>NC_051324.1:28146477-28473665 GCF_015220235.1 Choloepus didactylus | reverse complement strand
GAATGTAAAATGGTGCAGGTGCTGTGGAAGACAGTTGGAAGTTCCTCAGAAAGTTAAGTATAGAATTACTATATGACCTGGCAATCCCACTACTAGGTATATATCCAAAAGAAATGAAAGCAGGGACTCAAACAAATATTTGCATACTGATATTTATAGTAACATTATTCACAATTGCCAAAAAATGTAAGCAACCTTAGGTTGCTTCAACCCATCAACCAATGTCCCTCAACCAATGACTGGTTAATAAAATGTGGTATATACATACAATGGAATATTATTCAGCCATAAAAAGGAGTGAGGTTCTGATACATGCAACAACATGGATGAACCCTGGAGACAGCATGTTGAATGAAATAAGCCAGACACAAAAGGATAAATATTATTTGCTCTCACTGATAGGAAATTATTAGAATAAGCAAATCCAGAGTCAGAAACGAGAATATAGGTAACCAGGGTGGGAGTGGGGAGTTAATGCTTAAATTGTACAGAGTTTCTATTTGAGTTGATGGAAAAGTTTTGGTAACAGATGGTGGTGATAGTAGCACAACATTGTGAATATAATTGTCAGCCAGCACCCTATTATATATATTTGAATGTGGTTAAAGGGGGACATTTTATGTTGTATATATATGTTACTAGAATAAAATTTTTAATAAAAACAAAATAGGGCTGTTCAACACAAACAGTGAGCCCTAATGTAAACCATGGACTATAGTTAATAGTACAATTATAAAAACATTTTAATCAGTTGTAACAAATGTATAACATTAATGTAAGAAGTTAATAATAGGATGGTATAATGGAACCCTGTATTTTTTTTTTTAATTTTGAAATAAATTCAAAGATATAGGAACAGTTGCAAGAACAATACTAACCCCATACACTGAACTCCATCATACCCTGACCCCCCTCCCCCAATAGCCCAGTCCACCAACTTTAACATGCTGTCACATCGCTATTTCTTTCCCTCCCTCCCTCCCTATCATCCATCATCTATTGCTCTGTCTTCTGAACATATGAGAGCTAGCTGCACACATCCTTGAACAAACACTATAATTCACATATACACTTCCCATGAACAAGAACATTCTTTTATGCAATCCCATTAAGCACAGCTAAGAAGTACAAGAGATTCAACAATGATACAAAGCTTACATTCTATATTTCCTTTTCCTTATGTCTCAACTGTGTCCCTTTGAGCCTCCTGTCCTCCATCCTCCAGTCCCATCCAGGTTCATCGTTGACATTCAATTGTCATCTATTTAGACAATTTTAGTCTTTTTTTTTTTTAATTGTGGAAACATATATACAACCTAAATCTTCCCATTCCACCCCCTCCCTAGCATTCCATTAGTGGGATTAATCACCTTTAGAATGTTGTAATGCTCTTTCCCACCATCCATTACTAGAAATTTCCCTTCACCTCAAACAGCAACCCTACACTCATTTCTTAACTCCCCATTGCCCCTTCCCCCACTTCTCTTAACCCATACTCTACCTTTAATCTCTATGGTCATATTCTCTGATAATTTCTTTGTGTTTACTGTTAAATTTAAAAGGTTGAAATTAACCTCTTAAATCCATAACAATCTTGTTTTTCTTTGATACCACCTTCACTTCAATAGGACATATAAACTATGTTCCTGTACTCCTCCATTCCCCCACCTTTATATAGTTGTCTAAAATTACATATTTTATGTTGAGTTCAAAACCACTGATTTGTCATTAGAGTTTGTGTATTTTATATCACGTAGGAAGTAAATAGTGGAGTTACAATTCAAAAATTATTGACTTCTATTTGTATTCCATTGTGGTTGGAGAATGTGCTTTGAGTATATTCAATTTTTTTTTTTAATTTCTTGAGGCTTGTTTTATGTCCCAGCTTATGGTCCCTTCTGGAGAAAGATCCATGATCACTAGAGAAAAATGAGTGTCCTGGTGATTTGGGATGTAAGGTTCTATATATGTCTGTTAAAATTTTCTATATCTCTTTCTCTTTTCTTTATTTCTCTGTTGGTAGGGCTCTCTTTAGTATCTGAAGTAGGGCAGGTCTTTTATTAGCAAAGTCTCTCAGCATTTCTTTGTGAAAAATTTAAGCTCTTCCTCAAATTTGAAGGAGAGTTTTGCTGGATAAAGTATTCTTGGTTGGAAATTTTTCTCTCTCAGAATTTTAAATATGTCATGCCACTGCCTTCTTGCCTCCATGGTGGCCGCTGAGTAGTCACTACTTAATCTTATGTTGTTTCCTTTGTATGTGCTGAATTGCTTTTCTCTTGCTGCTTTCAGAACTTGCTCCTTCTCTTCAGTATTTGACAGTCTGATCAGAATATGGCTCGGAGTGGGTTTATGTGGATTTATTCTATTTGGAGTTCGCTGGGCATTTATGCTTTGTGTATTTATATTGTATAGAAGGTTTGGAAAGTTTTCCCCAGCAATTTCTTTGAATACTCTTTCTAGACCTTTACCCTTCTCTTCCCCTTCTGGAACACCAATGAGTCTTAAGTTGGACGTTTTATTTTATCTGTCGTATCCCTGAGATCCATTTCGATTTTCTTGATTTTTTTCCTCCATTCTTTCTTTTGTTCTTTCATTTTCTGTTCTGTGGACTTCTAGGACACTGAGATGTTGTTCAGCTTCCTCTAGTCTTGTATTGTGAATATCCAGCATCTTTTTAATTTGGCCAACAGTTTCTTTTATTTCCATAAGCTCTTCTATTTTTTTATTTACTCTTGCAATGTCTTCTTTATGCTCTTCTAGGGTCTTCTTTATGTCTCTTATATCCTGGGCCATGGTCTTCTTGATGTCCTTTAAATCCTTTGCTATGTTTTCATTCCTCGATTGCAGTTCTTTGATTAATTGTGCCAAGTACTGTGTCTCTTCTGATATTTTGATTTCGATGTTTGGAATTGGATTCTCCATATCATCTGGTTTTATCATATGCATTAAGATTTTCTGTTGTTTTTGGCCTCTTGGCATTTGCTTTGCTTGATAGGGTTCTTTCAAGTTGTAAAAAAAAGATACCAATCTAATTTTTCAGAAACACAGTTTGGTGGCATACACTTTCTCTAACTACCCAGCAGATGGTGTCTGTGAGTCACCTATACCCCTCAAGTCAGTTCTCAACCTTGTCCCCACGTTGTGTGGGGAAATGATTCTTGTGGGGTTCAGATGGAGCTCAGTTTGGGTGTGTTGCTGGAGCCGTCCACCCTGAATATGGGGTGTGTGTCCGGGTGGCCAGGGAGGAAGGGCAGCTTAAATAATCAAATCCCCCAGGTTCCCGGAGATTCAAGGCCGCCGCAAGAGTCTAAGCCTTCATTTCAGTTCAGCCCCAGACCTCTCTCTCGCTGTCCCACAAACCACCGGCCTTGGCGTAGCGTCCCTGGGTTCTCCAAGCGGGCCCCCCCTCCCAGCCGCAATCCTCCAGGACCTCTGCCGAGGGAATGTCATGCTACGTCACCAGTGCGCGCCATCCCTCAAGGGAAGCCCTGGGCCGCCAGGCCATGCAGGGGCGCTCTCAGCCTGATGCAAAGATGGCCGAACGGGGAGTCTCAATCCCCCCCTCCTCGCACAGTTCCTCCTTCCCAGCTCCTGGACAGCTGGCGGGGCTCTGGGCTGTGGGCACGGCCCCGGGCAGGAGTTTATCCAGCCCTCCGGGGAGCCAGCTGCTAGCCGCGGGGTTTCTTTCTGCTTCTGGCTCTCCCCTCTGCTCCCCTGGCCCCGAGGGTATCTGCAGCAGGCTATCTTCCAGGCCAGACACTGAGAGGCCGGCCCAGCCCCCTTTTGCTGTGTTTTACTGCGTGGTTCCCACTATCACAGCTGCAGCCGCTCCTGGGTTTTTCCCTTTTTTTTTTTTTTTTTTTAAAGAACCAGTCGGTCTCCAAATGCCAACCCCTGGCTTCCCCACACCGCCATGCGGCTGCGGGTCTTCCATCCAGCTTACTCACCGTTTCAGAATGCAGACTCCCGGTTTCACCAAGTATACGGCCCCTGTGGTACTAGCAGACCTCGTCCAGCTGGCACATCGCTGTAACCGGTATTCTGGGTCACTTTCTGGTTTTTATCTAGTGTTTTTCACAGAGGTGTTTTTTTTGCCCTGTCTCACCTAGCCGCCGTCTTAGTTTCTCCGGAACCCTGTATTTTATGCATGATTTTCTGTAAGCCTACAACTTCTCTAATTTAAAAAAGGAAAAAAAATATAGAGAGGAAGTTGTTAATGTCTTGAGTCGGGTTTAGAAAATTGGAGATTAATATCTGTAAATGCAGCGCTAATGCCTTTTTTTTCCGGGAAAGCAGTTACCTTTGTAGAATCTTTTTCCAACAACATTCTTATGTGCCCTCCATCAAGTTTTATTTTGTATTGTAAAGTAAGCTCAGTATATAAATCAGAACTCTTTCAGATGAAGTCACCAGTTTCAACCCAAAATTGAATGGACTGGAAGGAACATCCCAGATCAAACACTAGAACCAAGGAGTTCATCACTGTCTCTTTTTCTTCCCCTCTTGGCTCTCCCTCTTTTCCCACTCCCTTCCCCCACCCTGATCTCCATTTTTTGCCTCATTTTGTCCTGCTAGAGGCTTCTTCTACACAGGGGACCCCTTGGCCACAGGCAGTTCCAGACCTGCATTATGGCAACTTAGCAACTTAAAACCTTTCTCACTTCAAAATATATAGATCCCATGGAAAGTCTCTGATTTGCCCAGATTGGATCACATGAGCTCCGCTCATACAGAGACCAGGGGTGGTGGCCTGTGGTTCGCTGGGCCAAGGTCACATGCCCATCTCTGAGACTGGGGAGTTGAGTGGGGGGTGGCATGGTTCTCCACAGGAAGTGATGGCGACAACTAAAAGAAGGGGGCAGACAGAAACCAGTGTCAACTATATGCAATATCATGATGTTCTTTTCTCCTGAATATCTTTCATTATTGTCCTAGAGTGTTCTGATGATTCACAATGAAATTATTATAATCTTGAAATTAGACTAACAATTAGACTGTATATTTTCCTACTCCTCCCCAGTGTTTTGTTTTTAATTTCCTTATGCTGTACATTGTATCTGTGTTGAGATACAATTATTATAGCTTTTAAAGTCCTTTCACATATATTATCTCATTTAATTATTACAACCATCTGAGTGACTTGTTATTCTATCAAACATATTTTACATATGGACAAAAAGATTTAGAGAGTTTCCGTGACTTGACCAAGATCACAGATAATAGTGTAATGAAGGTGCGTGATCAACACAGATCTTCTGGCTCCTTTGCCAGTTTTCCGTGGTGTCACGTGCCTTAGATATCTGTTGCTCGTGGCTTTTTAGTTCTATTTGTCTGACTCTCCCAGCAGACCTTGCTATTGATTTTAACTGCAAATCCCCACAATCCCTGCTCTAGGTCTGTAGATCCTGTGACTGTTCAGTGGGTGATGCTGACTGACTAGTAATGAACTGAGAAATTTAAGACCCTGTTGTTTATGGGTAGATACAGCCTTTGAAGCTGTGGAGCCAAGTTACAGTGAGAAGACTGTTTGGTTTCCCCATGTTTGTTTACATGTTGGGAGTCAGCACAGGGACTCTCCCACAATAAACAGCTTTGTCTCTGGAGAGCCTCAGGAGGTGTTGCCAAGACTGTGGGGAGGAGGGTTCCTCTCTCACTTTGAGGATTTCTCTCCTCCTGGGCCCCTGGCTCTGTCTTCCCCCAGAGAGACCATAGAAACACTTTAGCATCCTGAGCCTAAAGCCATGCCTTAAGCAAAAGGCACCTGTCCCACCCACCCAAAAGTCACATCTGCCCTGGCCACATCCCCCAAGCATGTGATACTTCTTTCTCTACACCTCCAGCAGTTTGATGATGCTAGATTCCTCTTCTTTAAAACAAATCACCCCCTCCCAAGAGGAAAGAGGAAAGGGGTCAGGCATTCCTGTGTTCCCTTTATTCTTCCTGAGGGAACAACTTCTCAGAGCTGCAGAATAGGTCCTGCCCTTTTCCTTTTCCTGGTGGGTTTGCTTCCTTCCCCTCTGTCCAAGCTGCCTGAACCTCTGCAGTGACTCCTCATTCTTCTGTTTTCCATTCTGGTCTCCACTCTGTGTCTGTGATGCTGTCTGGGACCCTTCCCTGAATAAGCTGAAGTGACTTGTTTCATGATTCTTCTTATTTACATCTATCTGCTCCAATTTACCATGAATTACTCTCAGAGAAACCCTAATTACTATAAAGCTGGATAAGAACAATTGATTCAGACCCAAGGGAGGGGTGTGTGTGTATATTTATGCCCAGAGTTTTGATACTGGCTCTAAATGTGAAACATATTAATATGTAATGCTTGCTCTTCCCACTTCTTAGTCCCACTCTGTAATGGTTGTTGCAGCTGAATTAGTAGTCTCATCAGAGGACAGTCTCTGATGCCTTCCCCACTTCTGTCTGTGTCAAATCTCTCCTTTATAAGGACACTTCTGATTGCAGTTAGGGTCCACCTGGAAAATCCAGGATAATCTCATCACCTCAAAATCCTTAGCTTAATCACATCTATGAAGTTTGTTTTTGTTTTTTGTTTGTTTGTTTGTTTTTTTGCCATGGAGGGTACCACTGACAGGGTCCCAGGTTTAGGAGATACATCTCTTTTGGATGGCTATTATTCATGCCTTCTTACAATTCCCATATATGCACACCTCAAGTTCTAATTAGGGTCCTGTCTCTCTGGGCTTCCTAAATCTGAGGAGACCAGCTTCCTAGTGCTGCACTTGTGCTTTCCACTCTTCATATTTCCTCCCACTTACAGTGGTAATAGGGTCCTTGGTGTCTTGCCACCAGCTATCCAAAGGGCAGAGGAGATGACACACACCCTCTAATCAGGCTAACTTCTTCCCCCAAACCCTGGCCCAGTGGGGCAGGAGATATGCAAGCTTTAATGGGGTAGATTCCAAATCGGTCAGTTTCGTTCCCATAAAAATCAACCTCCTTTGCTTTGCTTAGCTTTGGCTAGTGCTGGAATGTCTTGCTTCTGCCTTTCTGTCAGGATATCTCTAGAGTGTTAAATCAGCAATGACAGAAAGCAGGCCCTTGGCTAATGGTCTTCAGTGCCTGACACAGTGTCTTGGACAGGTAAGTCACTCAGTTACTACTTGTGATGGTTTGGAGGCTTTATGGACCCCAGAAAAGTATGATCTTAAAGTTAATCTATTCTTGTAAGTAGGATCTTTTGGTGAGTTGGTTAAGATGTGACCCACCTCATTCAGGGTGGGTCTTAATCCTCTTACTGGAGTCCTCTGTCAGAGAAAAAGTCACAAAAGCTGAGAGAGAGACACAGAAGCAGAGAGAAAGCCATGGAAGCCAGAAGCTGAAAGCAACAAAACCCAGAAGAGAAGGGAGAGACCAACAGATGCTGCCATGAGCCTTGCCATGTGACGGAGGTATCCTGGATCACCAGCAGCCTGTCTTCAGGAAGATGGTATCGTCTTTATGATGCCTTACAATTTGGACATTTTCATGGCCTCACAACTATAAGCTTATAAACTAATAAATTCCCATTGTGAAAAGCCAGCCCATTTCTGGTATATTTCATTTTGGCAACTTTAGCAAACTAAAACACCACTCATTCCATTAGCCAGTCTCCTTGTCGACATGACATTCCAAGGACAGCCACATGGGCCCCTCCCTGCCATGGTGAGCCACAAGCAGACGTCCCAACAAATCCAGTGATGGATCTGGCCACACCAGGCACAGCTTCAGATGCCACTGGTTTCTTATGAAGCCCCCATGTGTGAATGGAGGCCTGGTTCAAGGGGCCATTTGTAAAGAAAAAAGTTGAATCCTGTATCATATTAACTATGATGCAGTTATGAGAAGGGTGCTGTCATCCTACATACCATGTACGCTCCTTAAAAACATCACGTGGTGGGGAGTGGGGGAGCTGGGGAAAGAAACCCATGTGGCCTTATGAAAAATAGTTGTAGAGAAACCAGCAGCAGTGCCATGTGTAATTGCTGATAATTGCTTCTCTTGGATTGGTTCTTATCTGCTTACAGCAGAAGGTTGGGCGTGAGGAGAAGAAGGAACATTGGAGATTGTATTTAACTGAAAACTTCCTTTCTACTGTAAGAAGAATTCTTTTGATAGAAAATGAAAAATAGTTCCAGATGGTTATTGGAAGATTTTTCTTGTTTGGAAACCTGTGCTGCTTCCTTGCCGAGAATAACTATGCCTTGAAAATGTGGGTCCAAACTTACCAGCCCACAAGAAGAATGTTCCCAGCCTTCATGAAAATGGGAGTAAAAAGATCCAAATGAAAAGTTTCTAGCTCTTTTGGTTACTCACCTAAGACTTTGACTTTTCATTTATGTATTTATCTCAGAAACAGACACTACTCAAGAGTCTACAGTGCCACATTTTCATACATATGTGCACTGTTGAAGATTTTTTAAAACCCAGAACTGGCAAAGGACTTGGTTTTAACAGATATTGTGATAAATTAAAATAGAAGTCTACAGAGGCAATTTGAAGAGTAAAGAACTTTGTAGAGTCTTTAAAAAATAATAATAATAAAGGAAGGAGTTCCTGGCGAGTATGGACCATTATTCAACAAATATTTACTGAGCACCTACTATGTACTGGATCAGAAAGTGAGGATGCAACAGTGAACAAGCCACAGGCCCTGCCCAGGAGTTTACAATCTAGTAGAAGAACCAAATGAGTAAAAAGGTGATTACAATCTAGTGTGTTAAGTACAGTAATGGGGAACATACATTGAAGTGGCAGCTAACCCTGTTTTGGAGGATCAGAGAAGGCTCCCCAAAATGATCCTGATATTTAGAACCAAATGACAAATAAAAGTTGGTCTGGAAAAGGGCCAAGAGTCTTCCAGGCAAGGAGCAGCATGCACCAAAGGCCTGAAGGCAAAAGCATCATGGCAGATGGATGGATGTGGGGAAATCAATAGACTAATAATAGCTGAATGATCTAGAGAGAAAGGCAAGTGACTGTGTATATGGGAGAAAACATGGGCAGGAGAGAGGGAAGCATGCAGATCTTGTCCAGTTACGAGGCCTACATCTTGCTCTTCTTCCCCAGCTGAGAGACCCAACCTGTTAGCTCTTGTCACTGAAGGTAAACTCCAGGCAGGCCAGGAAGCTGCCTCACCCCCTCTGCTTTCTTCTGTGACGTCTGAGACTCCAGAGAGACAACGGCCCATGTTGGGTTCCCGTAAGGAAGCTGTCGGGACCAGAACCCACAGCATTGTCTCCCTGCCCGGAGACCTGATAGCTGTAATAAATCTTGCTTCCCAGCAGGCTTCTGGATTTGTTCCCTGCGGGTGACTGAGCTTGTACCTCGACTTACCAGGCCTGGGCCAGGGGACCTGATATCACCCCCTGGGGAGGGTAGTAGGTACGGGCGTAAGTGCCCTCTGCAGCCCCCCCGAGCCTGGGAAGCGAGGTCAAGGCAGCTCCCTTTTCCTCACCCAAATTGCCACTGGCAGGGGAGGCTTGCCGGAGGAAACCGCCTTTCTCCCAACTGCCCTTTCCCCACTTCCTTATCTTACCCACTCACTCCCTGGTGCCAAGGCCACTCCTGCCACCGCCAGCACGCATGCCCGTGGCCAGAACAACCCCCGCCCCGCTGCAACGGTTCCGGCGTTCTCTCAGAACCAATCCTAGCCCCTTTCCCTTCAGTATTGCCATTTAAGGCTGCTTCACCTCCTTTCCAGCCCTGCCCTTCTTACCAGCCTATATAACCTGTAATCACCCCTGAATAAATCTCTTTGGCGCATACTCCTACTGGATGAAGAGTGTCTTGTCCTTATCGCCGCCCTCCATACCTTGCACGCCTCCCGCCGAGGACCCCGGCCACGTCCTCCGCCTCACCCTCGCCTCCGGGAAAGAGCCCCCGCCGCCGGTACCCCTTGAGCAGCCCCGAGAGCTGAGGGCTCGGCTACCGGCCGCCTCTCCCCCTAGAAGTAGTAACCGCGACCGCAGTTCCCAACCTGAAGCAAGTTGTCCAACACAGCTCTGATGTCACGCCTTATACTCAAGGGAAAAACTTCTTGAGATCACCCAAAAAACACAGGAATTTTAGAAATAGCTTGACAAGAAACATCAAGTCAAACTGACTAAAAATCAAACCACAGCAGCTGCTTTCCACAGCTGCACGCCATGTGTGGCAACCTCCTTTGAACAGTTAGTGAATCTAAAAATAACCAGGAATGTAAAACTTGTCAGGAGTCAGGTCTCTAAATGAGACGTCCACAGGAAGCCGTGTATGGAAGGAGAGAGGGGAGGATTGCCTCTGGGTCAGTGGATCGGTGTCCCAGAGTATCACCCAAGGGGCCAAAGAAAGAACACCAGGTGCCTGCAGTTCCCCACTCCGGGATTCATTGATTGAACCTCACCGTTGCTGTTTTACAGATGGTGAAAAAGCATGTCAGCCCTGAACTCCTTCATAGTCAGAATTCTTAACCTCAGCTGTAATCAAGGTCCAGATTATTTGCTAAAGAAAATCAAAGTAATGAAATGTGGAAAGAAGTAATTTCTACAATGTTTCCAACATATGCCCAAGCCCATAATTGTGGAGAGAGTTGATGATGCTCTGCTAAGAAGAAACACTTGTTTTAGTTGTGAAACTGAGACTGGGACTTTCTCACCAATAGGGGAAAAATTAAGTTGATGTCAGAAGGAAGCATGCTTCACTGAAGACAAAAGCAACAGGATGCTTTTTTCTTTGGGGAAATTCAAAAAAGTTAGCTACATTCATTTAGCCCCAAAGAAAGCAGATACACTTTCCCATGCATAGAAAAGCACCGCTGAATATCTGAACTGTATTTTTCTACTAAGAAAAATTTATTTATCCCTTGTTGTAGCAGCTCTGTGCTCAGAAAGCTCTTTACCATGGGCCCTTCGTTACTTTTGATCTCACAGGGTCCGTGTGAGGTTGACACTACTGTAATTCCCATTTCATGGTTGAGGAACCGAGGCTCGGTGAGGTTAGGAAACTTGCCCCAGGGCTCACTGCTTAGACTTGTGGATGCCAGGATTTGCCCCAACCAGTCTGACTCCCAACTGCCTCCAGCCCTGTGGTTTTGTCACAAAGACTGAATGGAATGCTTTTTATCTTCTTAGTCTTCTTCATTTCCTGTGGAGAATATTTCTGTTTTTCCTTTGAGTTATGCTTGTTCGTTATTGGTGGTATTCAGTACTTCTCCCCTTTTCTTTCCTCTCATAAACTAACTGAATGGACATTGAGTCGGAAATCTGAAAGTTCCAGGTGAGAGTTTCACTTCTGCCACGAACTAGCTAAGAGATCTCAGACAATCCATAACCTCCTTGGGTCTAGTTCCTATCTGTAAAATGTTATATACTAACGAATATAACCAGGTAATCACCAAGGTCCCTCCTGTGTTCAAGACCCCCCTTCTCTTTTCTCTCTCCCTTCCTTCCCTCCCATCTCTTTTCCCTTCCTTCTCTTCCTGGCTACGTGCATGCCCTCGGGCCCTCCCAATCCTCTTGGTCACTAGTAATTTTTCTGTCATGTGGTAGGCAGGCAGAGCAAGTAGTGTTGTGAGTTGCACCATTGCCTAAGAGGCTTCAGATTCCCCATTTTCTCTGGGACAGTAAAATGGTAAGGAGATAGACCAGGAGTGTGATGTTGCTCAGTGGGACTCACGGATGGGATGGCCCTCCTCAAAAGGGTAGCAAAATCATGGGGATTTATGCACAACTCTGTGGTGATTCTGTGAGCCAGTGATTGTATACTTTGGATGGTTTGTGCAGTATGTGAATATATCTCAATAAAATTGAAAAACAAAAATAAAAATGGTAGCAAAAGGGTAGCAAAAGTCAATCTTATCTTTGGTGCCACCTTCGCCCTTGTTTTCCCTTCTTTTCCCTGTCATTGATGTCCTCCTACTGACCTTTATTCATAATTCTCCCCCTTCATACCAAATCATCCCAACCTATAATAATTTAACCCACTTTAAGTATGTATGTAAAAGCTTAAGAAGGCCTTCATCAAGAAGTTAGTGTAATTTAGAACAGAATTCTTTCACTGTGACTAGCCAGTGTTTTCCCAAGTCATATTAAATTATTGGTCATTAGTTTCACTGGAATCTGTCTTTAAATATTTCTTAAAACTCTGGCTACCAAACATAGGAGTCACTCAGATGATGTGAAAATTCTCTTACCTTCACTTCCCCTGAGTTCTCCTTTACAGGTTGTTCATGATCATATGGAAAGTTATGCACCTTTATCACACAAAGTCAGCCTCTGAAGGAAGATGGCTTTCACTGTTCACTGTCCTAGCACTCATTTTAGACCACGGGAACGATGTGCAGCACTCGGGCCTATGCCTCCCTATTTTAGGTGTGTTTCTATGGAGTAGGCTGGTTGTCATGGTTTATGAAGAGCTTCTTCACCGTCAGGATGCAAGAACACCAGAGTGGGCAGTGAGGGAGGCACGGGCCATCTGTCCCTAAGGGAGGGGTCTTTAGGAAATAAATAGACAGCCTTCTGGCCAGGATGTTTTAGATGTTTCCCTGCTTAAAGCAGAACTAAAGGTCAGATCATCTCTCAAGGCCCAGTTCTAGAATTCTAAGCTTCCAGAAGAGAGGTTTGGTCTTTTAGGTAAGTCCATTGAAAGACAGTGTGCTGGCTCTAGGCTTTTGCTGGACAAAGAGGCGAATTTCCTGCTAATCCCATGTTCTGGGCACCCTCAGTCTATCCCTTCCCTATTCATTCCCCCAGTCCCTGCCATTACAAACACCACTTGCAAGGAAGATAAACTTTGCCAATCTCTTGAATATGGCCAGGTTAATATTCTGGAATACTGGAATATAACAGTGGTTCACATGTATTCTATTGGTAGTTTTCTGTCCCTGGCTGAGTCAAGGCCCAATTGAAAAGAACCCTCCCTACTCTGAGATACCAGATCGGCTTCCAGGATAATCAGGGAGCGTTTAGGACTCTTGGAATGAACACAGCATTTCTCTGGCTCAGGGAACTCCAAAGAGGTGCTTAGAGGTTCTTTTGGAGAAGAAATGGCACTCCAATCAAACCTGGTGCCCTCTGATCCCTGGGAACCCCACAGGTCACACAGCAGCTGAGAGCAGAGCAGTCGGAGCCAGCCCCCACCAGCCGACACCAACCTGTCACATGCCCAGCCTTCATCTACATGCTGCTTTATTATCTTTTAAAGATAAGGTGCCCAGACCCAGGCAAGATGTGTCATAAACAGGAGACTTCCTGGTGGGAAGAAAAGGCGTATGTTCCTACCCACATTTTGGTATTCCCTGACTTCCCAAAAACTCCCCAACCACACCCCTTGGTTCTTTGTTTGACTTCATAGGGAGGTATTCCTGCTGAAAGGATGTTTCTGGGCTCTGTTCCTATTTTATTCGGGAGGCTGGCCTTTGGGGAGTCCTCTGTGGACTTCATTTGTGTACAGTAGCAGGGCCCACCCCCTGCACCGTGGGCTCAGCAGATACAGGTTATTAAAACCAGTTTTCACCCTTAAAGAGGACTGTTTTGTGAGCCTTTCCTTGTTCATGCTGAAATACAGTTTGAGAGAGAATACCATGAGGTTGGACTCAGGCTACTCAAAAAAAAAAAAAAAAAGATTGGTTTTCTTGGAGTAGGAATCTGAGCAGGAAAATTGTGTCACATGCAGCAGAATGCTGCAGGGTTGTTCCCGTGTGTTCCCATGGGCCTCGAGTCTTCAGGGCTTCCACTAATCCCATCTCAAATGGGGGGTAGGGGGTCGGGCGGGATAGTCCTTCCGCCTCTCTTTCCTTCCTTTTAACTATTTCTGGCTAAATATCTCCCTGGTTTTTTGGTTTTGCTTTGTTTTGTTTCTCAAAGAAAAGGCTTGCTATCTGCCCAAATATTCCATGTCTCGATGTTTTGTTTTAAACCAGTCATATACCCTTAGCTGACCCGATTCCATATCCCCTTTCCCTTTCAGCAGCCCAGTGAGCTCATCAATATGCCAGCAGATGATCTAAGCCCCAAATCATCACCTTCTCTAGAAAGACAAACAAACAAAAACAGCCGGAAGGAGGGAGGGCGGATGGGGGAGGGGGCGGGATACTATAAATGATGCATAAAACTACAGTCTAAAATGAGCCAGCCGTTGCCGGGTCTCCGCGGTGGGCGTGCGTGTGTTAGAGCGCACGTCTTCCGCCCACCGGCCCGCGCGACGGCGGCCGCATGTTAATGTCAGATGGAATCGCTAATACCCGCGTTGCCATGGCGACGACCGGAGCTAAAAGCGGCAGCTTCTGCCCGGGCGCCGCCTCCCCCGCGCAGCCCACCCCCGGCGGGCGCAGAGTCTCTTTGTCTCGCTCGCTCTCCGCGTGCTCTCTCCCCTCCCTCCGTCCCTCTCTCCCTCCGGTGTCTCCCCTCCCTCCGTCCCTTTCCTTTGTGGACCCCTGGGCCTCTGCCCCCGCTGCAGGTGCCCGGAGCGGGGTGGAGGGTGGGGGCCGAGGGGGCGTGGAGGGGGCCGCGCCGAGGACCCCGCGGGTGCAGGAGGCCGGGCCGGGCAGGGAAGGCGCCCCCGGGCGGATGGGACGCGAGCCCCCCGCCGGGCCGACAGAAAGAGGCGCGAGGCTGTTTGATCCTTGGGAGTGTCAAGGCCTCCCTCACTTAAAACCAGTCTTTACCATGGAGGATGAAGAGTTGGGCCGCCAAACGGGAACTTTTCTTCCCTTACCTGGACGTCGGCCCCGTGCCTCATTGTCTCGTCGGCCGCGCCCCGCTGTGGTTCCGAGGCATAAAAGGACGGGCAGGGGCCGCCGTCCTCCCGGGCTGCCCGTCTCGCCCACTGCTGTTCCCCCTCCCCGCAGAGTGAAGCGGAGCTAAAAGTCATTTTTTAAAAACCTATTAAAAGGCCTGAAGAGATTTCCTGCAGGTTTTTCTCCCTCTTTCTTTCCTTTGAAAGGGAGCTCATGTGATAAAGTGAGAATTAGAACAGAGATTCTATTCCTGGCAGAGCAGGGGAGCCTTGGGCAGGCAACCCCATCCTAGCCTGGCTCGCTGGGCCCTTTTGGGGGTAGGGTCACTTACCTCCTCCTGGCCCCGGAGAGCTCAACAACTGCAGTTCTTCACCGGGAGGAGATTGCCACCCCCAAATCAGAAATGAATCGGGTGGGATTGGGGGAGGGGAGGTTTTAAGCAAAATGTGTGCTGCTGTCAGCTCTCCTGGTCACAGGGTGATGAAGGTGCCACAGTAATGACCCCAACTGATAGCCCTTCCGTTGACCAGCTTTGTCCTAGAAGCTCTAATGACTGTGGCTTAAAATATCAGATGGGTTCATAGTCTAGCTGATGCTGCCTTCTTAAAAAAAAATTTAAAAATGAAAGAAAAAAGAAAACAGATTTGTGCTGCCCTATTAGGTTGTCCATAAAAGGGACACACCATGGTCTAATTTTTTTTTTTATTTTTTCTAACACCAACTATATTCAGGACACCATTAGACATTTGGTTTAACAGTGTATCTTTGAGCGACCTCTGCCATGTTTCGAGAATTTGCAAATCTAGTTCATTGTCAGTGGAAATGTAAAATGGTGCAGCCTCTGTGGAAAACAATATGGCGATTCCTCAAAAAGTTAAGTATAGAATATGACCTGGCATTCCATTGTCTAGGTATGTACCCAAAAGAAAGTAAAAACTGGATCTCAAACGGATACATGTACACCAGTGCTTATAGCAGTATTATTCACAATAGCCTAAAGGTAGACACAACCCGAGTATCCATCAGTAGCTGAATGTATAAACAAAATGTGGTATATACACACAATGGAATCTTATTTGGCCATGAGAAAGAATGAAGTTCTGAGTCATGCTGCAAGATGGAAGAACCTTGAAAATATTATGCTCAGTAAAATAAGCAAGACCCAAACGACAAATATTTTATACGATATCACTTATAAGAGAGGTCTAGAAATAGCAAATCCACAGAGACAGAAAGTAGATTAGAGGTTACAAGGGGGAGGGAGGGGAGTGTACGTTTGGTGGATATGAAGTGTGTGTAAATAAAATTAATAACCAAAATAATGTTTTTAAATATCACTTCCTTGGAGAAATTTTTCCTGATTCCCCTAAATCTAGACTAGGTCCCCCATCATGTGATTACATAATCTTCTGTACTTTTTACCCTCAGAACTCTTAGCCCAATTATGGATAAACAGTAATGAGTGTGTAATTACTGTTTAAAGAAGTTTCCCACATTAGACTGTAAGCTCCATGAGGGCAGGAGCAAGATCTGCCTTATTCACCACTGTATCTAGAGGAGCTGGCACATGGTAGGAACTTAGTCACTGTGTGTTGGATAAAGGGTGAGAAGTGGACAAAAAGGGGGGTGTTGACAGGGTGATAGGGGCTGGGGTACTGTCTGGAGGGTCCACAGACCTCCTCCAAGCTCAGTTACCCTCCAGATGCTCAACCCTTCCTGTACAAAGCACCTCTAAAAAGTTGCTCCAAATAATTCTTGTGTAACTATTCTCTCTGGCATATGTTTGGAATTTGTCATAATAAAAAGTTTGGTTAATTGATTATATTGTATATGAATGGAACCCTGTCATTTGCTAAGCCAGTTCCCAGGTAGCAGATTTGAGCATTTAGGCTGAGGCAAAAAAGAGCTGGCTCATCCTGCAGTCATTACCAGGGAAGGTGATGCTTGATTGCTCTGTGGCAATGGTGCAAGGTGCTGGCTGCACACGCAAATCACCTGGATCGCTTTTAAAACTACCAAATCAAGGGGGCCACACTGTGGACCAGGTGAACCAGAATCTCTGGGAGTGGGGCCTGTCCATTAAGAGTTTTCAAAAACTTCTCAGGTAATTCTAATGTGCAGTCAAGATTGAGAATCATTGCTCTATGGGATCCCAGAAGTAGATACAGGGAAGTGGGAAGACTTACCAAATCCACAGACTAGATTTCGGCCGTAAAGCTGATGCTAATACATTTTTGGCTGGACAAAGAGGTTATTTACTTCAGCCCTCTTCAGATTTTTTTCAGCACTGCTTATAGAACCTCTGCTTGCCTTAACAGGCTTCTGGGTCCCCTCTTATGACAGTCACATAAAACAAATATATAACTGGCTAATTAGGGCATAGACCATTTTTTCAGACTCGCCCAGGCAGCAATGACCTTAATATCACTCAGGCTGTCTGACTTAGCAGCCCCAGAGAATGAGTGCATTTGGCTTGATTGTTTTCATGCTAATGTAGTTGGGCCAGTAATTCAAGGTCCCCATCCAGCTGGCTGAATCATTTGATGCTATGAGTTAGTTCTTAAAACAGAAACCACTGGTGTAGGGTTTTTATTGAATTATTCGCTTTTCAATAGAATCACTTATGCACCCACTCACTGGGGCATTTTGTGCCATTTTTTAATTGACATCAGATACAATAAGCATGAACTAGAGGGGTTGGTGGAAGTGACCCAGGTCATGTAGACTGGGTATAAAAAGTAAGTCTTTGGAAAATGTGCCTAACTCACTTATAAGCCAACGGGTGCAGCGGCAGATTGTTCTGCTCTCTCCCAGGTGACCCTGCAGGCAGTAAATAAAGCCTAAATTAGAAGCCACAGAAGCTGCAAACACACACAGCAGGGAAATCGGCCTAAACTCCCCACCGAGATATCAGATGCAATTGGCCTTCTACTAAAAGTGTGTCTGCACTCATGGGCAAGTGAAATTTGGCAAGATGCCACATGGGGACACTTCACATTGAGATCTCCTAGGAGACTGGGGGACAGGGAAACGCCAGTTCCTTTTGGGCTCATAAATCAAGTTAATGATCATGAAGGGAACAGGAACTCCCCGTGGAAGGTAGGAAAAGTGCAAATGTGGTGGGAGAGAACCACACTCTTTATTTCCAGCCAGCAAGTTCCAGCCTGGATCCAAACAACCCGTTTCCAAGAACTAAAAAAATAAGAGAGCGCTCAAGCAGACTTGTGATCCCTTTGAAGTGTCCACCAGCAGCAGCATGGCGAGTGGCTTCTGTGATGTGGGATTCCTGCACAAGAAGAACTGGACCACAGCCACCAGTTCTTCTCTCATTATAGGGCCAGAAATAGATGCCCCATCCCAGGAAAAGGGAAATAAGGCTGTATGGAATGTTTCATCTGTTGGAATATTGTTCTGCTCTGCCTGACAAGATTACTGAGTTCTCAGTTCTGTAGCAGTGGCCCTGAGTAAAAGCCTGCAAATTGATGCATTATGTTCTCTCTTAAAATAGCAAATGCAGAATCAAAAAAGCAGAGCTGCTAGGAAGTGTGCAGAACATATTGATAGAAAGGCTGCTTTGCCTCTGTTATTGCCAGCATGCAATTGTGTATCAGAGCAGGAGGCAGATTTTCCATCAAAAGCATTCTTCATGTGGTAAAGGGTTTTTTCCCACACTGAGAGAAAGGTACATTTTTTAGCTGGCAAAACTGAGTGTAAAACCTTCTGTTCTCAAACAGGTGGTAGAAGGTGGGCAACTTGTTTCTTTTCATCTCAGTGTTCTGGGGTTGGTTTATGAGTTAGCTTCTTCTGTTTTAACCTCTTTGAATTCCCCTCAGAACAAAAATCCCCAGTTGTTTACTACCCAATCAAATTGTCTTCACTGTGGGCTACAGTTGTCTGCATGAGCAGCACGGTTTAGTGAGAGTGAGATAGAAAATGTGTAAAAATAACTTTGTCATCAGCCCCCAAGAAAGAAACATCATCTTGTGTCAGCTTAAATGGAATTTAAAAATACCCAAGAACAAGTCAAAAGGGCCTCCTGGAATCTACAAGCCTTTTTGCCCCAGAACGTGATGTGGGTTTTGCTGGGGGGCTCTCCGTGGTTAGGGTGAGAGGCCTTGAGACGCAAAAGCCGGGTCCTGTCAGCCTTGGGATCACTTGTTTAACCAACAGCCTAACATAAGAGCTTCCTTCATTAAATCCCTTTTCTCAATTAACAAATCTTTATGGGGCACTTCTCTGCACCGGGCATTGAACAAGTCACTGTGCACACATTTTCTCACTTAACTCTCACTGAAATCCTTTGAAAGAGAGGGCATTATTACTGTTCCTGAGCCCACTTAGGAGAAGTGAGCTTAAAAGGTGAGTTATTGATCAGAGCTGTACCACTGGATTTGAACTCTAGACAAATTGATTCCAGTCCTCAAGTTCTTTCCGCTATGCCCCTTTGTGTCCTCATTCTCTCTCAGCAACATTCCTAGAAATACCCGGAATGTGGAAGTCCCCTGCCCCATCCCTTCCCTGCTGCTGCTGCCAGCTGGAATGTCTGACTCCCAAAAGTGTTATAACGAAAGTTCCAAAAGACCAGTTACATCCAAGAGAAATCACTTTTTCCAAGTTTGGCAAGCAGTTTGATGTGCTAACAGTCCCTAAATGATGACTTGCACTAACTGTTCAGCAAGCATTACGTTGACAACAACTGCAATCAGCTAATTTGCTGATTGTCATCGGACATTGACCAGTTGGTTTCCAGATTACTGTAGGTCACCACAATTTTAGAGAATGAGACCCTCTGTTTGCTAAATAAGATTAGACCTTTTTTTTTGTCCTTTATAATTTGCAGTATTCCTAAGAATACTGTTAAAAGAGTTTGGGCATTATCAGATAAATGATTGCTGGGGAAAAACTGGTGGGAAAAGTATAAAAAAAAAAAAAAAAAAGAAAAAGAATAACCCTGAATCAGAAGTTAGAGAATGCCAGCCAGATTGCTAAAAGCACAGCGGGGCAAGCAGACTGCTGTATTTGCCATTATGACCCTAAATTTTCAAATTCCAGGCTTTTTATTTACTAATGCTTAATATAGCACAGCATCACTATACTATTGTAAATCACTGATTTTGTTATAGAATTTGCTTATAAAGTAGGTTTTGTGCAGCGATTTTGATATGTGGTGACCCTTATTGGATCATGTATGCCCTTACGGGAGGGGTAGAGTGAGTTTCCCGTGCGTCCGGGTCTGTAATGGATGGTGAACCCCTCTGGATCATTTTCCAGAGGAAGTCAAACTCAACATTGTCCAAAACCCAACTCCTTCTCTCTCCCCACCTCTCCTCCAACACCCAAGCTGAAAATCTGGGAACATGGTAAGATGGTCCGCCTTTATCACCGACATTCAATCAGTCACCCGGCTTTCGGTTTTGCCTCCGACGCATCCCTCAAACTTGACCTGTCCTTGCCCTTTCTTCCTTGACTTACCATTTCCTTTACTGGTTTTGCTGCCTCAAATTGCTCCTCGTCCGTCTACCTTCCTTATCACCTGTTTCATCTCTATCGTGTCTATCAAATTCATGAATTTGCACTTTCATTCAGCGCCTACTGTATGCCAGACACTTTTAGGCACAGGGATTCAGACAAGGCCCCTGCTGGCACAGAGCTTCCCTTTGGGGAGGGGGCGGAGCCTTAGGAAGACGGACAAGCCGAGAATCCAACAAGCCATTTCACATAGCGGTTAGTGCACTGAAAACAAAGCCTTACCTGTCTTCTCTACCCAAGAGTCTTTGAGGGCTTCTTCCCCACTGCCTACAAATTTAAGTCTAAACTCCTTGCCTGTCATTTAACCTCAGTCTACGTGGCTAGCCTCATCTCCCAGCACACTCTCCCAAACACACTCAGATCCTGAACTCCAGCCCCACGCTGGCCATTCCCTGCCCATTGCCTAAACTTCACATTTAGGTCAAGCTTCAAGCTACCGGAAATGCTGCCCCGACTCATCTCTGTTTGCCCAAGTCCTCCTTGTCCTTCAAGGGGCAGTACATTGCCTCCTCATCTATAGGGTATGGAAGATCCTTGGCGGCTGAGAAAATCTGGGTAGCCTTGGGGAGGAAGGACAATTAGAGCTTGATGGGCCTTAAAGGAAGGAGAGGAACTGGCTAAGCTGGGTGAGCCGCTGCCTTCTCCACGTCCACGGAGCGTAGTGCGAGGGCGAGAAATCAGGTCACGTCCTGGATCAGGGTGCCAAGAGCCTGAGTGTACGCAGATGATGTTTCTGCTTATCAGAGGCCTGGGCAACACTGCCCAAGCGCCGTGCCCTTGCAGACAGCAGCTGGAAGGGCTTCCCCTCTGCGGGGCAGCGAGCACCTCTCTGGACTCTGCACTTCCTTGTGCTGTTTGGACCTTTAATGGTGCTGATATGTTGCACCTTATGTAGTAGCTATTTGCTGACAAGTCAGCCTCCCTCCCCACACTGTGAGCTCCTTGAGAACAGAGGCTGTTTTCTTATTTGTCTTTGCATCCCAGAGCCTCAGACTCAGATGATTGATGTAGAACAGGTTTCAAGACAATGCCTAAGAATTCCTGAGCTTGTGGCAAAACTTCTTAGTTCCCAACTAAGTTCATAGTTTTAATAATTGCTATTCTAGAACCCTGAATCCAGTGGAAATAATTCATCTTATTTATACATTCTTTCCATGACTTTTTTTGTTATATATGTTTCCTGTGTTGATGTGTTAGCCGCTTTAAAAGTTCAGTTCTTGGATGACAAGGATTGTGACCCACGGCCACAAACAAATAGGCCCCAGTGCTTCTTGGTAATAGTTAGTTGAATAAGCAAATACATAATGATGTTCCCAAAAAAAACACTAAAAATCATCTGTTCAAAGTAAGGTGTTGGTCTTGGTTCAAGTTAGATCCAGTCTTATTTAGCACCTTCATTAATGATGTGAATAGAAAGTAAACACCCATGTTCACAGATGGTGCTAACTTTGGAGGTGCTGTTAACAGAAGTGCCAAGAAAGAAGTAAAAATGTAAGCAGGAAACAGCAAAGAGGTTTAAAAAAAAAATAGCTTAACACAGCAAAGGAAAAATATCTCTCAAACAGATATTTGATCAAAAAAGCTCCAAAGACAGTAGAGCACAAAGCTTCAAGTTGAAGGGAGAGAGAGAGGAGAAGAAAGGACGGTGTCAGAGGACTGAAAGCTCCTGGTGCCCCGACTGCCGACACACACACACACACACACACACACACACACACACACACACACACACGAGGGACGACAGCAGCCCCTGCACCGTGAAGCCGTTCCGTTCATAGCTCTAGTCTCATTTGTTTCATGGTGGGGTCTTTGTTTGGTTTAGTGGTGTTTTCTTTTATAGCTTCTGTTTTTCTTGTTTTTGCCTTATTTTTGAGGGAGCTGTGGGTATAGTTTTGTTGGTTTGGCTTCGTTTGGTTTTGAAAGGATTCATTATCCCTGGCTTTGTGAAGCATTAATTTGGATATTTTGGGAGGGATAGAAGACTGTAGCCTTTACGGAGTCCAGATTCCAAATATATATAGCAAATGGGGCATTCTTGCCACCTCTGTCCCTGACACTGGTGGGGGGAAACAAATCAGAGAGCCACGTGGCACTCACCGGCCTCTCAGGGTGAACCAGCCTCCCCACCTGCAGCAAGCAGAAGCCGAGACCTGGTCAACCTTGCCGGGGAGGGCACCTGAGACACGAACCGGAACCTTTAGGTTGACAAAAAACGGAAACCAAGAGTCTGCATAGAGCCACAGTCCTCCCTGGGAACTCCATCTGGAAAGCCAAGGCAACAGTGGGTGCTGGAGAATACTCAGAAAAGTACGCAAATTCTCCAAGCACCAGGCGAGTGCCCTTTTCTTTTGAAAACCTGCAAACATCCCTGCCTGGAAGCATCAATGTCTTCTGGCCAAATGAAGATCAAGGAATGAAAGGAGCAAAGGCCCAGGAAGAGAAAATATGCAAGTAGTAAAAGTGCATGTAAAGTGGATATACCTAACCCCAAAGTGGGAGTCACTGTTGCAGGTGGAAATGTTCAAATCTTAGCATCATTACCTCATAGTGCTTTTTCTCTGACTCAAAAGCAGCAAGTATTAAAGAATTTCATGCTGCAGAGGCTGTGTCCCATACCATAGTTTGAAAAGTATATCAATGCAGGGACCGTATGGCATCGTGGTTCAGAAGCTTCGCTCAAGAGACAGACATCCCCGTTCAAATCTTAGCTTCACCACTTTCCAGCTGTGAAAAGTTACTTGATCTTCCTAAGCTTTTCTTTCCTTATTGATAAAGTGGGCCTTATATATAAGGTTTTAGGGAGGATTTAATAAGGTGATGCCCAGTATGTGGTGAGTTCTCAATCCAACACCTCTTTACAACACAGGATTGTAGGTGCTAAGTAACACCAGCCCTAGCCAGCAAATAGCGAAGTGGTCATTGGAAATGTCAGTCCACACTACTTAGGAGAAATAAGCTTCGGAACGCAAAAATGACAACACGTCCTTTCACGGATGCATTCCTGGAACTTCCCTAGCCTTGCATTTATGGTTCCAAAATCCATAGTCCAAATGTTTGTCTTCCTACCAAAGGTTTTTATTTTTCTAAGAACTTCATTAGCAAAACGGAGGGAGCCCTAACAGAAGAAAGTTTGGATTTACAAAGCAAGATAGTGATTGGCTTTGCAAAAGAATTCTCCAGTCCCCAAAAGCCCCTCCTTGGATAACGGACATCCCTCGTGCCTCTTCATGTGCTTCAGTCACACTCCACACATCAACAGAGCTTTGCACAGAGAGGGTGCAGGAGGGCACGTGCACACACCTGACCTTTGGGTCCACCTGTGGCTCGCCGATGGCTGCCGCCCGCTGCTGGGCAGCCCTGCTTTGAAGAAGACGCTGGTCTTCTGCTTGGTGTCTTGTGCTGAAGGTAGCCCCGAGCTGCTTTCTTAATCATGGCTTCTTTTTCTTTTTCCATTCATTCTTTCCATAGACATTTATGGAATTCTTATTTATATCTGATACTGCACTAGGAGCTCTTAAAATAGAGATAAAAAATGCTCAGCTCACCACTGAGTCTCTAGGAAATAGGGAAACACAGCTCATGATTATATTCTAATGACTGTTTTAGGAGCAGGATGCAGAGAGGTTAAGACCCGGACCCCTGACCCAGGTTGCCTGGGTCCACCCTGGCCCCACCATGTCACCTTGGGCAGTCTTAACCTTCTGCGCGCCTCATTTCCTCCTGTGAAAACGGCACTTACCTTGTGCCGTTATGAGGAATTCATGATTCAGTATCTGTAAAGCACTGAGTACTGTATGCTTTTCTGTTATTATATTATTTTATTCAATTTCTATTTTTATTGTAGTATAGTCAGAGAAGATGGTTTCTGAATGATGCCAATTCTTAGGTACTTCCTGAGGTATCAGATGTTTATATACACATGCACACATTAGATCAAGCTTATTAAGTGGGTTGTTCAAATCTATGTTCTTTTAATATTTTTATCTGTTGAACTATAAATTTTTGAGAAGTATGTTAAGGTCTTTTACTATGATTGTGGGCTTCTCACTACCTCTTTGCAAATCTGTCTTTGTTTAATATATTTGTATATTTCCATATATAATTTTCATGTATATATTTATTTCCATGTTTTTTATTTGCTTCTTTTGTTCCCCTTTCCTACCTTACATTAGATGGATCATATTTTCTTTCTCCTCTTCCTTCTACTGCTTTGAAAGTCATACATTATCTAGTATTCTACTCTACTATTAATTTTTTTCACATTTGTTCTAGTTTTAAGGAAGTTCACTCAGACCCTCTGGCATCCTTTCAAACGCAGTAAGGACCTTTGAATGCGTCGCTGGTTCTACCACTCCATCTTTCATATTTTTGTTATCCAGGATTTTGATTCAACATTGTTTAAATGCCCCAAGTTAGTCATTTTTAATATTGTTGTTTTTAATAGTTAATATTTATTTAGATTTACCTCTATGTTTGCCTGTTTATTTGCTTCCCGTTGTGTCTCATGCTCCACTCTTATTTTCTGAATTCAGTATCTTTCCTAATGACACCTCTTCAGTGACTGTTTACACGAGAGCTGAGATTGGCCAACTCTCTTGGCCCTTGTTGTCTGAGAAAGTCTTTGATTCGCCCACACTCTCAGATGGCAAGCTTGGTATAGAATTCTAGGTTGACAGTCATTTTCCTTCAACTCATTGAAGAGTCTGTATTTTTCATTACCTTCTCACATTTGATGAGGAGTCCTGTTGTTCCTTTGCAAATAATGTGTCTTTTCTCTCTGGTTGCTGTTAAGGTTTTCTGTTTGCCTTTGGTGGTCTGCAGTGGATTTGCTTTTAAAGAGGCCAAGAGACAGGGAAGCTTGGGATTTTAGTTTATTACTGAAAATCTGTTTGCACCCTTGCTTGCTTGTTTTCCTCCCACCCAGAGGTTCCTTGCCCCTTCCCCAGGCTGGAAGGCACACTCCTCCCAGTGTCCCTGCTGTGTGGGCGGCATGTGGAAGGCCCAGCCTCCTGTGGGACCTCAGTCCTACTTCCAAGGCACACGGCCCCAGGCATGACTCCTGCTCAGGCCAGCACTTCCCTGGGCCTCCGCCTCCTGGCACAAGGAGATTCTCTTTTCTGTCCTTTAGCCTCCTCTTTGATTCCAAATATTCTTTCTGTTGGATTGTATTTGGCATTTCTAGATGCTTGTAAGCAGACAGGGAGCCCTGTCAACTCCAGGCATGCCATTGGAACCACCACACCAAAGTTCGGTGCTCAGTCCTGCAAGAGAACTGAGGATGGCAGGCGAATACCTCAGCCTGGTGTGGGGCCGGAGGGCAGTTCTCGAATGCTCTGGGGAATGACTGACGGGATTTCAACAGTGGAATGACATGACGTCCTTGGGCCTTTGAAAGATCTCTCTGATGACAGTGGGGAGGATGTGTCTGAAGCAGGGTGTGGGGCAGGCCTAAGGCAGTGGAATCAGGAGGCTACTGCAGTAACCCAGGAAAAGGGGTGAGGTTCTGGGCTATGGCGGTGGCCGTGGTGAGAGATGCAGAAGGTGAAATCAATTGAATTTGGTGATTCAATGTGGGCAGTGTGGGGAGAAGACAAGATCTGACTCTCTCTTTCTGGCTTCCGTGACTGGGTAGATGATGACACCACTTGCTGAGACCCAAGTGGCCAGAAGAGGGGAGCAGTCTGGGGGAAGGGGACCACGGAGATGAGCTTAGTTTTGGACATACGATGACTCAGATGTCTATGGCACATTTAGGGGATTTGTCTGGCAGTGGCTGAAAATGTGTTTGAACCTCCTGCCAGGCTAAGAGACACTGATTGGCAAACTGCCCTTCATGGAAACCACAGGCTGGGTTATACCACTGCGGGATAACAAATAAAGTGAAAAGAAAAAACAGACTTTAAGGAGTGAAAAAACGAAAAAATACTCCTGCAGGATTTCTCCTTTTTCCCACGGTGTAAGTCTGGACGTGAGCTCCTTGGGGAAGCCCACGCCAGCCACCCAAGGCCAGATGCCCTCTGTGCCTACCGCAGGGAGGTATTTGCCCATCTCCCCATCTAGAACAGGAGCGCCTTGGGCGCAGGCCTGCGTCCTCCTTGTCTAGACAGTGCCCAGCCCATCGCGGGTGCTTGTCACCGGCAGAGAGAAAGGGATGACAGGGTGCAGCAAGGGAGCAGCTGTGGGCGAGGGTATCTCACCACAGAGGGCCGGAGCAGTGTCAGGCAGTTCAGGAGGGAAAGCGCTGGCTCTCGCCCCTGGGACCTGGCCACAGAGGCAACTGGGTGATGGGGGGAGGCAGAAGCAGGCTGCGGTGGGGCCTCGGGGCAGGCTGGCTGCTGGGAGCACCTGGACATGACCCGGCTGTTTCAGTGACAAGGAAAAAGAAGTTTCGTTTTCTAAATAAAAATAGCTTCTCCCCCATCCCTCATCAGCTGCAAACCCAAAAAGGACCCAGTGGAGAGGAGATGCAGTGCCCTGCTCTGGAGCCTTAGCCTGGCTTTAGAAGAGACCATGGTAAAAGTGTCCATTCGACCCTGACAAAAACAGAAGTAGTATTTCTCAAGGCAGGATTTTGAAAGAGATGCCCTCTATGGTTTGACTTCAGCAGACGGGCTCACTTCTCGGAGGAAGTGACTTGCATGGTCAACAGCTGCAGGCTTGCGCTCCAGACGTGCCATCGGGAGCTGCTGTCTTCAGGGTGAGCCAGGGGTGGGAGAAAGCTCATGGTCTCTCCTGACAGCTCTAGGGCTTTTCACGGAACACTTACTATGTTCACCATCCTTTGGAACTGCATTATTTACTACCTGCCTGTGCTTAGCGCAGGGCGAGTTTCCCCCCATCACTCCCTGTGACCCAGCATGAGAGAGCAATCCCTTAGCCTCACAGTATTCTCAGGAACTCCTTGCCACACACCCCCAAGGACACTTTCTCCAAGCTGCAAGTCTGTATTAGGTCCCTCCTGTGCTTCACCTCACTCCCGTTGTTTCCGCTTAAGGTGTAGTTGTTGGAACCAGGCTGACACCCTTCCAACAGGGATGGCCATTGGGACGCCACTGAGAGGAGAAAATGGCTCATCCCGATTCCTTGAGTCCAGTGTCTGACTTATTTAGGGCAAGCTAGTGGATCTGCGTCTCCTAATCCCAGCGGAGCCCAGGCTGCCTGGGATCCCCCAGGACAGGGATTCCTGGTTGGCTTCAGTCTGGAGCCCTGCACGGCCCAGTCGACCAGGAGTCTGAACAGGAGGGACATTTGGGGGCTGATTCCATGTTTCCCACCACGTGCAGGATCTGTATGTGCTCAGATAGCACAAGGAAGGCATTTGTTCCTCACAGCCGTCGAGTCTTGCATTTTTACCCACGGGTTTCTCTAAGACAGGAATCTAAACGAAAAAACTAAGGAAAGTAATTTGATAAAGGCCATTTGCCTGCAGTGATGGTTTGGAACAGATGAAACAAGATAAAAGTCCCCGAATTCCACAGTTTGCTGAACCATTAAATCCTGTAACAGAAGATGGGGAGGAAAAAACCCTCCTTTTTGCAGCCAACCTCCGTCATCAGCTGTCATTTAGCTTGGTGCACCATCAGAGGGAGATACCCTGCCTCCACCTATAGAATCTGTTTTCTTTCCTTGAAAAAATAAAAAAAGAACTCGAGCTCTAAAAAGATTGTCGAAGTTTGGTGAAGCTCAAGCAGGAGATGTCAGTTACCCCCTGGAGCGACCACTCTCTGTCTGCCCGAGGCTCCGGTGCTACTCTGGCTCCGGAATGGACACCAGAAACCCTTTTCTGCCCACAAAATCATTTTTGGTTGAATTTGAAATGAGGAGACAAAACATGGTTTGGGGGCAAGTTCATATTTTTCCTTTAGATCAATCCACATGTTTTGTTTTGTTTGTTTGTTTTTAATTGTGGTTAAATACACATAAAATTTACCATTTACAGTTTTGTACAGCCATCACCACTAAGTCCAGAATATTCTCAGCACTCCAAAGTTGAACCCTGCAGTGATTAAGCAATCATTGCCCATTTTCCTCTTCCCCTAGACCCTGGCAAACACTGCTCTACTTCCCATCTCTCTGGGTTTGCCTGTTCTGGACCTTTCATATAAATGGAACATACAATACGTGTCTCTGTGTCTTGCTTCTTTCCCTCAGCATAATGTCTTCCAGTTTCCTCCACATTGTAGCATGGATCAGAATTGCATTCCTTTTCTTGGCTGGGTAATATTCGTTGTATGGATCTACCATATTTTGTTTATCCGTTCAGCTGCTGATGGGCATTTGGGTTGTTTTCAGTTCTCTCAGGTAGACAGCTAGGAGCAGCATGACTGAGTCATGTGGAAATTCCGTGGTTAACTTTTTGAGGACCCACCACACGCAGTCCAGGTTTTCTGATACTGTGGTCTGTCGATGGCAGAGTGGACAGCACCAGCCAGGATGTTGCTTTGGACCAGAAGACTGGCTCTTTCTCCTGCCCTCTTTGTCCTGTTACAAACACCTTGCATGCAGCCACTCCTCCCCGCTTTCTGTCCACACCCCACAACAGCTCCAAAAAGATAGGCCAGGAATCAGGGCAGACTCGCCCAGGGCTGTGCCAAGGAAAGGAGCAGGCCACTAGGCATACACTCACTATGAGGGGACAACTGGGACCCTCCCATTTTACATGCTGTCTGGCCACCTACCCTTTGGAAGGAACTTCACGGGCTGCGCATGTTGCAGTCCTAACAGAATTGTGACCACTCATGCCACTGCCCTCTCATTTATGAGCCTGCAGTAAGTACTTCCAGTTAATGGTGAGCGTAAATGCTGGGAGGAAGCAGTCTACAGAACAAATGAGCTGACACCTCGCATCCTGCTGCCCCAGCAAGCCGAGAATGAGGGGCCTGGCTAGACGTGCAGAGGTCGTCAATGCTCCTCAGGAGCATCCCCCACATGTGGGGTGCTTTCTGTGAACCCCTCAAAAGACCCTTCCTGCCCTCCGGAAACTTGCTTTCTAGAAGCACAGACTAGCACATATGGAGTGAATGCTCCATTAAACCTGTAGAATTTAAATACGGGGTTAGAATTCACCTTCCAGAATTCTATAAGCTGCTAAAATATGTAAAGAATGTAAACTGATGGAGTAATAGTAGCTTTCTTCAACAATCTCTTTTGGAAGTTCTTAGCACTTTACTGAGAAAGGAGTGAAAAATCTTTCTGTAAAGCAAACTAACAGTGTGTCCTGCATGCGTGCACACACACACGCGCGCCTCGGTTTCCGGAGTGCCCGTGTGCATCATCCAGTAGACGTAAGCCCCTGAGGGCAGCAGGCTTCCCAAGGCTCTGGAAAAGACCCCTGCCTCTGGCTACAAACTCACTTTTTGTATTTCCAGTGCCAAACACAGAGGCTGACATGGAGGAGCCCTTGATAAGTACTTGGGGGTGAGGAGGGCTGGGTTGATGGATGGAATTATTCATTCCATTTGCCTTCACCTGCAAAGTAGGCAAAGAATATATTTATCATGCCCATTTGCCAGTTAAAAAGACAAACTCACAGAGTTTTAAATGACTTGTACATAGTCATAAAGCCAGTAAGGTGGCAGAGCCAGGACACAGATCTGGACCCTGCAACCCTGGGCCCATGCTCTCTTGTCCTAAGAACTCTAAAGAATCAGGAGAAAGCTCAAGAGGGTCCAAAAATGCCGAGCAGAAACCCTGGGGCAAGCACGGGGACCACCATAAACACCACCTCTCTTTCCTAACGTATGTCTGATTCTCATTCATTGGAGGGGAGGGGGTAGGGAGAAGGGATTTGATGCCCTTTGCCGCGGACCAGTATCTGTGATCCAGGAGAGAGGGCAGGCTCAGGAACAAGGCTAAGACAGGTGGAGGTGCCAGAGAGGCATTTTGCACACTGGCCCTTCTCTCCGGCATCTCTCCTTGCTGTCCTGCCGAGCTGGGCCTCCTCACACCCAAGAGGAGGGCTCGTGGGAACACTCACCCCAGTGAGCCCCCGTGGGCTAGGCTGGTGCTGGGCCTTGGAGAGCCGGTGTTGCCCATGGGAAAGAGAGGAAAACCAAGCGGCTGTCCTAGGGAAAGAGGGAAGGAGTCCAGAGTTCATCCGCGGCCACCGTGCGTTAGAATCCAGCTCTTCTGCTGCCCCCTTGCCACCCGCTTGCCACCCCAGCGAGAGCCTTTCCTTTCTAGAGAGTGGTGGCCTCACGCTCTAAATGGTATTTACTTGTGTGTTTTCTTCTTGATCTGCCAGAAACATGGTTCTGTTTTCCCTCTACTGAAAGCTCCCTGAGAAGGGGAACTGCCCCTCCCCTCCCCCTCTCTCATCTGCCTCCTGCTTCCTCCCCCATCACCTTCACTCCGCGGCACTTCCGGACTGGGGAGGAAGAAGAAGGTGGGAAGTGACCCTTTCAACGCGCCCATTATGGGGAGAAGCATCTGCAGAGGTGTCCTCTGCAACTCAGGGCTCCGCTTCAAGGTGAAGTCGTATCCTTGTCATCCTGGGGTGCCATTTTATAATGGATATTTGCTCCTCATCATGTTCCCACCAGCCTAAACCACTGCATCAAGGCTGTGGAGCAAATACTGGAGAGACACAGAGCCCAAAGAAGGAGGGTAGGCCAAGGCAGGGCCAGCCTTCGGGGGCACTGAGGGAGCTGAATCCTGGGACATGCCGAGGGGCGTCTCAAGTCTGGAGGACCCTATTGAAAGTAGCATGTCTCAGAAGGGTGGGGTAATGGTATTCGTTCATTCATCCCTTCATCCATTCATTCAGATTCTGTCTCTGCCGCGCTGTCTCCAAGTTTCAACCTGACTTGGAATTTGACTCTTTTCGAGCCCTCTCTATAAGACTCTGAGTCTGAAGTGACTTGAAATACCGACTGCACACACGGCAGGACCAGGGGCACATCCCAAGACTGAAGGCAGAGCCCAGACCTCTAGAGTGGACCAAGGGCAGGACACAGCCACCATGGGGAGAGCGTCAGGGGAGGGCTGTCCTCCAGGGAGGGCTCCGAGGCGGTGCCAGGATGACCAAGGTGAGGCAGGGGGCCGCCCCAGCTCGGACACAGGCAGGGAGTGCGCGAGCTGTGGGGCAGGGAGCGCATCAGGAAGGCCAGCAGGTGAGGCCCAGGCCCCGCGGTGCCCCACCCAGGGGCCGCACCCCATTTGCCCCACAGAGCAGCCCCAGCTCCAGCGGGAATGGGGAAGAGCCTGAGTCACTGCCCCTGATGGGCTCTGCTATTTTTACATTCAAGTCTGGTTAAAAATAAATGTCTAAGCCAAGGTTTTAGCTGCAGCTGACAAGACAGTAAGTCTTAGATACCTAATGCCCAGAGCGATAACCATGGGTCTTTTCCTTTGTCCATTTCCTGCCTCTACTAAGTGTAAAGTGAGAAAGCAGGTAGAAAATGGCTGTGAGAAGAGCCCCTAAGAACACTTCAAATTACTTTCCAAACTAGGGGCCTCCTGTGGGATGTACCCACAGAGCATCCTCGGAAAACTTGCTCTGGGCTGGCTGCCCCAGCGAAGCCGGCGTTGTTCTCAGCACACCCGGCCGCGCAGCTGCTCCTCCGGCCCCCGGCGGCCACGAGGAGGGGGCCTCGGATAGTGTCACGGCCCCAGGGAGCACCTCACACCCACCCCGGGCCGGCCCGGAATGCACGTCCCGCCTCGGCCTGCCCACCGCGGCGGGGCACCGTTAGTGCAGAGACCCCCGCAGGCCTGTCCACACGCAGGGGCCTGCAGGTGACAGAGCATTTCCGGGCTTCAGGTAGGCGGCCAAGTTGGCCCGTCCCGACGGGAGCTCCAGCCCAGAAGGCCTTTGTCGTTCTCCCTCCGCCCTCCCATCTCAAAGAAAGCTGACGAGGCATAAACCAGGATGCAATGTGGAATTGTGCTGGCATGTGTGAGCAAATGTGAGGTGCCAGCCTATTCCGACAAGTTTCTCAGCTTTCGAAATAATAAGCAGCTTCTTAAGTGTATTCGGTGTGGGTGTAAGAGCTGGAGTTCTATTTATACACTGAGCAGGTAGTGCACAGCCTCGCTGTCCCCTGCGCCCCTCCTGCGCCCCTCAGGCCCCAGCTGAGGCCTCCCTCTGGCCAGCAGGAGGCACGTGAGTTCCTATTGCCCAGAGCTGAAAGGGGGTACAAAACTGGGGGTGCCGTGACCCTTCCCCATTCTACAGCTGCCAGGGCAGTGGGGTGCACTGGCACAGCGGCCTCTGCACTCTGGCAAACAAAGTCACAGCCTCTGCCCCAGAACGAGAGCCCGAGAGAAGTCTTCACGGGGCCTTGGGGAAATCAGAGTCAGACCCAGTTCTAACGGCTGGACCCCGTGGCAAGCAGGACTCAGAAGTTTCTCTCATGAGGGCATGTATGTGTGGTGGGGAAGAGTCTCCGTTTACTCATGTGCAATCTAGGATAACCAGTAAATACCAGTCACAAACCAGAACCCGTGCCCAGTGACAAGTCACCGCTGACCCCTAAATCCCGAACACCTTGGTCCTCAGCCTCAGCCAGAGCCCTGGAGGTCCGTGGTTCAAACCACACCTCCCGCCCCTGGGCCAGGTCAGCATAGGTTCCCTGAAGCTCAGTGGTCGGCCCAGTGCAAGAATCTCAGTCTCTCTTGCTTTCCTGATGAAGCCCCAAGCGATGGTTTTGGTGTGAGGCTGCGGCTCCAGCACGGTCTTCCCTCCCCTCGCCCTCTCCCTGGGCTCCCTCAGGTGCTCCTCTGAGCCCACCTGTGGCCACGTCACTTGGACACCTGTGAAGAAAGGAGGTTGCACCCAGAACCAATAACCCAAAGCAGCTTGGCAAATTGCAGCATCCCAGGGGTTACCAGGGAGATGCTCCCTGTCCTAAACATGCCCGCTAACTGCCTACCTGGTCTCTTTTCTTTTTGGTTCTTCTAGTGAGAAGCGTCACCTTCAAGTCAACGTCACCAACCCTGTGCAGTGCAGCCTGCATGGGAAGAAGTGCACCGTCTCCGTGGAGACGCGGCTCAACCAGCCAGAGCCCGACTTCACCAAGAACCGCTCGGGCTTTATCCTCAGCGTGCCTGGGAACTGACCCCCCGCTCGGCTGCAGGCCTCGCCCCGGTGGGAGGGCGGCAGAACCAGGGAGCCCAGCCCGCCCAGGCATCGCCTGCTCCCAGGAGCCACTTGGGTCTCGCTCAGCATCGTAGGTTCCAATCTAATCTGCCAAATCCCCGCTAATGCCCTGCTAGGAATCAGTTCTCTCGAGAGCCCTCGCTTGGGGAGGAACCCTTCTGGTGCCTTCTGTAAGGCCCTTCCCGCTGTGAAGTTTCTTCCTGGCTGTCTGGCTTCATCTCTCTCTTCCACTGTCCCAACTTTCCACTGTCCCCACTCTAAAAACCAAAGACCCTGGTGCCCTGCCCCAGACCCTTGTCTGACGTCCAAAGCACACCTCACCTCAGAAGCATCTTGCTGATGCTTTAGTCCAAGAAGGCCTCCCCTGAGTGGCCAAGTCCGTGTGTCTAGAACCATGCCCAGCCCCTGTAAAGAGGTGACAGTGGAGGGAGCCCAGGATACATTTACCGTGCCGTAGACATGCTCCCCTACGGGGGTTTGGGGGCGAGCCGATGGACCCTGCTGTCTCCCGTGAGCGTGGTCCTGCCGCTGTCCTTCCACTAAGCAATAGCAGCCCCTGGACCTGACTCAGAGAGGCTCTCAGAGCTCCTCAGAAAACCCTGCCCACAGCAGCCAGCCAAGGCCACCAGGTGAGCAAGCTCATCAGTGCAGCCCAGCCCCTTGGCCCAGCTGGGAGTTCTGGACCACCCAGGCCGGCCCCTGCCTGGCTCCCAGCCACCTTGAGGGTGGGGCTGTGTGGCCACATGTGCAGATGCTCCCAGGGCCACGTAATTGCACGGCCTGCGTCATGCAGGGCTCACACTTACCTTTGCAGTTTGCTGGTCTCTGCTGTAACCACACTTGTGTCAGAAATACTCATAAGAAAATGGAGTTGCAGAGACAAGGGGGAGGAGCACCCAGAGGTTTGGAAACAGTCCTTTTCTAGCACCTCTGACTGTGTCTCAGCTCTCATTTTGAGAACCATGTCTAGGGCAGGAAGATCATAGCACATGGAAACAGCAGGGACTGGAGTGATGGAAAACCAGTGTGGGGTCCTGGCACTGCGGGCCAGGCCAGGCTTCACCCCCTCTGCCCCCTGCCCCCCAACCCCTACCTTCCGCCGATGCTCCCAGCCTGCGTCCCTGAACCAGCGAGACACCCCAAGTGCCTGAACGCGGCCCCCTGCGCCCCACCCCAGGCCTGACCTGGTCACCTGGCCGACCAGAGCTGGCCCCAGCAGCTGGCCTGATGCCCTCCCCCAACACCCCCACCCCACTTCCCAGGGCCTGCAAACATTTGCACTGTGTGCAAATTGCAACAGAGAACCCCGTGGGCATCCTGTCCTTGGGAACCCAATTCTTACTCTCATTTTCCAAGCTGGTCAGTGACTGACTTGCCCAGCGCCAAGGTGCAGCCAGCCCCTTTGCCCGTCTCAAGAGTCTGCCAGTTGCCTGCACATAGCAGTAGAACCATGTAATTGGGGCTTTACCTCTCATTTCCACTTATTTCCCCATACTTGTTGCTTTACACTAGACACATGCAAATGTATGTTTCAAGCACACCAAAGCAGAACATGCCAAATGAGTTGCCTTTTCTGAAGCTGCTGAGGAGGGCTCTGGGTTGGGAGACCCGTCCCCGCCTCACGCCCACAAGCACTTTTTTAAGAAGTCACAGTACGTGGCGACTGAAGAAGGATTAGGAATTTAGGGTGTGATCGTGGTAATGTAGCCAGGGTGTGCAGGGGACAGGAAGAGGACTCGGTGATTGTATGCAATGAAGTGTTTCTCTTGATTTAATTAAATGCATTTTTATGGTTTGGTGCAGATATTCCTATTTTCCATTAAACTAACTTTATTTCTAAAGCATATTTTGATTTACCATCAAGAGCAATAAAGCATTAAATCTTATTTTTAAAGGTGTTCTGCTTATCTGTAATTGAAAAATATACCTATAGTTGTGAAATTTTAGTTTATGTAAAATCAGCTGTTAGCCCAGGGGATGAAAGGGGGAATTAAGCACAAGTAACATAAAATGGAAGATAATTTGCCCAAGGCTTTTGAACAAAAATATGAGCAAGAAGGAGGCTGTGGGAAGAAGGAATAAGGAGGGGAGGGGACGGCAGTGGACTGAAACCCAAATGCTTTGTCCGCCGTTTTGAGGCCTGTCCTCCAGCCTCCCAAGCTCCTTGTGTGGTGTGCGGGAAGAGGCTGACTGAGATGAGAGCGGGAAGAGGCTGACTGAGATGAGAACGTAAAGGACAGGCTCAGATTCCTGCAGCAGCGTCTTGGGGAGCGGAGAGCTGAGTGAAGGGCACCCGAGGCGGGTCAGCCTCTCCCCAGGGTGGCTGGTTGGGGGTTGTGGGGAGACAAGAGAGAAATCGGGCATGGGGTGGGGAACTGAGGACAAGCAAGACAAATCCCTGTGAGGGCAACTGGGCCTCCCCAGCTCCAGGAGGGAAGGACACCTCTTGGTCATCGGCCACTGGCAGGGAAGACTAGCCAGTGACGGCTTCTGTGACTCGGACCAAGGGTGTGGCCTGGACAAACTCGAGCGGGTCCCCAGCGCCTGTGCTGTGACCTGAGCAGGATGGCCCGGCTGTGCTGGTGCCCAGGGGCCACTCCGGCTCAGTCCCTGAGGCTCAGGCTGGCGGCGTGTGAGGCTGTACACAGACCCCTGGTCACTGGTGTGCAGCCAGCAGGAGGGCCCCACCCTTTGCCACAACCACGGTTGCTGGGGAGGCTGCTTATCAGAGAGCCCCATGGCTGGATTTGTCTCTTGGAAACCCACATGGAGCTAAATTGGCAAGACTGGGCCACATGGACACCAGGCCCCCCCAGCTGGCCTGGGAGCCGCTGGGCAGGGAATGCTGGGCAGAGCCAGCCGTGAGGACACATGGGAACAGCAGCCTTCAGAGCCAGCCTCAACCTATGGGGGCCTAAGGCCCAGTGCCCTTCAGGGCCCACCCAGCCAGCGCTCCACGGGCAATGCCTGACCCTCCGTGGTTGGAGGGCCCCAGCAACTCAGCCAAGGGAGCTTTCTGCAAAGCAACTCCTGCCTCCAGCCCACCCTTGAGCAGTTAAAACAGATTTAACCCACACTTTTTTATCAACTTCTTTAATGTGTTAGGCTCTTTCCTCAACCCTCCCATACCTCCCCTCCTCTCTACGTAACACAAATCCAGTTATGTTCTGAGTGCATGAATTGTTTACTAAAGGGGTCCCCAGCCTGCTGGTAAATGACATGCCCACAAAGAGAGGTCTATGTAATGGATGGTCAGTGCATTTTATTTAATCAGCACAGTACAAAAATAAATAAAAATAAGGGAAGGGGAATTAAATTACAGCCAAACTGAGTTCCATGACTTTGTCAGATTATAAACCACACATACTTACAAACACACTACACATACATACAAAATGAGACAAATATAAATTAACAATACCCACAGTTTGGTCAAAGAAGAGCTACAGAAGAAATTGCACTAAAAAACAACATATGTCGCACATGTGTAATTAGCAGTTTCAAATATACAGCTATGAATAATTCCAAGTGAAAAAAATGGCACATTTTCTTTTCATTGCAAGTTTAACAACTGTTGGAACAAAACTAAATTCTAATATCTGCATGGAAAGAATATATCAACCCTTCAGGTTTACAAGAAAAAGAGGAAAAACCAAATCCAGAACTATTATTCCTGTGACTTGTTCTGTGCATGGGTGTAATTTTCACAGCCATCTGTTCTAAGATTATTTTTCTTAAGACACAAAATGCTCCTGGTTTGCATGCACAATATCACTGTAAAAGCAACAATTAAAGAATAAAGAAGGTATTTTTATAGGTTAGTTTTTTTCTTTTTTTTATTGTTGTTCTAAAAGTAGTCTTCATAGCAGCATGTCGAATGGGTTCATTGCTTGCACACTCAAGTATATCAGTTGTTCCTTTACACAATACTGATGACCAGTGCAAGGGAAGAGAGGAGAACACGACAAGCTTCACATTGCTGGAACTAGGGAGTTTTCTTTAATCCCCAACCACTCCTGAAATTTGCACCTCCTCCAAAGAATAAAAAAATAAATACAGAGAAAGAGAAGGAAGTAGACAGAAAGTGGAATCCTGCGGATGCAACTTAACCACACAGTTTCAGGCCGGGGTCAGCCAGCTGAGGGTGTGACCACAAGCACGGCCCCCCGCCACCTCCCTTTTCCATGTCTCCCAGGGGCCACCTGCCCCCACGGGCCTCCCACCTCGGTCACGTGGCAGCAGGATCTGAAAGACAGATGGTGTGAAAACTCAAGCAGAGAACAGTCTCTGCAGTGAAATCTGTGCAGCAGCCGCAGATTCCTTCCAGATTATTTTACAGTCCCGGGAATGGCTCAGCAGAGGCCTTGCGGCCAAGCTGGGGCAGATGCTCTCCGGCCAGGGAAGGCCCTCTTCCCCTGTCTGGGAACACCGCGGGCCCACAGGCTCCGGTTCTGCTCCAGATTTCTTTAAGCCGGGGCTTCAATTTCACAGCTTTCTCTTCCTTTTTTACATGAATTTCAGTAGTGCTTGTGTTGAAATGGGCAGCCGCCTAGTACCTAATCTTATGTAAAACGACACCCCCCACCCCCACCCCACCCCGGGGACTGGGACTGGAAGAGAATTCTCTGTAGCATCTTCACCTGGTCTTTTGTTCCCCAAAGCCAGAGTGACAGGCCATGGAGGAAGACTTGGTCCCTTCTCTCAGGCCTCCCCCAAGTCCCAGGCCAACCCAATGTGGGAGAATTAGAAAGAAAATCTATCAAGTAACTCATCACGTGTTTTGTCAGCCACTAGGGTAAGGCGGAAACCAAATCAAGCAGCTGCAAATGACCAGCTGTAGAATCGGCAGGCTTCAAAAGCAATCAGGAGTCACACTCCCGTCTTGTAACTGTCTCCAAGATCCAGCTGTCTCACTGGGCCCGGTGGGGCAAGGCTTCATCTTCAGAAGAAACCGAACTGTCTGGAAACAGCTTTAAATGAACAGGGGTGGGGTAGGGGTATGTCATCGGCACATCATCGCCCCCTCCCCCCCAGCTCTGCAGGGCTAATGCCACGTGCACCACAAGCGGCCTCAGCCCTTAGGTGGGCACTGGCTGGGTCTCAGGCATGGCACCCCCACCTGCCCAGAAGACAGGCTATTGCTAATGGGCACCTGCAGCTGTCCTGGCATTTGCCACAGAGTGACTAAGCTGCATTATTCCAAGAATAATTCACCCAGGAAAGGAGCTGTCTCCAGTTTCACCCCACCCCTTTAGCTGGGACCCATGTGAGAAAACTTAATGAGTCAAACCAGCTCATTGGCCAACGCTACCAACAGCACTGGGAGCAGTGGACAAGTATGGCAGAGGGGCAGCTTCCATTTCTCCACTAAAGGAAAGCCCTTCTCCCTAAAAAAGAAAAAAGAGCAAACCAGAGTTGTGCATGGTCAGACACTAGACACAATCTTTGCACTCCACTGGCCTTCTCCTCGGTGGAAGACGCTGTCCCTGGGCGGCAGAGACCCTGCCTCACAATCCCACTGTGGCCCTATCAGGCCAGCCAGCTCCAGGAGCCTCTGGGAGAATGAACAACCCAAAACGGGAGCCAGGAGAGAGCCTCCAACAAAAAACCCCACTCCTCCCTGGGCCACCTGGCCCGAGCCCCTCAGAGCAGCAAGCATCCTCGCCCACCCTGGATCCAGCAAGGACAGGCGGCAGACACGGGTCAGTCCTCTGAGTTCCCCAAAGGAAGAGATCAGTGGCCTGAGTGGCTCTGAATCCATCTTCTGAGTTTTACACAATGTTTATGAGTCCAAGAGTACCCAGAGCTCTTGTCAGGGACGAAAAAAAAAAAATCCAAAGAGAGGAAGTTGGATGGAGGAGACCCTTGGTGGCTTTGCTAGACACATACTGTACACAAAACTCTGATTTAATAATAAATTTTTAAAAATTAATTGAATCCTTGAGCCACGGTAGGCTTCCAGGCTCACCGATCGAGCCCCAGGAGGAGCCGCTTCTTGTCCTCCTGGCCACTCTCATTCTTCAGGTCGGAGAACACCTGGGTGAAGTAGTGCGGGTCAGCATTGATCTGCAGCATCTTGGAGCTCATGAGGTTGATGACTGAGAGGCAGCGGTCCCAAAAGGCCTCCTTGCAGCTCTCCACCAAGAAGGGCTTGAGGGGGTAGGAGATCTCGTTGCCCATGTAGGAGTAGGAGAGGTACAGGCAGGTCAGCAGGACGGCCTGGAGCTCGTGGTCCGAGCCCACCTCGGAGGAGATAACATCCCTGCAGAGCATGTAGAGGAAGACCACGTTGGCCGGCGTGATGAAGCCCTGGTCCTGCCAGCCCTGCAGAAGCAGCGAGCGGTCCACGCTGCGCAGCCAGAGCACGGGGTCCGTGGGGGACAGGTGCTTCAGGCGGTAGCACCGGCGGCAGAGAAACTCACCCAAGCAGCGCAGCAGCTCGCTGGTGGACGCCTGGACGATGACCCGTTTGGGCGTCCCTGCGGAGGTGACGGCAGGATGCGGAGCCTTCTTGACGGAGGAGGAGACCCCGGTCTGGGAGCCTGAGAGCTGGCTGGCAGGGGGTGCAGGCGGCTGGGCCGGTGGGGGCTGGGCGAACGTGGACAGGTTGGCACACGACAGCGACTTCTTCAGGTTCTCATTGTTGAGGTGCGTGATGTTGTTCTGGTAACTGCTGTTGGGTTGCACCTTCTTGGAGTTCTTCTTCTTGGCCGACACGGCCACGATCCTCTTCCAAGGCAGCACGGAGATGATGGAGTGCCGCTTCAGGTTTTTGTCCTTGGCGTTCTTGCTGTTTTGCACCGCCGTGTAGTGGCCCACCGTGGCCGCGCCATCCTCAAACAACGTGGCCTTCCGGTAGCTGGGGGACAGGGACAGCACCGTGCCCATGGTGCCGTTGCGCGCCGGGCGGAGCCCCGCGCCCCTGCGCGCCCAGCCTGCGCGCGGGAGGGTGGAAGCGGCTCACTGAGCCCGCAGCGGCCCCGGGGAGGAGGCGGGGCGCTCCCGGGAAAGCGGGCTGCCCCTTCGGATCTGCGTGGAAAACAAGATGGTTCTCAGCACCAGGCGGGGCTCCGCGCCGCGCTCATCCGCCCTCTCGCCTCGGCGGCCCCCAAAGACCTAGTCCCCAGATCCGCTCCAGTGCCTGCCCGGAGATCCGCGCCCCCGCGCCGCAGCCCTGCAGCCCTCCACTGCAGCCACACAGACCCCCACCCCACCCCACCGGCCGCTGCGGCCCGGCTGCGCAGCCGAGGGGCCGGGGCACCGGCAGGGACCGCTGGGGAGCCACGCCACAAGATCCCGCGCGACCCCTACCCAGCCCTGAGCCCCGGGAGGCATCGGTCGGCGCGAAGCGCAGGCTTACCCGGCAAGCGGCAGATCCTGAGCCCGCGCCCTCCGCAATGCGCGCCGCGGCTCGGCCGCCGCGGTCCCGGCGCACGGCGGCGCTCGGCGGGGCTCGCGCTGGGCTGCGGCGGCGGCGACGGCTGGGGAGCTTCTGTCCAAGGTTCTGCAAGCGCTGTGGCCCCGCCCCCTGCCCGGCCGCCCGGCCGCCTTCGCCGCCGCCGCCGCGATCCCGCTCCCGCCCCCAGCGCGCACCTCGGCGGCCACCCTCTCGAGGCCGCGCGCCAGGTCCTCGCGCCGGCTTCAGGCGGGCCTGGTCTCGCCCGGGTCGCCGCGACCGCCGGCGTCCTCAGCCCGAGCCGCGCACGGCGGGGGTAGGGACGCGGGCACGAGCAGGAGGTGCCTCAACTCGACACGCTCCACCTAGGACCCGGATCGGGCGCGGCGGCGGGTACTCGCGGCACGGCCCCGCCCCCGTCCCTTGGGTGCCGCCCCCTCCCGCACTGCTCGGCAACCGCCCAGCGCCACCGCCGCGCCGGCAGCCGCCCCGCCGCGTGAGACCCGCGCGGCCTGCGAGCGGCGCGTCGGACCCGAGGGCAGCGCCGGGACCGGGGCGGGGCCGCGCCGAGCACCGACCCCGCCCGCCGCCCCGCCCAGGCACGTGCTGCCTTTGTTCCCGCCGCGGTGCCCGCGACTGCGGGCCGCGGGGGCGCTCTCGGCCGCGTCCCCGCCCTGGTAACGCGCGGCCGGCTCGCGCTGAGGCTGCCGCAGGGGCCGCGCGATAAAGCATCCACGGAGGCCAGAGCCCCGAACTCCCTTTCGTGTAATGCCTCGTTCCTCGGGAACGAAGGTAGGCAGCGCGGGAGGAAGGCCCCGAGCGGGGAGAGGCGAAGCCTTTCCTGAGGCTACTTGAGTGAAATGCGCGTCCCAAGTCCCATCGGAGCCTTCTTTCTCCCATCCCAGGTAAATGCCCGCGGCCAGGGTGGGCTTCACTAGAAAGCCGCCCTGAACAGCAGCTGGCTTTCCCACAACACACGGGACAGGCCCCAAGGACCCTGGATCGGCAGGTGCCCCAGGCATGGGCCAACCGAGTCCACCTCACATGTGGGCCGCTCACCCTCTTATCTGTTATAGTAAAACTGAAGCAGCTGCTCTTCCAACCAGCCTCTGATCTGATTTACGTGTCTTACATTGTAAACGTGTGTAATCTGAAGATGTTGTGCCAGTGAAGACGAAAAATGGCTCTGAATAAATTCTAGTTCTAATAAGAACTGTTCCTCTCAGACAAAAATCCAGATCCTTCACAAAGACCATTCTTCATTTCTGGTCCCGGAGATTTATTCAAATTTGACCACAAGCCTGGAAGCAGGAGACTAAAATCATCTCAATCCAGATTATCATCTTTGGACGGAGAGCTGAGGAAGTGGCAATCCAGAGAGGAGGCTAAAAGTTAGGGCTGGCAAAACTGGGTAACACCCAATCCTCTGACCCCCAGACCACTCTAACACACTAAGCTGCCAACCTGCACCAGTTCTGCCAGTTCTGCCTAATGGCCCCAAACAGAATAGAAAAGGAATCTGGTATCACTGGAACAATGCCATCAAGTCAGAAGGTGCTGTAATTGGCTTATGTACCACCCAGAGATTTCTGTCAGTAGTGGCAACTGAAAGCTTTAGGAACCCTTGGTGGCCATATAGTGCCTGAAGGTGAATTTGGAGGACCTTTAGAAAATGCACTGCTCTGTACCCAGAGGGCTACTTCTTCCCGCAGTCCTTCAGAAACACCCACAGCAGTTTATCTTAATTTAGAAGATGAAGAAGGCCCTTAGCTCAACGAGCCCCTCCCTCTGAACATTCTTAATGCAATCCCTGCCTGCTCTCAAACGGCGCTGTCCTCAATCCTCCTTTATTTACTATTTAAAGGCTCCAAGAATTCCTTCAGATCCTCTAGGTGCCTGGCCCAAGGTCTCACTTCTTCCCTCAGGAAAGCTGAACCCTGGAGGGAGAGGCTTGAAGTCGGCTCTGTGTCCACAACGCCTTTTCTGTCTCTGACCCCCTTCAAACTCTGGTGTTGAGCAAAGGTTAAATAACTTTCCAATTCCTAAATTACCCAGATTTCTAAGCCTGTGACCCATCCCTTGGAAAATCTGTGCCCACTCTTACCTGTAACTACAAACTTCAGTTCTGATTATCCTAATTCATGCTGGGCAACAGTACCAAGCTTCACCTCACCCCATCCCCAAAGACTCCCAAACAAGGAAGCATGTGTTTGAATGGACCTTGTCCAGCCTCGGCTACACGCTGGTGTCCTCTCCTACCTCTGTCCACCCAGCTCTTCCTTACAACCTTCAAAAAGAGCTCCTGGCAGAACAAACCCAAATTCCTTATGTTTGTCACCAAAAAAAAAAAAAAAAAGTTTGTACGGAGCATGAATGGGATGGTGGTGCTGTCCCCACTTGTTGCTGTGACTGAGGGAAGGGGTTCTTGGGAACCCCTACCCACTATGCCATACCTGCTATGCCTATTTCAAGGCACCACTACCCTCCCTGGCCCCCTCCAGCTCCAACGGGAAGGAAGAAAGGGCAAAATAATCTGCCAGAATGGCAGGATCAATGACCCAGAAGGCAGGCTCTGAATGATGCAGAGCTGTGTTCTTCCTAGTCATCTTCATCAGAGAACTGTAGAGAAGATCCCCAAGTATCACCCCCATTCATCAGGCTACTTACCCCATTGCACATCACTAGCTGCCTGAAGGGCTAGCCTATTCATTTTCTGCCCTGCTAGGCTGGGATGCCCCAGCATTGCTGGAAAGTCCCCTTCTCTGCATGCCCCACTTCCCATACTTCCCCACCCTCAAGGAAGGGAAGCCAAGCCCCAGCCAGCTATGGTTTCCAGAAAGGGTTCCAAATAAAGCAGGGCTGAGCTCCTGAGGAAGTCATGCTTTCTTCTTTCAGGGATCACAGAGCAGCATCTAGTGGCCCTTCTGGGCAGCACAGATTATGTAACTGGCACACAACAGGGCACCACAGCCAAACACCTCAGCCTCTGCTCCCAACACCAACAGCACCTCAGAAACACACAAGGAAGCCCTGGTACCACGAAGGCTAGTGTCAGAAAGGTCCTGAGGTTAGGAAACCCAGGCCCAGTCCAGCCCAAGGGCCATCTGCCCCTCAGCTGCATCTAGATTCAGCTTATTTGAGGCCTGGCAGGGGAAGCAGCAGTACAAATGCTGGGGAGGTCTAGAGCAGCGCTGTCCAATAAAAATATAATGAGCCACAAATGCAAGCCACATATGTAATTTAATATTTTCTATTATTCACATTTTTTAAAAAACAGGTGAATTTAATAACATTTTATTTAACCCAATATACCCAAAATATTTCAACCCATTAAAAAAGTTAGAGATATTTTACATTTTTTTCATACTAAGTCTTCAAAATCTGGTTCATATTTATATTTACAGTGCATCACAATTTAAGCTAGCCCATTAAAAGGGCTCAACAGCCACATGTGGCTAGTGGCTACATATTGGACAGCACAAGTCTAGAGGAAGTTATCAGACTAAGACCCACAGAAGCAGCAGAGAAAAGGGCTGCCTTAGGCTTGGGAAACCCTCTCCCCTCTTTTCCAGCTCAGGATCTCTTTGGAATATTTTTTAAAGTCCTTTATAGAAGCAAAACTCTTTCTGCAAATAAAATTGCACACAGAGACACAATACGGAAACAGATAACAGAATAACTGCTCACACTAAAGTGGAATCCGAGGGGCTGTAGCTCACCCACCCCCTATCAGTAGCCCCAGAAACCCTCAGAAGAACCATTCCCAGGGTCTAAAGGGCAGTATGAAAACCACTGCTTTAGTTACCAAAAGGAAACTAAACCACAACTGGATGTCAGGATTCTCCAGGCACCTGTACTTTCATTAACTCATATAATTCTCGCATCACAGTGTCCTACAAAGGAAGCCTCATTCATCCTCATTGTGTAGATGAGGAAACAGGCTCAGAGGTTTATTAAAGCCCAAATCCCATGTTTCCTCACTGGACCATGTTACCTTGGAAAAACCGAAAGAATACCTGGAGATTTTAGGCCTCAGACACCAACTTTCTTACACAAAGTTCTCCACTTTACCCCAGATTTGGCTAAAAGTCTCACATTAGGCAAATGAGATAGAACTTAGGCCAAGGCTGCTGCTGGGCCACACAGAGCTGTCTGGACTTGCTCAGAAGCCCTCCAGCACTCAAGAAAAGACACCTTTTGAAAAAAAAATTATTTTTATTGGAACTCATCTGAACATCAGATATACCTGGTGTTGGTTGGCAAGAACCGTTTGTACATTTGATAATGATGGTGCCAAAACCAAAACAGTGACTGGACATGATGTTGAGGACAAAAACCTGATTTTGGAGAGGAAAATAAAAGCCAGTCAGGTTCAATAAGGATGCAAAACCTTATACAACAAAATCCTTTTACAAAATATAAATTTAAGAAAACCTGAAAGGATAATCTGGGAAAGGGAAAGAAAGAGAAAAGGAGGCCAGCAGGAAGGTGGCAAGAGGAAGGGAAGTGGAAAAAAAGAGATGAGAGGAAGGAGAAAAGGTAGCTGAGCACAACAAAGGTGCAGAAGCTTACCTGCCCAAATGGCATTAAAGCCTTGCTATGTAATTTCATCATAAAACAAGGCATGCTGACATACAGTGCTCTACCTCCCATCTGTCTGATTTCAAGAGGTAAATAAAGAAGCTCCCGGGAGAGGGACACGAGGTTGCACAAAAACCCAAGAAAAAAATTTGAAAAAAAAAAAAAAAAAAAACACACCCCACAGTCTTATTTCCGATGTTCACTGTTTAAAAAAAGGAATAAATCCATCTGACAGCAGGAGTGAGACAGGGAGAAAAGCCGAAGGATTTCAGCCTGCTCCTGGGCAGGGAGGGGGAACACATGGTGGTCTCCTGGTTGACAGAGAGGAAAGAGAAGGGACAGAGAAAGAGAGGAGAGGGGCAATTAAAACACTGGTGTCTAACCTAGTTTACTGGGTTAAAAAGAAAAGCCACATGCACAGCAGGCCCTTGGGGGCTGAGGGCCCACATGGCTCCCTGTGTGGCCAGCAGTGGACACTGGCTCCTGGCCTCGTCTCCATTCCTTCACAGGTCAGAGCGGAGCCATGCAGGTGCTGCTGCTGCTGTTGCTGCCGCTGCGGCGGCAGCGGGACCTTCTGGCCAGTCTCCTGGAGCCAATGTCGGGGGTAAGGGCAGGTGGACAGGCCGTATGATGGGAAAGAACACCGAAATGCCTCATTTCAAATAAAAAAAAAAAAAACAGCAGTCTATACACAGTTGTTTGTTTTGGTTCCGTACAAACAGAATAAAAAGTCATTGCTTTTGATGGTCAGCAAACACCCAATTCTGAAGAAGAGGAGAGGTGACGCCCAGCAGGTGGATCAGTACCCCAGTGGTTGGCGGGGTGCCTGGCTTGGCGGCCCTCTCCCAGGAGGCAGAGAGCACAGCTTTAGGTAGTGTAAGCCTTTTTCCTTTTATTTAGAATAACCTTTTTTTTTTTCCTTTTTCTTTTTTTTTTAAAGCAATTTCCCCACTCCCAAGTTGGGCCAGTAAAGATTACATGAAAACTGGCACACCTATCAGCTGGAATACAGATGCACCAAATGAGGATTTAAAAACTTTCCGAGCGAAAAGTAGAACGAAAGAAAAAAAATCTCCTAGCATTTTCCCCAAAGGTTTCACTCTCCTGCCACACACACTCTCCAAAGGACCGCTACAGATCCAACTCTGCAAGAGAAGACAGAGCAGTGTCAAAAATCGGGGAAGCTGCAAGGACACAAGGAGACTTTCAGTCTTGACAGGCAGAAGACAGCGCTGCCCTGGCCTTGGGCCCTGGAGCCAGCACTCACCTATGTCAGCTTCTTGGCTTTGTTGTAGAGGGAATCCACTACTTTACTCATGTTCTGAATTGTTTCCAGAGCGGCTTCATAAGTTTTATCTACTGGTGGTTCATCGAAAATAATCAGGACACCCTCCCCCTGGTCCAAGATCCCTGCAGCAAACAAAAGGGCAACCCAGGTAAAGACAAGATTAGACACCAAAGCATTTCTGAAGCAGCACGCTCCCTAGCTGCTTCACTTTCTCTGCTCAAAAGGAAGGGAAAGAGAACTCCTCTCCCTGTTATATTTGCTCACGTTTATTATATACTCTCCTCACAGGGCTAAAAGGAGCAAAGATTCCAAGAAACCACCAGGAGAAGCTAATGGAACATGTACTTTAAAGATAAACAAAAGCACAATACCTCTTCAACCACTGCATTACCCCTACCAGTCTCCTTGCCTATAACTGTCACTCACCGTGAAATTTCTTGTCAAGAATCATCTGTGATAATTTCCTTTCCACGTCGGCCTAAAATCAAAGTACGTGATTAAAGGGACCAGTATCTAGTAGTCACAGATCATACTGATATGAAGACCTTGTAGAAAGGGTCTTAGGGTGATGGGATTTAAAATAAAATAGCAAAAATGCAGCTCTGAGCCCACATTCCCCATTCCCCACTCAAGTGCCTTGTGAGCTTTCCAACAAGGCCCGTCAGGTGCAAATGTCAGCCCCTTCACCATACCCTTTCCCCTTCCCTACCCCCAAAATGGCTTCAGGACTTCTTACCTTAGCGAGTTTGATGAGGCTAGATATGTGTGCAATCTAAAAGGAAAGGCAGAGAGACATCAACACTGAAAGCTTTACTTTTGTCTCTAATATGGGGATAGGGAGGGATGACAAATGCTCCATCTCTCAAAAATACAGCATTCTATATGGTCTCTTTAGGACCAGATTCTCCTTGGCCATGCTTAGGAGTCTTACAAGCTGTCCATCAACCTGTCCTTCATCACCACAGACAAAAAACACACTCTTGTCCTACATACCCAATACAGAAAACATTTATCACATGTGCAGTGAATACAAAAACAAGGAGGAGACCACACTCAGAACACAAGCAGGGGACAATCTCACAAGCTGCTATCCCACAGCATCCCTGTCTCCAGCTCTTGCCCATCAGGTACACCCTTCTCAGTGAGTTCCTATTTTGGACAGTTGTGGGAAGGGAGGGGCTATTGTGAGAATACCTAGCTAGAAACTCCTCTCCTGCCAGAGAAGGGCTATGGGGTCCCCAGGAGGGTTCTTACCTGTACTCGGGAAAAAGGCTCAATAACTCGGATCAGATTCTGTTCCAGTAAGTTATCATACAACTTGGCCAAGTGTGTGCTGATGATTGGGTCATCCCGGAGCTCTGCCCGGTAATCTGTCAGGGCCTGCCAAAAGAGACGGTTGCAGACAATGGCACAAAGAAGCACTTTAACAGTCATGATACTCCTGGCTTCCTAAATAGGCAGCTGACCCCCCTGTAACTACATGGTTGACTGAAGTTCTGGGGGCTCTGGGGAGAAGAAAGAAAACCCAAGACAGATGGCAGAAGAAAAGGAACACCAAAAATTAAAAGGTAGAGTTGCTTCCATGTGAGACCAAGGGAAGAAATGTTTATTTGGTGTAGGATCTATATTTTCTAAACAATATAACTTCTACAGTCAGTTTGTTCAAACACCACAGTTACATGGAACTTTGAATAGGAAGTGAGACATGGTAGGTCTGTATAGGTTAGAGTGAAATAGCAACACATCCCAAAGTAATTCAGGCAGAGAATAAAAATATATATTCTGGGCCCCACTGAAGAGTTGGGGGAGAATGCGGAGGTGTTGGACTTCCTCACCTGAATTGTTGCTGATGCTCTCACAAACATTGGGGAATGACAGCTTAACATGCTGAGCTCTCTGCTTGGGGCTTGCCCCTATGAAGCTTGTCATTGCAAAGGAGAGGCTAAACCTGCTTATAACTGTGCCTAAGAGTCTCTCCCTGAGTGCCTCAGATGTGGCCCTCTCTCTCTAAGTAAGCCACCTTGGCAGGTGATTTCACTGCCCTCCCCTCTACGTGGGACCCGACTCCCAAGGGTGTAAATCTCCCTGGCACACAGATATGACTCCTGGGGATGAATCTGGACCCAGCATTGTGGGATTGAGAACATCTTCTTGACCAAAAGGGGGATGCAAAATGAAATGAAATAAAGTTTCAGTGGCTGACAGATTTCAAATGGAGTAGAGAGGTCATTCTGGTGGACATTCTTATGCACTATATAGATAACACTTTTTTAGGTTTTAATGTATTGGAATAGCTAGAAGTAAATACCTGAAACTACCAAACTCAACCCAGTAGTCTTGACTCTTGAAGACGATTGTGTAACAATGGAGATTACAAGGGATGACAGTGTGATTGTGAAAACCTTGTGGATCACACTCCCTTTATCCAGTGTATGGATGGATGAGTAGAAAAATGGGGAAAGAAACTAAATGAAAAATAGGGTGGGATGGGAGGCATGATTTGGGTGTCCTTTTTTATTTTTAATTCTGATTCTGATTCTTTCTGGTACAAGGAAAATGTTCAAAAATAGATTGGGATGATGAATGCACAACTATACGATGGTATTGTGAACAGCTGATTGTACACCATGAATGACTGTATAGTCTATGAATATATCTCAATAAAACTGAATTAAAAAAATAGATTGGAGCAATGAATGCACAACTATATGATGGTACTGTGAACAGCTGACTGTACACCATGGATGATTATATATGTGAATATATCTCAATAAAACTGAATTAAAAAAAAAAAAAAAAAGGTAGAGTTGCCCTAGACAACATCTCTTCTTCCAAAAGCCTAACTTCAACAGTTCAAACCATTTAAGTCCCAAGTCAAATTAATTAACTACACAACCATTCTCAACATGTATTCCACAGAATAAATAGGGTCTCTGTGGGAAAAAATTTTTTTAAATATTCTGAGGTTAAATAATGAGAAATGCTGAGTTCCACAGCTAGCTCTTGAGTTTTATAAGAACATCAGCATAGTACAATTATGCAGTTAAAAGAAAAAATGCTTTTCTAACTTTGCTAAACCCCAGTGTTTCCCAAATATATGACCACAGAACATTTTTTCAAGGAATCTCTATTAACAGAAGTGTTCTATCAAACACTTTGGGATAGAATGATCATGATTCATATGTCAATTATTTATTAGTAATAGTCTCAATAGCCCAGCCTCATGTCAGCTGTGCTAAAACTTGTAAAGGGAAGCATGCAAATTATGCCAAGTAAAGGGCAATAAGAAATGACAAGAAATTTCAGGGAGAGGATGAATCCTGGGGACAGAGCCACATGGGCAAGTTTCTGTCCATGGTAAATTTTTCTTCCTGGATCTAGGCTTTGTTTTTATTAAGTTGGTCATTATACTCAGACCATGAGGAGGGAGGTTCATAAAAGAACATACAAATCTCACTCTAAGGCTGAGACAACTTTTCTACCTTTCTGAAACCTCCCAAACAATAAGTAAAAGGCACAGATGTCAAAGAAGGGCTACAACATCATCCTGAGAAAGTTTCTTTCCATCCGTATGTACCCATCAAGACTTCACGGAGAAGAAGCAGTCCCAGAGCTGAAGGAATACCTAAGAGTGGGTGTCCTGTAGACTAAGCACCAGGTCTGGAGTCAAACTCAGACACCTACCGTGTGACTTAGGGCTTCTCTGATTCCCAGTTCCCTCAACTGTAAAATGCAGATAATAGGTTTGTTGTGAAAAATCAAAGTGAAAAAGAAAAAAAAAGGATGACAGAATTTTTTTTAAACTGTAAATTACTAATATGGGTAATACTGTAAGTTACTAAGCTATTTACACACACAATGAGATATTACAACTCAACACATCAGTTTCCTTGTATAAAAGTCAGTTAAGGACTTTCCTGCCAGTGATACTATACTATCACTATGTAAGACGTAGCCATTGGAGAAAACTGCATGAAGGGAATATGGGATCATTCTGTACTATCTTTGCAACTTCCTGTGAAGGTTTTTTTTAAGGTGCTTAAATGGCTCACCAATGCAGAAACATGTTCCAACCTTCTCCTCCCCTGTTCCCTACCAACCCAGTACCATGCTCACCTTTTCAAAATCTGCCAGTGATCTGTTCTTGCTAGCCTGAGCCACACATTTTAATGCTTCTGTCTGAAAATAAAAAGAAAAATAATCAAAGTGATCTACTCTGCATACTCATATCCCACCAAACAAGACTCATAAGCAGGATGTTATGTCCATAACACTTCTGACTCAAGAAAAACTGCATCCCCACCCACCCCCCCCCAGTCTCCTTCTGTGGCCTGGGAAGAAAAGCCAGAAGATTACCTTTGTGCCAACCAGTTTCCCTTTGAAATCCGAAGGGACTTAAAAATACTAGGAAAAAGAAGTTTTTCCAAAAAATAGACCGATACAGCATTATCCAAAGATGACAAGCGAAAAGGGAAAGTGACCAGAGAACTGAGATCCCCTCCTCCAGAACTCCTTATCTATATACCCACTCTACTTCCCACCCTTAGATATGATTTCACCTGTGGTCTATCAAGATTCGTTCTGCTAGGTATTGAATAAGGTTTACTTTCACTCGGATTGAAGCATCAAAAAATTCTACCTATTAGACTAAATGTTAGAACACCACAGAGTGATGAAGATACAATCAATGGTTAATGGCAACTTCTAACTTAGTTATAAAGGCCCAAGCTATCGAGTCACTACTCAGCACAGAATCTACAACACTCATCTTTCCAAGAAATCAGCCTGACTCCTGTTTGTATGCTGTCATCAAGGCATAAAGGACCAGAAAGAACTCCTCTTATATCTGCCTATGTACTTAAATAAGGTTATGTGTCTTGTACAGCACAGCAAATGGTACAAGACTACTCACTGGTGTAGTTTATCTCCAGCATTTTGTCCTACAGACAGAACAAATGTCATAATGAGAAAAGCCTGGAACTTAGAGACAGATAATCCAGGTTCAAAATCTAGTTCCATTATTTAATAGTTACCTGACCTTGACCTAGACTCCTGAAGCCTCTGAGCTGTCTCCTCAACTCTAGTTTTTTGAGAGTAGTGAGTCTTTCATTGTAGTAATAAACAGTATTCTTATGGCCAAAACTAGCAGCTGATATGAAACTGTTTTGATGATGAAAAGCCAATTAAAGCCACTTGTAGAAAAGGAGGAAATCATCTGTTACAGGCATTCCTCCATATAGTGAAATCATCTGTCTGTAAGATTACTTTTTACTTTATTAGTGATGATCAAACAAAATACAGAGGTGATGGTACAGGCATCTGAGACATTATCTCTACACATGTCACATCTGTTCACTCTCAAAAGTCACACTCATACTTACTTAAGTCATTAACGGACCACAAAAAGGGTCACTGAACATCAAAGGGCTCTTTTTGTACCACACCCAAAACTCAAGGCATACACAGAAAGGTACTAATATAAGCAGCACTCTGGCAAGTCATCCAAAGCTAGTTTCTGCACCAAGCAATCTGACTTCCCTAAAGCACCTGTGCACCAGGCCTTACTGGCTACTGAACCTCAGAGAATTTAAGATTTCATATTCTGCACACATTAAACCACAAGTCAGACACATGGTAAATTTTCCGGTCAAAGCTAAATGCAACCTTATTCAGCCATAAAAAGCAATTAAGCCATTGACTGTACATGTTGGATGAATTGTATGGTGAGTGAATAAAACTGCTTTAAAAAAAAAGAGAAAAAAACAGTGAAGTTCTGGTATATGTTACAACTTGGATGCCAGACAGAGAAAGACAAATAGGATTTCACTTACATGAAATATTTAGAAGTGGCAAATTCATAGAGACAGAAAGTAAGATTAAAGATTATCAAGGGCTGGGACTGGGGAAAGAGGGAAACAGGAAATTAATTTTTGGTTACAAGGTTTCTGTTTGGGGTGATGAAAGCTTTTGTAATGGATGGTGATAATGATAGTAGAATATTGTGAATGCAATTAATACAACTGAGTTGTACACTTAAAAATAATTTTAAGGGGAAATCTTGTGTTAAATATATGTTACCACAATAAAAAATTAATAAAAAAGAAAAGCTAAATGCAACCTAACTCACTACAAATGTGACAGTTCAGTTCTGTAGGTCCCTCAAAGCACCTGATAGAGCTGAGGAATGTCCATAAGGGCACCAAACACTGACTTTTTAGGCCAAGAATTTAATAAATAGGAGGCACACTTACAGGCTTAAGGGGTGGAAGAGGAAGGGGAAGGGGGGGGTGGAGTGCAGTGGAGACCTGAAGAGTAGTGGTCTCACCAGACATGATGGTCTTAAGAGGAAGTAGAAATCAGAACTGCAGCCAAGGTATTCCCTACCTGCCTGCCCGCATAGCGAAGTGCAAGCTTCCCGCTCACCAAAGCCTGGACATCTTCTGGACTAGAAAAAAAGACATACTTGGTCAAATGTTCTAGATGTTACACTTCTAAGTACAGGTCTTAGAACTTTCTTTTCTCCAGAATGCCTCTGAAAAGACTCTACCCAACATAATCAGCCCCAACCCCTAATACTGTATGCCCATCACATTGTAGAAGCTAGGCTTTCTCCACTCTGGGCCAAAACTCAGCACTGAAGAGTAAAAAATTCCAACATTAAAGAGAAAGCTGCACTGAACCTACCAAAAGAAAGAGACCCAACAGGCAGAATGCTAAGTATAAGCCTTATCCCAGTATAATAGGTCTTAATAAAACACAATCCCCATGTAATCCAAAGGTCCAAAGATAGTCCTGGTCAACATCTCATTTTCAAAAAAGGTATTTGGATACCTCTGGCAAGTGTCTTTATAAAAGAATATGTTATACTTTCTCTTGTCCACTTTTTCAAACCTCTCCTTAACCTTACCCTCCCATTCTGCATTGACTCACTGACTGGCACTAGTCTACATGTCAGCTACTTCCTGACCCTCTGTGTCCTGTGCTCAGCTCAGACTATTTGGACAGAATATATGCACTAAGAGGGGAACTCTCCAAAACGGGTTGTCTTTCCAATTCTGAAGACTAGCAAAAGTGCTCTGGAACATCTCTGATCCTTCCACTCTATCCCAACCAGTCTGAGGTTGCTGCTGCTGCTGAAACTGGCCAAAACCTCTGCCCAAGCCATCTCTGCCATGGCAGGAAGACTTAGTTGAAGGCCTTGAGTTCTTATATCCCAGAATTAACATGCACCTACGTGTTGAGCATGATTTTGCACAGCAACATGTACTTCAGAGATGTAATGGCCTTGGGGCTATCGATGGAGTCATAACCCTCAAATGCCTCATAGAAATATGAGTACGCAGTTTTCCAGTCCTTCTCCTCTGCTGCATGGATAATACCTGGACATTGAAAAGAAAGGAGTAAAAACTATATAAAATAACAGAACCATAAAAGATCAGAGCTGGGAAGGGCCTTAGAAATCTAGTCCAACCCTGGCAATTCATAGTTGAGGGTAGGAGAAGATACAAACAGCCCAAAGTCATGGCCAGCTAGTGGCAGAGTTGAGACTAGATCTTAGATCTGGCCTCCCAGCTCCATATCATATTGTCATATTGCCAATATAAATTTCCAAAGAAGTCAGAGACAACTCCAAGATGATCCTAAAACCATATACTAAAACATCTTACTCCTATACTTCTAACCACCACTAGTCCTGCTAGCTTTTGGAAACACTGGAAAAGGCCATGTTCATCCCTCCAGGATGTCACCTTCATGGGTCAGGGAGTTGACTCAAACATTCCTAAACTGTCTGAAGGACCTGTTTTAATAACATCAACCAATACTTTAAGATTGTTTTTCTAAGTTTGCCATTTTTATACTTAAGAAGTTTCCATGGAGGAAAAAAATCCAACCTCTTATATCCTCATTTCAGATATTTGTCATTTGTGTATGTGTTTTTGTTTTTGTTTTTTATGTATGTGTTTTTGCCTAGATGCAATCAAGTACAGATTTCACATAAAGCCAAATCTATGAACTGAATTTTACATGGTTAAAGCAGTGTTTCCTTAGGCTGACATACCATACTTCAACTGACCAGCTGTCAACTGTTAAGACACTAGGTTGCTCCCAATGATCTTAATTGTGATTGAACTTGCTTTTACTTCCAACCGAGGTTATCACTTGGAATAAGATAAAAATTAGTTCTTTCCAGCTTGGGAGGCATCTAAACTCTAAAATTCTACACTTCTTTACACCAGTTCTAACTATGCCCCAGTCCCTTAGGTGGTTATAAACCTCAGCCCCATCCATTTGTTTACCACAGTGCTTCCTAATATTTTTCACATCAAGGTAAACAAGATAATATTTAGTACACTGAAGAAAAAGAATGAAGCTGTTTACGTAACTCCAAGGGATCAATGTTTCAGCGTATCTTTACAGGTATACCTATAACATACCTGTGTGCCTGGCATTCCAGCTGGAAATGTGACTTAATAAACATTTATCAAGTGATATGTGCCATCGCCCAGCCATTTTACCCTACCAAAACAAGCCTCCCATTTTGAGGCTGGAGGAATCAGATCCTTCTGTTACTGCTTATAACTCTGCAGCCAAAGAGAGCCCCCTCAAGAATACCCAAGTGTTTGTATTGTTTTTGCAACTATTCCTGTAAGTTTGAATTTATTTAAAAATAAAATTAAAAAAAAAAAAAAAATGACACACAGCAATTAAAGAGATAATGACAATGAAATGCAATACATTACCCTGGAATGGATCTAATAATGGAGGACAAAAGGCCCAAAAGAACGTTATTGAGACACATGAAAAAAATTGGTATTTAGACTGGAAGCTTTATGTCAATATTAATGTTTGTGAACTTGATGCCTGTACTTAAGGTGGTTAGATAAGTGAATAGTCTTGTTCTTAGGAAATGTACACAGAACTATTATATGTTCAAGGAGCAAGATGTATACAACCTGCTCTCAAATGTTTAGAAAACTGATAGATAACTAGACAGATTGACAAAAAGACAAACAGATGGATAGGCAGATAGAACGATACAGAAAATGTGGCAAAATGTTAAAATTGTTGGATTTGGTATCTTGGGGTGGGGGGTGTTGGAGCTCTCTGTATGAGTGTTCTACTATATTTTTGCAACTGTCCTGTAAGTTTCAAATTATTTCAAAATAAAGAGTTTAAGGAAAAAAAAAAAAAGAGTACCCAAGTATTAACTCTGCTAAAGTAAAGGAGACAAATTCCCATTTTCCCCAAACCCCCACTCCCATTTCAAAGCAAGGAGAGAATAGGCTAGGCCCAAAATAAGTCTAGTAAAACACAATATGTAAAATAAGGCCCAAGAACAGGTACACAGCTTTCCCTAACACATTAGTAAACAGGTGCCACATCAGGGCTACTAGCATCATGGTTAGCATATGAAGTTTACTATTTAAAAATAAATAAATAAATAAATAAATAAAGGACAGTCACTCATTCAACACAAACATGAAAGAGGACCTACCATGCGCCAAGTACTGAAATAGCTACAATAAAGGAAATAAATATTGAATGAGGTCTTGCAACTAGAACCGCCATCTTGCAGTAATTCCCCAAAATACTGAATTCAAAGGGAAAAAAGTGAGGAAACTGCTATATGTTTTCTAGGCCTTTTAGAAAACATGGAGCTGTTCCTTTGGCCACATACGTGCGTGCCGGCACTGTTTAAAAAGGAATGCCCCACAAATGCTACCATGGCAGAACCGGAAGAATCTACAATGTTACCCAGCATGCTGTTGGCATTGTTGTAAACAAACAAGAGTCCTACCAAGAGAATTAATGTATTTATTGAGCATACTACGCGCTCAACAAGCCAAGATAGCTCCCTCAAACACATGAAGGAAAATGATCAGAAGAAGGAAGCCAGAGAGAAAAGTACCTGGGTTCAACTGAAGTGATAGCCTACTCCACCCAAAGAAGCACACTTTGAAAACCAATAAAAAGAAGCCTGAAGTGCTGGAACCTATTTCCTATGAATTCACAGCATAATAGGTGTAAAAAAAAACAAAGACTTCTGGGTTGTTAAAATAATAAGTATAATAAAGAACATGACAAAGGCCCTCAAGAAGCTTACAGTCTAGTGGGAAAGATGGTCACCAAAACAGAACAAAAAGATAAGTACCATAATATGTACAAAAGAATATATCTTTGGTAGGGAAGTTTGAAAGCAAAGAATGTGCAGAGGAGAGTTTACAAAGGAAACACCTGAGCTGGATATGAAAGGATGCATGAGTTTGCCAAGGGGACAAGATGAAAAGGAAATTCCAAGTACAGGAGACAAAATATACAAATGGAAAGAGGCAGGAAATGGCATGGAGTACCTAAAGAACATGAAGTTATGAAGTCATTTGGTGGCTAGAATTGAAAACCAGAGGTGAGGATGAAGGGTAAAGGGTGCCATTTCCTTTTGAATGCCATGTTAAAGTAAAATTTAGCCTGGGAACAATGGAGAACCATTGAAGAATTTTAAACAAGGGAGTTACATAATCAGATCTGTGTTTCAGAAAAATGACTTTGGGGCCAGTAAGGAGGATGAATTGGGAAAAGTGGCAAGGGACAATTAAACCAGTAAAAGAATACTCTGGTGATCTAGCCCTTAATTATAGCAGGGACTGAAGAAATGGAAGAGAAAGGGCAGATTTGGAGAGAGACTCAACAAGATCTGGTAACTAGTGGATATGTGCAGTAGAGAAGAAGGTCACATTACTCCAAAAACAAGAGCTTGAGTAACTAAGTCAGTAACAATACCATTAACTAAGATAGGAAACACCGAAGGAACAGTTGGGGAGTTGGTTATAAATTTGATTTATGATACACTGACAATGAGATAACTATAGGACATTTAGGTATAAGTGTATTTAACAGCCAGAAATCTGGATCTGGAATTTCAGAGAGAGGGGAAGTACTAAAGGTCACTATTGCAATGTGGCAGTTAAAGCCATGGGAGGGTATGATTAGACAGGAAGCTAGGAAGGCCAGGAAGAGAAAAGATCCAAGAAAGCAGCACTAAGGAACACTCACATTTAAGGGGCAGTCAGAATAAAGTGGAAACAGTCAAGTATAACCAAGAATAACTAGTTAAGGGAGAACCGTGACGTCAAAGCCTAGGGTGTTCAACAGGGTCAAATTCCACCCAAAAGTCAGAAATACAAGGAGTACCCAACTTCATCTCTCAAGGAGTCAAGAGAGACACCTAATTAAGGCTACTCTTCAACTTTTTCAAGAAGCTTGACAAAGAAGGGGAAGACAGCAATTTTAAAAGGAGAAAGGGCTGTGGGTTTTCAGCTGGAAAAATTCAAAGACTGAGAGGAAGGATCCAAGAAGAGAGGAAAGACTAAAGACTTAGAATGGACCAAAATGGCAGGTGAAAGAATTACTCTCGTTAAGGGGTAAAAATGGGGAGTGATACAAATTCAAGGGAGGAAAGAGAAGTAGCAAGGGTTCACGTTAGAAGGGCTTCTATTTCTTCTGAAAAGTAGAATGCAATTCATCTTTTGACCAGAAAGGAAGACAAAAGATTTAATAGAGTAGGGGCTTAAAGAAAGCATCAGTACTTGGTTAACATTAAGACACTGAGATAAGAGCTTTACAGTCACCATTTCATTTACTCACCACCATAATTCTATGAAGAACAATTATCATCACCATTTTATAGATGAGAAAATTAAAGCTAAAGATATAGTAGATAGCTGCCATGGAGCTAATTCCCTAATAATTTCAACCTAGGAAAGTCTGGTTCTAGAACTTCTGCTCTTAACATCTAAATTATACTAGAGAAGAGAAAGAGAGCAGACTAGGGAAAAGACAACTAAGCAGCACTAAGAGTCCAAATGAGGCTGAAAAAATCATACGGCATCAATAACGAAAAATAAGCATTAGGAAAAATATGCATACAACTGAATAACTTCTCTTCACAGAACCAGCCTATTGTTTCTACTACTACAAAATAATATTTTTGTGCTACCAATTTCTTTGTACAGGATTTTACAACTTAAAAAATTTGTCATTTGATTCTCACAACACCCCTGAGAGGCAGGTATTATCTTTTAAAGATGAAGAAACAAAGATCACAGAGGTAAAACCAGGGCTTAAACTATGGTCTTCTGCCTCCAATTCCAGCAATCCTTCAACAAGGATTCCTCAAGTAAAAAAACTGCTTAATACAAGAAAGCATCCCACTTGCCAACCCATGGATTCCTGGCCCCAACATTTGCACACCCAGTCAGAAAGCTATCTACTACACTTGCCAAAATTAGGGTGTCATTCCTCAGCCCTAATCAGAGGCCCTTTTTGGAAAAAGTCCAACCAGTTTTACAAAGGTCTCCAAGAGGCAACAGACTTGGGCTAGCCCAATGCTAGAAAGAAGTGCCACTATCCTGAGTAAGCAAGTAACAGGAAAGTTAAAAGAACTGTTGAAACCCAAGTGAGACTTCACTAGGGTCTTGGTTCTAAAAACCAGGTGGCCTGGCTAGGGAAAGTAAAGGAAAGGTAGGCTTCAAACCGGTTTCTCTGAGGACACATGAGAAGTTTGAGCCTTATCACTTTTATTCTCCAACCCCAACCCCTTCTTTCTTCCACTGTGAGATAAGACAAGTGCTGAGAAAACATATACCATGAGTAGCTACAGGTGTTAGTTACCTGACTGCATGTCCAAAGTGGCCTGCAATTTAGGGGGGCAGTAGATAGCATTTGCTGTGGTTCGAGCAGAAGTTAAGGCAGCTCGAGCTTTCGGCAGGTTGCTCAGGGCATGGTATGTTTTGCTTTCTAAAAGCTGTACTTCCACCAGAAGGGCTTTGTCGTCCATCTTTTTCAACTCCCGCAGCAACTGAGAACCTGGAGAAGGAAAAGATACACACCCCTGTTAGCCACGATCTTAATACCCTAATAACATCTGACTCTCCCACCCTCATGAGAACATTCAGGATAAAGAAACCTGCCTGAACTCAAAAACAGGATACCTATTAGATCTCAAGCTGGAATTAAATTTCCCACTAATGTGCTGTCTTCCAAAAGAGAAACAAGTATCTCTTTCAAGTTTTCTTCAACCTAAAGACAACACTGGAATGACTGCTAAAATTTAAATACAGTGAGACTCTCCACCCAGAAAATGCTGGAACTATTCTCCAGTTCAGGCAGGCAATTACTCTCATTTTCTTTCTGTCCAGCAATCAAAAGACAATATAAGAAACACTGGGTCTTAGGGCTGGTGGGGGAAGGTAAGGAGTTCTGGGTATGCCAATGTTCTCCAAATACACCTTTTCTCCCCATCTCAGATGAGAGCATCAAATCCAAACAGACTCACACCATATACAAAAATCAACTCAAAATGGATCAAAGATTTAATGTAAGAGCTAAAATGTTAAAAACTTTTAGAAGAAAACAGGAATAAATCTTTGTGACCTTGGATTAGGCAATGATTTCTTAGACATGATACCAACAGCACAAGCAACAAAAGAAGAAATAATGGGACTTCATCAAAATTAAAATGTGCTTTGAAGCACCTTTGAAGGACACCTTCGAGAAAATGAAAAACCACCTCACAGAAGGGGAAAAAAAATATCTGCAAATCATTTATTTGCTTAGGGACTTTATCCAGAATAAACAATAAGAAGACAAATCTTCTTATTAAAAAATAAGCAAATAAATGCCTGGAGAATAGACATTTCTCCAAAGACATACAAATAGCCAATAAAACATGAAAAGATGTTCAACATCACTGGTCATCAGGTAAACGCAAATCAAAACCACAATGAGATACCACTTCATACCTACTAGTATGGCTAAAATAAAAGACACCTAATAACAAGTGTTGGTGAGAATATAGAGAAAATGGTATCCTCATACATTACTGGTGGAATTTTAAAATGGTGCAGCTGCTTTGGAAGCACCTCAAAAAGTTAAACATAGAGTTACCATGTGACCATGCAATTCCACTCCTAAGTATATGACCAAGAAAATATATGTTCACGTGAAACCTGTTCACAACATTCTTCATAAAAGCCAAAAAGTAGAAACAACCCAAATTTCCATCAACTGAAGAATAAGTAAAATGTGGTATATCCATACAATGGGATATTATTTAGCAATAAAAAGGAATGAAGTACTGATACATGCTATAACATGGACGAATCTTAAAAACATTAAGCTAAGTGAAAGAAGCCAGGTATAGTCATATTGTATGATTCCATTTATATGAAATGTCAGAATAAACAAATCTACACAAAGTAGATCAGTGTTTGCCTAGGGCTGGGGGGGCATGGCGAATTAATGGGGAGTGACTGCTAACAGGTAGGCGGTGTCTTTCTGAGATGATGAAAATATTCTGACATTAGATAGTGCTGATGGTTGCACAATTCCAAATATACTAAAAACCACTGAAGTGTACATTTTAAAGGATGAATTTTATATTACGTGAATTATATCTTAACAAAGCTGTTATTTTTATTTAAATGCTACTACTAGGTTCAGACTATGTAATTGCCATTTTCACAGGATAAAAATGAAATATTGGCAATTTTTTCAACTTAATAGATCATAAAAGTCATGTTCTTCCATCTGGGGAAATTAGTCCAGATATATCCATTAATAAAAAACAAGCAGAGGGGAAGATTTTAAGTGTTTAAAAGACCACATAGAGTAAAGTCCACATCGGAGAAAGTTCACTCCAGCTTCCATATTTATTTGTACTCAATTAATTTCTAGACTTTTAAAATAGTACAAGTTTTACTTAAAACACATTTTAAACACTTAAAAATTAAGCAAAAACAGTTATCATAAACATCACAGCCAGTAAAAACATTTGCAATTCAAACAACTAATTCTGAAATTTAGATTGGTGCCATAAGCAAAATGAAGATACACATTGAAAAAAAAAATTCAGTATCACAATGAAATGGATTTTACTGCCCTAAAGAAGTGAGTTTAAAAACTGACCCTTTTACTCTCTAAATGTGACAGATTAACTCTACTCAGTTTTAGAGTAGATTGATTCAGTTACTGAATCATGATTGATTCAGTAAATGTGAGCCACCTTAAATCCTTACAAATAGACAGAATATAAATTATTAATAGGTAATAAATAAAAGTAGCCAGATTCAGAACACATTCATTTAGCCAGCTAAGATGTCTCTTTACTTACTTACCCAAATGCAATGCTTCCTGGTACCTCTTGGTATCAAAGTACAAAGACACCAGTCTCGCCTGGAAAAGAAGAGGCATTGACTGATGAGAGGGGAAAAAAAGCCAAAGAAAGAAATCAAAGATTGACAGTCACAGAACTGTTACTGTTACAGCATAGAAGTGATCTAGCCCATGGTATTGTCTCCTATCATGGCCAGTGACTGTTAACTTTACCATGTTGCTGCTTATTTCTCTGAGCCAAACAGCAAGTGTGTCTCAAAACTTCAACCAGGGTAATTCTAATTAGTGGGACAACTAGAAATAATCCTTAGGTGCTTGAGTAATAAAAGCTGCTGAAAATACTTTTGATCAGGATGGTGTCTAATGCCCAGACTTGAAATTAGTACTAAGTTAAACACATACCTCCAAAGCTTGACGTAGGAAAGTTCTTTTCTCTGATTTGGCCCACTCAATGCACTCTAAACACAACTCGACCTGCAAAAGGGAGACAGTACATGCAACACTTTGTGCTCAAATTTTCCCACAAACCAAACTTTGGAGAATAGATCTAATTTCCTCCTTATATATATATATCACCCCTGTAGCACTATAAAATGTCTCAGGGCACATCTTGATCCACAGTATCTCAATCTATAATGGTTACATTGTAATGGAAAATCAACTTGGCTTTTTACACAAATATTTTTGGGCTTAGACACTGTATTCTTTTGAAAAAGGGATTAATTTTTGAGACTCTTCTTTTACATTACCAGGAGACACACAGAGCTTCCAACAATATACATAGCCCTGAAATTAAGATTTCAACAATAGCTTAGGAGTTATTAAAGCAGAAAATTTTCCCTGAATAGTTTGAACAATGGCAATGTGGTAATGTGTATATATTGGTGACAAGGGGGAAAAATTCTCAGCCTAAGCACAAATGCCTTGTTCCCAACAGCTGCTTTTAAGACTCAACCCAGCTGGCTATTTCCCTTTAAGATTCTAAGAACTGCAACTAAAAATGCAACTAAAAATTCATCATCACTCTTATAGATACGGCAAACTTAACTTGTATTAGAGAAAGTAAAAAGAAATTCCAATAAGCCTAACATTTAAAAAGGGTTATAAGCTTTATTTAAAGGTACTTTGAACCCCCAGTTGTATCTGCCACTCGAGCAGTGATGTGCAAAGTAAATAATTTAAGACCGTGTTTTTTGCCCAATGGTCTAACATGCCATCAGGTATCTTGACATATTAGTTTTGAAAAAATACATGTTAAGCACGGTAGATCTTCTATAACTTTTGTTACTACAAGTTTTGTATTATGATTCCTAATCAGAGCATAAAACAAAAAGAAACGAAACGAGAAAATGGGCTTTCCAGAGAACTAACTGCAAATATAATAGGTTTTTATGTAAATCCAAAGTTCTCTTGAGATACCAAAAGAACAGAAAACAAAAGGGACATAACCCAAATTGGCAAGATCTTTTGCCTTTCAATGCTCAGTCCAAACTCAGTAAATAAATTTATAACATTACATGGTATTTGGAGGATTCACCAGTAAGAGATTCAATGAAACCCTTATATAACTTCTCATGGAGTCCCCGGTGGGACTCAACTTACCTGATAGAAACTCTACAGAACAACTAGCAACTCAGACCATCCCAAAAACCAAAAGCAAGTCAACTGGAATTTTAGAGTTCTGAGTTATGTTCTGAAAAGCCAAGTACAAGTAATATTTTTCTTCTTGAAATGAATATATACCACTGAATACTTTGAGCAAAGAAAATACAAACAGTCTTTAGCCTTGCATGCCTTGGCCAGCTAAGAAATGTCCATGATCAGAGTCACCCAGGGAGCTTTTTGAACTATACAAAAATGAATGCCTGGGCTCCTGATTCAGTAGTCTAGAATAGAGCTTGGCAATTCTGATGTCCATCACTAGTTAAGAAACTATGGATGCTACTCCAATGCCTCAGCCACTCCCACTTCCCTGTGGTCCAGATTTTAAGTGACTTGCCCAAGGTTACAGAGCAGCCGCTGGGATCAGAACTCGTCCCTATCACCAGTACTCTTTCTACCTCAACCAGCCTTAAGTTCAGGTCAGTACAAACATTTTTCCTACATCAAGGATTTTTTTACAGCCTGAACTAGATATCTGTTATCTATCACATGAGACATAATTTGCATTATTTAGAAGTCTAAAGTATTAATTGGTAAAACCAGCACCTCGGTTCTAAGGAAAAATAAAAAAGGCCACACCCTTGCTATACAGTGGTATTTTTTCTGAGTGGCTTTGTGCTTTGTTAATGGTAACAATGACTGATAAAGGAAATAAGAATATACAAAAAGCCCATGCTTCTGGACGAAGGCTCTTGAATACAAAAGCCTAATGTGGTCAGAATTAGATATTTAGGTTTTAAATCAATACACTTAACCATTTAAAGAAACAAACAAAAAACCCCTTTATTATACAAATTCCTATAACTCTTATTCTACAGTGAAATGCTCTAGCACAAATCATTTTTTCTGTTGAAACAACTGTTTCTGATAACATGAATTTTGATGTGAGGTTTCTTAGAAATGTTCTATTACATTTCAGTTAGGCAGACTATGTCAAGAAATGGCTTCCCACAGGCAACTCCCTTGGGGTTGAAAAGTAAATTCTGAAAGTTCCTGTCACTGTTTGGCAAGGGTCTAATTCAATCTCCTTTCTTTTTCCCCTCCTCACCCCACTTCTCCACTCCCTTCCTCTTATCAACCATCCTATCCTCACCATCCACCCCCCACTCACCTACACCCAAACCCTCACTTTCTAGGCTCTAAACCTTAGTACTGGAATCAACCTGATCCTAACCTGAATCATATTAACTTTGGGAATATACCAAGCTAAAGATTGTTCTGTAGATACATCTGGCTTGTGGTTAGTCCACAGATATAAAAAGGCAAGGAAAATCCCATCCCTCACACTACTGGTGCCAAACTTCTTAACACAAAACTCCTGGCTCTCTTAACAAAGTTCTAAAACTTCATATTTTGCCTCAGACTACCTTCGACTCCCTCCTCAGTCCTTTCTCATTGCCTACTCAAAGAATTTTGAAAGAACCTAGATCTTTCCAAGTCAGAGGCCTTCAGTCACCCAGACAAATGTAGTTACAAAGCCCCATGCTTACATCTTAATTCAACAAACTTACATTTTAACTCAGCAAAGTATTCCTGAGCATCTACCATGGGGAAGGCATAATCCATACATAAATGAATCCATTCATTCCTTTGACAAATATTGGTTATGTACCTCCTTTAAGTGAAACTACTCCAAACACCAGAGATACTGTGCCCGAGACAGGATACAGTAGCTATCTTCATGGAACTTATATCTAAGTAGGAAACATATGTTAAACCAGTAAACAAATATATATGAAGAAAAAAGTAAAGCCTTAATAAGGAATTTTAGATTAAGGAAGCTCTCCAAGGAAGTGAGATGTGTGAAAAGACTTGAAATGATGTGAAGAAAAAAGCACTATTAAGATCAGATGGAAGGGTAATCCAGATGTACATAAATGCCCCGAGGCCAGAACAGTTTGAAGTATTATTGCAAAAAGGTAGAGTAAAAGGGAGAATAGTGTAGTGGATAAAGTCAGAGAGGTAGCCAAGGTTAAGGAATATGGATGGTACTGGGTATGAGGAAGGCAGTGTGGTACTGCAAGGTATACAGCACTCCATCCAAACAAGGTTATGTTACAGTAAAGAATATAAGGAAAATTTATGAATAAAGTTTCAAATAAAGCATAAGAAGAAGAAATATCTTACAAATTGTACAAAATACATGTGGTCGTTGAAAGTTAAGATCACATCCAAATCAACAACGGAAGATTTCAGAGGAGGTGGAACTTAAAATGGGACTACAAAGGGAAAGGTACAGCATGAGAAAGTGAACAGAGATAGGAACGTACAGGGCTTGTTGGGCAAACAGCCATACATCCAATATGGCTGACATATTTGGTATGTTTAGAAAAGTACTGAGAGATTAGGCTCTAGGGTAGACTGAAATGTAGAAAACCATGAACTACCTAATCCTGCAGGAAATGGAAAGCCTCTGAAGGCTCAAGTTGGGGGAGAAGGAAGAAAGGAATAAAATGGTCAGAGGACTATTTGGTAAGATATTGGCCTATGTGGTACACAGGGTGGAACAAGACTTTTGCAGTAGTCCAAGTAAGAAATAATTAGGAATCAACCTAGATGACACAAGTGGAGAGAGAACAAATAAAAAAAAAGAGGTGGGGAAGCAAATGTTGAAGAAAGTTGAATTGACAGAATTTAACACAGTTGTAAGTTGAGTTTGAAGTGCAAGTGAGATGATTAGTAACCTGTTCCAAAACAAGCAAATAATCTTTAATCTACATACATTAACTGAAAGAAGTACTGCTATATGGACCACAACTGTGATTCCTGATAAAAGCTAAAACTGCTAATCATCAAAAAATAACAGTGTTTACACTAAAATGACACTGATAATAAAATGAGACAATGACTACTGTTCCCTTTCACTCTAAAAAGGAAAGGCTGACAAAAATGTAATGTGCAATGAACAACGGCAATAGGAAGACACAGTTAAGAGAGGGCCTAACCAGACATGAAGCCACACAATAAAGGCCAGTTAATCCCACTAGCCAATTATAGGAGAGCACTAAATTATGATTAGGATAGACTTCTACAGAGGAATCGGAGCAGAACTGATCATTAAACAAATGCAGTTCATCCACTGAGTCAGCTCTATACTGTAGGAAGCACAAGTTTCAAAGTCTTCAGTGTGCAAGAGAGCAGCTTGGATAATTAATTTTTCTCCCTAAAAAGTCCCAAGTAACATTTATTAGTCCATTTCAAACTAACATTTATTGGTCAGCCCACTCTAAGGTACCCTTTTCAAACAAAGGATAACAGCACTCTCATGAGAACAAAGTACAAGGGAAAAAAAAGTTACGGTTAGATAAGACACCCCTACCAAAAACGACTTTTTCTTTTAAATTATTCATAACAATAATCGTAATGCTTTGGTTCTAAAGGCAGCCATATGTACTTTTTAATCAACCAGCATGAAATACAGTTCTGTCAGAAACAAATTAATTTGAAGACTGCTCTACTAACGAATTTTCTGTTAGTTTATGGTTTTTAACTAGGCTTCAAAGAATCACTAAAGAGCAGAAACTAGATTTCACAAAAACCATGTGTTCTAGGTTTCTGAAATTCCTCACTATTTACTCAGTAAGTTACTGTGGCCTCTCATACCTTTTATTTTATACCCAGAGGCTACAGCAAATAATTAGACATATAACCAACTAGCAATTCCAACCTCTGCCCTTAATCTATCTGACATTTCATGTATTTGTTTATTGCCTACCTTCTCCATTAAAATATAACCCTCATGAGAGTAATCACTTCATGTTATTTTACAGTTGTATCACCAGAACCTATAAAAGAGTCTAACACATAGGAGGCACTCACTCAATGAGCATTCATCAGTGTATCTATAGGAAAGACAACTATACTCTTCCAACAGACAGATTCAAGCAACCACAATATACCCCGCTTGAATCTGCCACTTTTGCAGAACAATTTTTAACTTTGGTATGTGTCCCCTACTCACAATTTGCAGAAAATACAAGCTTTCTTTGAAAAGGTGAAAAAGAAAAAGTGAAACCACAGAGGCACGCTTCGATACAACTCAGCATCCAGCCTGAACTTGTAGAGAACATGAACAGAACACTAGAGTCATTTGTGCACACGAGACACAAACAGATGGATGCTCACCCCTCCATAAAGGCATATACACAGAACAAAACATGCCAAGAAGGGATGCCACAAGACTTAATTAGTACTCACAAGGAGCTTTGTGACACACGATGAAAGCTACCACAGACACAGAAAACATTACAAAGGTGTGGCAATACAATACCTCAAAGACAAGAATCAGTTTGTGACCCTGATGTAATGAGGATTCCAGGGACCACTGACAATCTCCACTTACAAAGCAAAGCATGGAACAGACCCAAAGTATCAAATGCCCTGTAACAAAGAGAAACTGACATGATAAGTCCTGAGCTGTCCTCCCAGCTGTCCCTTCCACATTAGTACCACAGTTCAGGCAGGCATTTTTTTCACTGAAGCAGATTTTTTTCCACATTGTCTACCTTCTGTTATTAAGGTAGCTTACCTCCTGCCCTGTAGCAGCTTCCATATCAAGAAACAGATCAAGAAGAGATCTGACCAGACGAGCCGCTTTAGCCTTGCTGATGGAATTCAAAAAGGGCCTCACATACTTCAGGAGTCCTCCAAGCTCTGTGTGGAAGGCAATTCAGAAAGGAAAAAGTAGATTACTATTAGCAACAAGATAGGCCATTTAAAAAACTGACCAAGATCATAACACCAATACTTACATCACTGGAATCTCCTTACTAGAGAAACTTAAAGCATTCCCAGCAGGTAATAGAGCAGCAAAAATAAGTTAATATCATATACCAAATTTGTATTCTATCTCTCACTCAGCCACTGGACTACTATCAGGGCCCTGAGAAAGTATTCATCTCTCTGTGGCTCATTCATCCATCTTGATGCAATATAAATTGCTTTCATTGAGCAATTTTCAAGAACATCAAATATGCTATGCCCCTATGCCCACCTTGGACAAAATCACTTTCCCCAAACCAACAAATAAAAGCAGGCTATAGGAGCAATTTTTTTTTTTTTTTTTTTAATTTCTACATCTGCCTTAGCAGTTTCCCTTAAACAGACAGAAGTTTTCAATTCCAGGTCCCCCTTTTCCTCCCTTCATGCAGTACTCCCCAGTTTACCTTTTAGCAGTACCACCTTCCTGGCACTAACTTCTTTTCACATAGATGTTGGGGTGTTTTACTTTTAAACTTCTACTATATGCTTTTAAAAGTCCTCATTAACCTACAAACCCTAAGTTTTAAACTGTGATTAAAAAAAAAAGGTCCAGGACAGAGTTTTTGAGGGTGGCAGAGGAACTCAAAGGGAGAGTCTGTAGAAACAAAGTTAAACTAGAGCTGTGCCTGTCAGAGAGTAAAAATCAGAAAATGTTTCAACTAAAAAACTAAGGAAGTCTCTTTGGAATGTAGGTTAAAATTACTTTGGTGCCATTGTCTCTTTAATATTCTCCAACTGTAGACTCACCCTCCTGAGAACACTAATTCAGGGCAAGTACACCTCACCCACCTAAGAACACTAATTCAGAGTCCTAAAATCCTTAGCCACCCGAAGTCACAGGATGCAGAGGACTGTGTCAGGTACTAAAGAAACTTCACACAGAATGGAAAAGTTAATCCCCCTTTATTCCCAGTACTGATCTTTGATTCTCACTATCTAAGACTTTTTCTTTCTGCTACCCCATTATCCCTGCAAAGACTACACATACTCCTACTTTCATGCCTTACTCATAAGCAATCCCATCTGAAATTTTTCCCCATCTTCTCAACTTATGTAAATCTTAAATATCCTTTTAGATACAGCTAAAGTCCTATTGAGTCTTCCATGCTAATCAGTCTACAGTGATTTCTCGCCCTCAAATTCCTTTTGAATTCATGCAAATTTAAATTATATTAAATAATCACAGCTTTTTTAAAGTAGTCTAGTGCAATGTCCTTTTTCCTACTAACTTGAACAATTTCTAGTGATAGCAGTGTTCAGAAAGCAGCCTTTTTCATTGCTGGTCAAACCAAATTGTTCCTTTTGAAACACTAATCTATACCCTCCTTCCACATGGCTTCAAATAACTCTTCCTTTCTCCAAGCCCTTTCAACAGTTCCTCCAATGTCCTTGTTTCTAGATTCCTTATCACCTTAGTTGCCTTGCCCTGAACAAACTTTAGTTTGCAAACATACCACTTAAATGTGGTACTCAGAACTTAAAATAATGCTCCAAGCAGCCCATGACCATAGAGTATGAGGCTTAATTCTCTTTATCTGGCCACCACATGTAATATAAGATGGCACATTCAGCTTTTTCTAATAGTACTTTGTTCAGACAGAGTCATTAAGGTCTTTTTTGCACAGACTACTGTCAAGATAGGTTCTTTTCCCCCTTCCACTATTTTGGTAAATACTTTAAGTATTTAACTTTACACTTATCACAACTGAATTTAATCTTACTGACTTTGGCAATAACTCTGAATCTTCATTCTGTCCTCTACTGTCCAGAGACATCCATAAAAGTAAGCATGCCATCTGAAGTGGCTTTAGCTACAATAAAAATGCTGACCAGAAGAATAAGGACAGACCCCCATGACATGACACTAGAGACTTCCTTCCAAGTCAACAAATATTTCATTTATTAACATGTTTGGATACAATTATTCAGACCACTATAAATCCATAACTTGCACTTGTCATGTTAATATTAAGAAGAATGCTCAAATACCCTGCTTACATCAGAGATGTGGTCTATATCATTCCTCTAATCCGGAAAACTTCCTGTGCAGGGCCAGATAGTAAGTATTTTGGGATTTGTGGGCTGTATGGTATCTGCTGCAGCTACTTGACGAAGCCACTGTAGTGCAAAAGCAGCTAGAGACAATAAACTTTATTAACAAAATAAATATCCACATAAATCTCTGTTTACAAAAACAAGTGGCAGACCATAGTCTGAGGACCCCTGCAAATCCACCTGGTCTGATAAGGCTAACCAAAAAGAAAGAACTAAGGTGAATCTGGAATAGTCTTTTTAATAAGCTCACTGCTTTAAGTGATTAAAATCTCCTTATCAAATAATCTGTTCCAGAATTTTACCAGTTTGTAGAATCCGGAATCTATTCTTTTTACCACCTGTTTGAAAAGTGGAATGTTTGCCCATCCTCGATTTCCTTATACCTCTCCACCCTCCATGATTTTTCTCAGAATAACAATAGTGGCTCTATAATTACATTTGTTAGAAGTATTCTCTGGTTGGATGTTAAAAGACAGAAGTTGTCAGAGCCTGGACACTTAAACTTCTTTAAAGAGACTACCTCCTCTCTCTTCTCTCACCTACCTTTGCTTTAATTTTCTCTTTCTGATGTTATTTCTATCTTTTTCAGTTTGAAAATCATTTTCCTTCCTGGAAAAGGCAGAAGCGAAACATGAGCTAAGCAATTCTGCCTTTCTCTCCAGCACCTGCTAACATTACAATATTTTCTCCAAGAACTGAGTCTTATTCTTTTTACCACAACAGAGAAACGAATGATCTTTTAGTTGCCATTTTTCAAACGACTTGAGTTCATTTTCCATTTTAATCTACTACTGTTTTCTATTCATTCTTGGTTATATTCCATTTCTTTCCATTTTCATACATACTGATTAATTTTTTTTTTAATTCCCAAAAATGATCTTGACTTCTTCCTCCTATTCTTACTGGAATTATCTGCAATTACATGAGCAGACTTTCCTTTTTAGAACTTAATAGAACTCCACATATTCCTTTTAAGAGACTCAGGCTATGAAATCTGCAGATCCTGAGCTTAGGAATCATGTCTGATGATACTCAGCACTAATTTCAATCACTAATACTCATAAGACATTATTTTATTTACTTAATTCACAAATGACTGTTGTCAGCCAGTCATATTAGACTTTTTGAGTGGAATACTGAGCAAAGTGGCATTTATTAAATGCATAATAAAACAAAATTGAAGATTAATGGAACAGAAATATTTTCTGTTCTCAAGGAGCTCAAAAATTCAAAGGAAATAAAACAATGCAAACCTATCAATTTTAATAACACAGATAAGTAAATGAAGGTAAGCCTCAAGATCTCCCTAGGGTTTTTATTGTACATATCTATATTCATCGAACTGTTTCTTAGACACAGCATGCAACCTGCAGAAGTTTTTGAGAGTCCTTAAAACTCCACTTCACCCTTCCCTATTCTAATAGCTTTAGCTGTACATTTCTAAATATCTCAGGTATTGGGTCACAAAGAAGCAGGAATAAGGAGAAAGTAAGTATGAAATAGGAATTTCAAGCAAACCAGTAACATTTTTGGATGAAAATTTCTTAAGCAATGACTATACCACTTGCTGTTTGTAATTATCCATGCCACTGGAGGAAAGCAGAGATTTGGATATTTCAACAAAGAAAAATCTTAAGTCACTTCACCTGGCCTTACAGTTCTTTCAAAAATTTACCTTATTTTTTGCATGGACTAATTATCAAAACTGTTCACATTAATTGACAAGCAAAAGGAATCTATAAACATGTTAGATAGGAGGGCAATGAGCCCAAGATGAAAAATCTCTGCTGATAATCCATAAGTGGATAACTGTAGGAAAGAAATACCTTTATGCCATGAGACCATGAGCTCAAGTGGGTTCAAATCCTGGCTCTACCACTTGCTAAGCCAAGTGACCTCAAGTAAGTTAATTTTTCTGCATTTCATGTGTAAAATGGATAACAGCAATTACCTTATCAAATTCTTTCAAGGATTCAATGAGCTAAACCAGTAACTGGTTAATAGCAAGCACTCAAAAAAAAAACATTAGATACAATTTTTATTATAAATCTTTTTAAGAATGATATTCTAAATAAGACGGATCCATGTAAATACATCCTGCGAATTTCACACATCTTTACTCAACCTTTTGTTGATTAAGACTAATAACTAACACATTACTTATGCTTAACTGGGAAAGATCTTAATCCTCAAATTCAAAAAGTTTTGCTAATTTACACCCATCATTCTCTTGAATGTAACAGATGTACTTTCTTTGGGAAAGTAATTCACGAGGTCACTTACTAGAGCATAATCTATTCTAATCAGATAAACTCTAAATTCCCTTTAGAGTTGACAAAAATCACCTGTTTTAAGTTTAGGCAGATTTCTCTCCATATACTATAACCACTTTAATGGCAAAGGTCTGTCGTGGTCAACAGGACTTTCTCCTCAACCCAAGAACATATCCATTATCAGACTCAAACCTAGCTAGTCAATGGTTCAATTACAACTAGAATGTTTGGGCAAAGATATACACAAAGCTCTAGGTACCAGTGAAGAAATCTTGGGAAGACTCTGTCCATTTAATGTTCTACTCATTCTGTACCAGGAAAAATGCACATCGAGTCACTCAGATACAAAATCTCTAGTCATTTTCAAGTCAGGGATCTAAAGTCACTCTATCTTAAATCATCAGAGCTGCTCAGTGAAATCACTAGACACTGTTGCTGTATTTAATGGAATACAGTGAGATTTCAAAAAGATGAAAACCAGAAACAAATCACAGATCACTATAACCCACAGAAACAGGATCTTCCTTCACCTGCAGAACAAAACTCTTCCATTAAAGAACTGAGTTTAAAAGTCATTTAACTTCCTCCTAAAAAACTGAAGTTCAACAAGTTGACAAAAAAATAAAACTGAACTATACCACCAAGTGTGTGGATGCATTCTTATGTTCCTTCACTCTAATAAAAAACTGAAACTTCACCCAGCACTTCAAGTAAAAAAGAAAGCAATCCATTTGTAGCACTTACCTGCAGCTTGTCCAGTCTTTGCCAGGAGAGACCCCAGTTCCAGGATGCTCTGCTCTTTGACCTGCACTGCCTCCTCATCATTCTCCTGTATGTCACGCTTCACTGGGAGGGGAAAATGCAGACCCTCTTAAAATTCTGACAAAAAAATGAAGACTGAGGGAAACTTCACCCTCACAAGACCAACTGCACAAACACAGCCACCAATTTTGCTTTAAAAAAAAAAAAACCTCTAAACAATTAAGAACAAAATGATCATGTATATGTGGGACATGTCCCGTGTAAATCATGAAAACAGATTCTCCTCTCTGATTTTAAATATGCCTTCTCATTCTATAAATTAGAATTTCCCTTATGCAAAAATACTTGAGATTTCTGTTGCAGTTACTTTGTTAAAGCAAGATTAAAACAAAACAAAACAGATCCTTCATATTACAGTGCTAAGCCCCATGCTAGGCATTATGTTATGTGAAAATGTTAAACATGCCTGTGCATTAATCTGCCACAAACTAAACATAAATGACCAAGTTACCAATGACTGTTAAGTCAAAAGCCTTTAAACAAAATATAGGTCTGTGGAAAGCCTCAGCTAATGGATGTGTTAGGGATAAACAACTCTAAAAAGCCATTCAGGAAAACAAAATATCAAAGCTCCAGTGTGATCCTGAACAGTTACACTTAGGAGGAACTCCTGCCTTATAAAGGATTCAAGTACTGTTAAAATACCATTGTGCTATGTGTCCCACTTTCAACTGTTAATAACTATTCTACCACTCCAACATCAAATGGCCTCTTTAAATTTGTAGTGATAATTTTAGTGATCATCCCAACTAGTTATCAATTCTCTTACAAAGCATCATGACTTGACAAAAACCAAGATTTTGATACTCCATGATGGAGTCCGGGGAAAAAAGGCTGTCAACCACCATGACTCAAAATTACTCTAACAGGAAAGCCTTCAGGGAACTCTCCTAATACAGTCCTAATACACCATTTCAATTTTCCTATTGTGTGCAGGCACAAACAAGAAATACTTTAATTATAATGTTTACTAAAATTTCTACTTTGTAAAAGACAAACTATTGGGCACTAGGGCACCAAAAAATATAAAATTCATGCTTCCCACATTAGTTTCAATTAGTATGTAGTCACAGAATAAAAGTACAAATGTTATGGTGACTGAGATGGCTCTAGTTCTTTAATTTTAACTCAAGATAAGAATTTCAAAATGAAACCCCCTTTACCAATATCATCCTTTATCAATATCATCTTTTCCCAGATGCATCTTGACTCCCACCACCTCTCCTCTCCAGGTAAAGATACCAAGATCTTCTAATTGTTCTTTCTCCATGCAAGCCAGGAATACCAGAATTCAATAGACTAGTAAAAGTCAACATAAATGCCAACATCCTAAATCCCACATACACGTGCATTCTCACACCACTTGTTGATCCATTTCCAATCTTCTCAAGCCACATTATTTATAAAATCACATTACTACATGTGCAGTGCAGAGCCATGCCCTAACTGAACCCTTTATGATTGGACATTTTAAGCCTTCTCTGTCATCATAAATTTATTTCTGTTCACACCTGAATCCCAGTGGTAAGCACTCAGAAGCAACTGACTGGGGCTCCCATTTCAATTTTCCTATTGTGTGCAGGTGCAAGGTAAGCATACAGTATTAAGCAATTTTTCTTTAATTTTCTCCAGCAATGTGCAGCCGGTCGGTTCCAAAGAGTTCCCGGAACTTCGCTGCTGACAACTAACTCCCTGAACTCAATTCCAACCTCTACTGGGGAGACTGGGACGATTAGTCACCTCTCTAACCGGGAGGTCCCACCCCAAACCTCGCTCTCACACCCTACACTTAGGCAAAGGAACGTCTCGGCCATCTACTCACATCAAATGCCAATCCGAAGTGCGTGCCCCCTCGATATTTCCCACCGAGAAAGGGATCCTCCTTTATTAGAGCCTTCCGATGTGAGGCTGGGGAAAAGTAGCAGTTCCTAGCGTCCCGTAGAAAGGAAACTCCAAGAGACAAACGAGCGCGAGCGCTCCCACCCCAGACAGGTTGTGCTGATAACAACGGCGGGAAATGCCAGTCCTGAGAGGGTTTCCCTAAGGCCCTTAAAAATGCAGGGCTCTCAGTCCAGTTCTCAACAAGCCCGCCGGCCGGCACTTCTCCCCATCACAAGCCAGCCCACGCGGGCTAGAAAGGGGGACAACGTGGGGAGGGGTAAGGGCCCCGACCCGGCCACTATCCCACTCCACACAGAGCCCACCGTGAGTCAGCAGTCGCGGAGTGGACGCAGGGGCGGCCTCGGGGCTAACCACCCAAGCAGGACCCAGGGGGTTCTTGGGAGCCCCAAGCGGCCTGCGCCCCCGGCCCGGCCCCCTCAAACACACAGTGAGTCAGCAGCACCATAGCCGGATAGCCCGGCCCCGCTCCGCCGACGCCGACCGACATAAGCCGAGCAGGACGAGGCGGGGACGGGGAAGGTGCGCGACGGCCATTACCGATGGAGTGGAGAATGTCAATGGAGGCCTCCCGGTCGGTGCTGAGTAGAGACTGGGCTCTCTGGAACTCTACCACCGCCGCCGCCGCCATCTTACAGCTCTCACACTATCCCCGGCCTCGGCCTTCGACGCCGGAAACATACACCCGGAAGGCCCGCCCTCGCGTCCCTCCTCCCCGTACCCACCCCCTCTTTCGTTCCTAGAGCACCACGGGAGTTGTAGTCTCTCCGACCGCCGGGAAGGGGTTGCCGGAGCGCCACGCTGGTGGGTATCAAGCTCTCCAGCACCGCCTAGCGGCTGGCATGCAAGGAAAAAAGGCGGTGCCTAAGAACTCTGTAGCCCAAGACTAGCAGTACCTCAAGGTAGGCCTCTTAACTCTGATTCCACTTGCCAGCCTTAAGGGGAGTTTCTGACCACTTGGGTAGGTATTTGGTGAAGACTTTTTGGCTTTCTTTGTAGCTTCCACGTTACACCGTCATTACCGCGAATAAACGAGCTTATAATAGTGTCCGCAAATGTAGCAAAGAATAGAACCGTTCGATATGCATTCGTGTCTAACAACACTTGTCACTTACACACACACATACCACACACACACACTTTTTCCATCCTCGAATCCTACAGTAACCCAGCCAGTCTATACTCAAACCCACCAGTGTCAGAGAAAACTCTGTCTTTCCCAAGCCGCTCATTCAGTCTTGGCACAGCACTGGATGTTAGAAAGTGAAATATCATCTTTCACCCATTCACTAAATAAATACCCCTTGGGGGTCACAGGGAAGCCCAACAGTTATGGCAATTCCCCAGTCCAAGAAAGAAAAAACGGATTTTTCTTCCCAATATCTCCAGTTCCTTCAACTAAAATCACATATATCTGAAAGGCTGTCATATGGAAGGAAAAAAAAGACATGTGACCACTAGGGGTTGAACTAAGGGAGGTGCTAAAAACATACAGAGGCTGTTCAATATGAGCAAGACCTTTCTCCAAATGATAACAATCCAAAAATGGAATATGTGGTCCCATAACAAAGACCTGAAAAGGGAACCAACATTGCACTTCTTTAACTGGGTTAGGCAATTTAAATATCTTCCTCCTTTAATCCTCCCAACAATGTTCCGTGGAGAAGATATTATCAGATGGATGAGGAAAGGGAGGCATGTTTAAGTGTTTTGGTGTTCATATAGTAATTGACGGAGATCTAAAGAGGAAGGAATGTGTTCCTAGGAGTGTTCAAAGGAACCTGGATAACTTCTTCAGTCACTATAAACATGACTTTGATGGGAAGTTGGATTAAATGGTGTCTCAATTTCTTCTAACTCTGATGTTCCATGGTTCCCAGAATAATACTGAACTTTTCTTTGCTCAGAAAAAGTATTCCTCCTTTCTCAACCTCATCTGCAATTAATGATATTGTACCAGAATGTTAATGGGCTATAAAACCCCAAAGCTGAGAATAGACCATACAAAGAGCTTCCAGTTGCATCCCCTAGATAAAAACTGACTAGACCAGTCCTATAACTTTCATCTACCTCCAGCCTTGATAAGGGATATAAAAATTCAAAAGGAATTCATTAAAAGGCATTTGTGGGCGGCAGGACCTGAGTGCTCTGGGTAGGCATGGTGCCCTAGCCAGGCATGGTACCTTAGCCGGAAGGATCTGCGCTCACTGCCGGGACTTTATTAGGGATCTTGGAGGCGCTGCCAACATGTCTGACATTGAAGAAGCCACTAACCAACTCTTAGATGTGAACCTTCATATGAACCAGAGGTCTATACAGGTGACAGAAAGTGAGTCTGAGCATCTCCGAGTCACCATTGGAGCCACCATACCTACTGGTTTTGAGCAAACAGCTGCAGATGAAGTGAGAGAGAAATTAGGATCATCATGCAAAATCAGCAAAGACCGGGGTCCAGTGTCTGAGATCAGTTGATAACTTATTTGTGGTTGTTAAAGAGTTTAAAGATTACCAGTTCAAAGAAACAAAGGAAGAAGTTTTAAAGGATTTTGAAGACTTGACTGGGAAGCTTCCGTGGTCAGACCCTTTGAAAGTATGGAAAATCAACACCAGTTTCAAGAAGAAAAAAAAAAAGCATAGAAAAATAAATCATTATTCAACTAAAGGGAAGATTGATAAAGGAGATAAAATAGATGAGAGAGATGTTAAAAAAGATGCACATATCTTAGATTATTATGAAAATCCAGCCATCAAAGAGGAGATATCAAAGTTAGTAGGTGATGATTTGGCATCTTCCAAAATAGATGAGACTGATGAGAGCTCAAGACAAGAAACAGCCTCAAGTGCTGAAGTTTCGAGTCACATGCAACAGGGCAGGAGAGAAAAACTGCTTTACCTCAAATGAGGCTGAAGAGATTTGTGGGTTGCCGTTCAAGATTATTTTAAGTGGAAAGCTGATACGACCAACTTTGATGTGGAGGTTCTTTTGAATATCATGATGATGAAATAGTTGTGGACACTGCTCTGACAGAAGAGTCTCCACCAGAGAAATATCACACATTTCGATCTACAACTCTTAGATCTACTCTTGCCTATGGGATGCTCAGGCTCTGTGCTCCTCAGCCTACTGATATAATAGTTGATCCGATGTGTGGAACAGGGGCCATACCAATAGAGGGGGCTACTGAATGGTCTAACTGTTATCATATTGCTGGTGATAATAATACATTGACTGTGAATAGACCAGCAAATAACATCTCATTGTTATTGACCAAGAACCAAGTTAAAGAAAGCAAACCATCCTGGGGCTTGCCTATAGATGCTGCTAATGGGTTATTTGCAATCTGCCATTGAGAACTGGCTCTGTGGATATTATTGTAACAAATAAGCCATTTGGGAAAAGGATGGGCTCCAAGAAGAGAAACTGGAACCTTTATCCAGCATGCCTATGGGAAATGAGCCATATCTGTAGACCTGGGACGGGTTGAGCTGTACTACTTACTCAGGACAAAAAATGCTTCACCAAGGCATTGTCCAGAATGGAACATGTGTGGCAAAAGGTGCATACCATCTGGGTGAATATAGGGGTTCTTCACGCTGCAGTTTATCTTCTGAAACATACCACTCAGGCTTTTGATCATCATTCAGAACAAGACGGAGAAAGAAGAACCTCTTGGTAATGCAAAGAATGAAGATTATGTTGGAAATGTCTGCATGAAGAACTGGTTTTTAGAGAAAAATCGTGCAGTTTGCCCTGTGTTTCAACTGTCCAAAGCTCTGCACCCTGGTTAACAAAAGGTGTGAATGTTAATGTGATGGAATTGAAGAAAGTCTTATGAGGAAGCAGAGCTTTTCTTTGGAGCTGTTTTGAAAGAGTAGGTAGGCAATGAGTGTTTTTCTTAAAATGCTTTAAAGATGCTTACAAAAATGCTCTAGAATTTGGGTTTGGAATATTATGTTTTCAGACTCTCTAGCAGTTCCAGTTTTCCATTGTAGCCTAAAAGAAAGGAGGAGAACATATCAGAGCACCTTAGGCCATATCTCCAGTGTCCATGCAGCTTTGCTTTTCAACTGCTCAAGTTCTTGTTACCTTGTCCTAAAAAAGCATCATTACATTTTGTGACGTGTTTGCCCCACTTACAAGACCTGTAGGAAAGTTTACCATCTGCCTTAAATATTAAAATAAGCATATTATTCAGATTAATACGCAGAACTAAAATAGAGGATTAGGATTTAATCCTAGGGATTGCAAAGATATTGAACTGTTAATAGTAGTACAGACAATTTCTATTTGTAAATAGAAATAAATTTCTAGATAGAAAGATGGTATGGGACCCATAAGCCAAATTAAAACAAATTTTTTCTTTCAATACACAAAAGGTGTGTTACCTTGAAAAGCAAAAGATAAAAATCTATCAAAGTAAGATTGTTTATTGGTTTCTTAAAGGGACTAGAGAACAAAGTAATGTATCTTTGAGTGAAAAGTTTTACTTTTTGGGTCAATGTAAGTTTTCTTTATTTTTTTCTCTTGTATAACTTGTCACATTTAGTTGCTTTTCCAGTTGGAGTCCTTCCTGAGATAGTTTCGTGGAAAATGAAATAACCTCAATATTTACTCCTTGTGAAAACAGTGCCTCCCTGAGGCAAAGAGCAGTTGAGGTTTTATGTGGAATTTTTTTTTTATAGTATTCTAAGTTTATTTTGGAGTTTCTGGCTGTATTCTCTTTAGATTTTCAGTATCATGTTAGTAATTTAATAGTATTATTCGTATTATCTTCTGATGTCTCACATTTAGAATAAAAAGACACAGTACTTTCTTCCTTTTTAAGAATGAACAGTTCACATTAGTAACATAGCCAGCAGTCCCAGTTTGGTCTCTCTGATATACTATCCCATACTTGAGCCTGAAATGGAAATAAACACATTTATAAAGTTTTCATATGCTAGATTGGAGTTTATACCATCAATAGAATGCACAGCTGTGTGAATTATGGGCTAACTAAATAAAATCTTTCATGTCTGACAAAAGGGAAACCATTTAACCTCATACTAAATAAGGATTGGTCAGGAGTGCACTACAGTACAGAGCCACTAAGTACAAGAACCGTGTGTGCTTTCAACACCATTTTTACCAAGTGCCTTGGCAAAGTACTGCCACAGAGTGATTATTTAATATTTGCTGAAATGAATTAGTATGTTTACATATTGGCTGAACTTGGAAGGAAATATATCCATTTTATGCTTGATTCACTGTAGCTTTACTACCACAATAAAAGACAACCAGACCAAATCCAAAAACAAAAGGCATTCATAAGAGTAGAGAGGATATGCTCACCTCACTACAGAGAGGGGGTACTACAAAAGACTGGAGGTGTCTGACATCTGACAGATCTTTCTCCCAAGCTGACTGAAGAAACTCATGAGCCCATTTCTGTGCAACCACCAGGGAGAAAGTTTTGAGGTGAGCCAGACCTGTGTCTCCAGGAGTTTGGGGGCATTCTTGCACATGGAGATAGGTACTCACTTCTGGCCTGCAGAATTCTGAATGAGGGAAACTGGCTGGCACACCACCACAATAGCAGGACAAGGAAAAAGAGCAACAATGGGGCAGCCCCTACTACCTGTGTTTGGCAGTGTCTACTACCTGTTTGACAAGATCCTTGTCAGCCAAGTGGGTGCTGAAGGTAGATTAGCCAGGATTATCTTGATGGGACCCTATCTACTGGACCACCTGCCAAAGTAAAGAGACCCCAATAATAACAGGCTGCAAGGGCGGACTTCAGGAGGCAGTCACTGAAGGAGGACCCTAAGAGGTCTGCAGGTAAGAGCCTCCAAAGAATCCATCCTAAAAAGAGAACCAGCACTTAGGTACCTAACTCTGATGGCACTGGTCATATAAGAGACTGCCACCCCTTTTCTTATAATCCCTTCTATTTATCTATCTTCCTTCCAAACCCCCACCCTGGAAGAGACCCAGAAGCAGCAGAGTGAGAGAGGAGGGGAAAAGAGAGTGAAAGTGTAGACTCAACTCAAATTATCAACTACCTGAGAGTAAGAGAGGACAAGCTTTGAATTAGATATGAAATTCAAGCTTCAACTTAGGCTTGACTAGATTTTTAACCATTCCAAATGACCTGAATATTAGGAGATTTGCCCAAGTTGTCATGCAAGGAGGGGAAGGGAGACGCAACAAAGCATGAATGTAGGCAGTCTTTGGAGAGAAACAAAGTTCTTTCCTAACTGCACCCTCATATACTCCTTTAACATTACAGTACCATCATCTATTCAGTTTCCCAGGTCCTAAACTTGTGATCCCTCTGTTTTCTCCAAACATTGCCAACACAGCTAATTATTACCTACTAGTTTTTCTCCTGAAAATGTTCCTTGGAGTTACTAGCTCCACTCCATTTTCTCTAGTATTTTGTAAGATTATGAGTGAATGATTATGCTATATATATACGTGAGCTTCTGCTGCTCCTGCTGTTCTTTGGAGCTACACAGAGATCTCCTAGGAGAATCAAGGGGCATAATAACTGCAATGCTTCCAACATGTTCCTACCCTACCGCAAGAAAATAAACAGACTATAACCCAACAAAGTAATAAGAAAAACAAATAACCTAAAATAGCTACATTTCTGTGAACTTGTTCCTACCATACCCCCCCAGAAATTAACAAACCATAGTCCTTCCTGAGCATTCCCATAACAATAAGTTTACCCTCCATAACTTATCTGTTCTTATTTGATTATCTTTCCCCCTTTGCTATTTGCTGTCTATCGCTAGGTCCCCTACGTTCTACAATTTATTTACATTTATTTTACATTTATTTTACATTTTTAACAGTGTTCACATTAGTGGTAACATACAATATCTCTCTTTTTGTGCCTGGCTTATTTTGCTCAGCATTATGTCTTCAGGGTTCATCCATGCTGTCATATGTTTCATGATCTCATTCCTTCTTACTGCCACGTAGTATTCCATTGTGTGTATATACCACATTTTGTTTATCCACTCACCTGTTGAAGGACATTTGGATTGTTTCCATCTCTTGGCAATTGTGAATAGTGCTGCTATGAACATCAGTGTGCAAATATCTGTTTGTGTCACCGCTTTCAAATCTTCCGGTTATATACCGAGAAGTGGAACTGCTGGATCAAAGGGTAGATCTATATTTAGTTTTCTAAGGAACTGCCAGACTGTCTTCCAGAGTGGCTGTACCATTATACAGTCCCACCAACAATGAATAAGAGTTCCAATTTCTCCACATCCTCTCCAGCATTTGTAGTTTCCTGTTTGTTTAGCGGCAGCCATTCTAACCGGTGTGAGATGGTATCTCATTGTGGTCTTAATTTGCATCTCCCTAATAGCTAGTGAAGATGAACATTTTTTCATGTTTTTTGGCCATTTGTATTTCCTCTTCAGAGAATTGTCTTCATATCTTTTGTCCATTTTATAATTGGGCTGTCTGTATTATTGTCATTGAGTTGTAGGATTTCTTTTTATATGTAAGGTATCAGTCTTTTGTCAGATATGTGGCTTCCAAATATTTTTTCCCATTAAGTTGGCTGCTGCTTCACCTTTTTGACAAATTCCTTTGAGGTACAGAAGCTTTTAAGTTTGAGGAGTTCCCATTTATCTATTTTTTTCTTTTGTTGCTTGTGCTTTGGGTAAAAGGTCTAAGAAATGACTTCCTAATACAAGGTCTTGAAGATGTTTCCCTACATTATCTTCTAGGAGTTTTATGGTATTGTCTCTTATATTGAGGTTTTTAATCCATTTTGAGTTAATTTTTGTGTAGGGTGTGAGGTAGGGGTCCTCTTTCATTCTTTTGGCTATGGATATCCAGCTCTCCCAGCCCCAGTTGTTGAATAGACTGCTATGTCCCAGTTCAGTGGCTTTGGGTTCCTTAACAAAGATCAGTCGACTGTAGATCTGGGGTTCTATCTAAATTCTCAATTCTATTCCATTGATCAATGTGTCTACTTTGTGCCAGTAACATGCTTTTTTGACTATTGTGGCTTTATAATAAGCTTCAAAGTCAGGGAGTGTAAGGCCTCCTGCTTCGTTTTTCTTTTTTAGAATGTTTTTAGCAATTCAAGGCATCTTCCCCTTCCAAATAAATTTGATAATTAGCTTTTCCACGTCTGCAAAGTAGGTTGTTGGAATTTTGGTAGGGATTGAATTGGATCTGTAGATGAGTTTGGGTAGAATTGACATCTTAATGACATTTAGCGTTCCTATCCATGAACATGGAATATTTTTCCATCTTTTTAGGTCCCCTTCTATTTCTTTTAGTAAAGTTATGTAGTTTTCCATGTATAGGACTTTTACATCCTTGGTTAAGTTTATTCCTAGGTACTTGATTTTTTTAGTTGCTATTGAGAATGGAATCTTTTTCTTGAGTGTCTCTTCAGTTAGGTTATTTCTAGGGTATAGGAACATTACTGACTTATGTGCATTAATCTTGTATCCCACTACTTTGCTAAATTTATTAGCTCAAGTAGCTATATCATCAATTTCTCAGGATCTTCCAGATATTAGATCATATCATCTGCAAATAATGATAGTTTTACTTCTTCCTTTCCAATTTGGATGCCTTTTATTTCTTTATCTTACTGGTTTGCTCTGTCTAGCACTTCTAGCACAATGTTAAATAACAGTGGTGACAGCAAGCATCCTTGTCTCATTCCTGATCTTAAAGGAAAGGCTTTCAGTCTCTCACTGTTGAGTACTACTATGCTGGCTATGGGTTTTTCATATATGCTCTTTATCATATTGAGGAAGTTTCCTTCAATTCCTACCTTTTGAAGTGTTTTTATCAAGAAGGGATGTTGGATTTTGTCAAATGCTTTTTCAGCGTCTATTGAGATGATCATTTGATTTTTCCTTTTTGATTTGTTAAGGTGTTGTATTACATTGACTGATTTTCTTATGTTGAAGCATCCTTGCATGCCAGGAATGAACCCCACTTGGTCATGGTGTATGATTTTTTTAATGTGTCTTTGGATTCAATTTGCAAGTATTTTGTTGAGAATTTTTGCATCTGTATTCATTAGGGAGATTGGCCTGTAGTTTTCCTCTCTTGTAGCATCTTTACCTGGTTTTGGAATTAGAGTGATGTTAGCTTCATAAAATGAGTTAGGTAGTATTCCATTTTCTTCAATATTTTGAAAGAGTTTAAGTAAGATTGGTGTCAGTTCTTTTTGGAAAGTTTGGTAGAATTCCCCTGTGAAGCCATCTGGCCCTGGGCATTTATTTGTGGGAAGCTTTTTGATGACTGATTGGATCTCTTTGCTTGTAATTGGTTTATTGAGGTCTTTTATTTCTTCTCTGGTCAGTCTAAGTTGTTCACGTGTTTTCAGGAAATTGTCCATTTCCTCTACATTATCTAGTTTGTTGGCATACAGTTGTTCATAGTGTCCTCTTATAATTTTTAAAACTTCTTCGGGATCTGCAGTAATGTTGCCTCTCTCATTTATTATTTTATTTGGGTCTTCTCTCTTTTTGATTTTGTCAGTCTAGCTAGGGGTTTGTCAATCTTGTTGATCTTCTCAAAGAACCAACTTATGGTTTTATTTATTCTCCGTATTTTTTTGTTGTTGTTGTTCTCAATGTCATTTGTTTTAATCCTTGTTATTTCTTTTCTTCTACTTGGTTTAGGATAAGTTTGGTGTTCATTTTCTAGCTTCTTCAGTTGTTCCATTAGTTCTTTGATTTTAGCTCTTTCTTCCTTTCTAATGTATGCATTTAGAGCTATAAATTTCCTCCTCAGTACCACCTTTGCTACATCCCATAAGTTTTAATATGTTGTGTTTTCATTTTCATTCATCTGTATATATTTAGCAATTTCTCTTGCTATTTCTTCTTTAACCCACTAATTGTTTAGGAGTGTGTTGTTTTAACCTCCAGATATTTGTGAATGTTCTAAATCTCTGATAGTTATTGACTTCTAATTGTATTCCATTGTGATCAGAGAATGTGCTTTGAATAATTGCAATCTTTTTAAATTTATTGGGGCTTCTTTTGTGGCCCAGCATATGATCTATTCTGGAGAAAGTTCTGTGAGCACAAGAGAAGAACATGTATCCTGGTGATTTTGGATGTAATGTTCTATATATGTCTAAGTCAAATTCATTTATCAGATTGTTTAGGTTTTTAATTTCTTTATTGGTCCTCTGTCTGGTTGATCTATCTATAGGAAAGAGTGATATATTGAAGTCTCCCACAATTATTGTGGAAATATCTATTGCTTCCTTCAGTTTTGCCTATGTTTGTCTCATGAACTTTGGGGAACTTGATTGGGTGCATAGACATTTATGATTGTTATTTCTTCTTGTTGAATTGTCCCTTATATTAGTATATAGTGACTTTTTTTGTCTCTTATAACATCCTTATATTTAAAGTCTATTTTATCTGAGATTATTATTGCTACTCCTGCTTTCTTTTGGCTGTAGCTTGCATGGAATATTTTTTTTCCATCCTTTCACTTTCAATTTCTTTGTGTCTCTGGGTCTAAGATGAGTCTCTTGTAAGCAACATACTGATGGTTCATATTTTTAAATCTATTCTGCCAATCTATATCTTTTAATTGGGGATTTAAATCCATTCACATTCAATGTTATTACTGTGAAGGCATTTCTTGAATCAGCCATCCTATACTTTGGTTTTTGTTTGTCAGATATATTTTTTCCCACTCTCTCTTTATTTCCTTTAATGTACTCTTACTAGATCTCTTTCATTCTGAATCCTTCGCTATACCTCTCCTTTCTTTTTTTCTCAGTCTCTATGGTTCCCTTTAGTATTTCTTGTAGGGCAGGTTTCTTGTTAGCAAATTCTCTCAGCATTTGCTTGTCTGTGAGGATTTTAAACTCTCCCTCAAATTTGAAGGAGAGCTTTCTGGATAAAGAATTTTTGGTTGGCAATTTTTCTCTTTCAGAATTTTAAATATGTCATGCCACTGCCTTCTCGCCTCCATGGTGGCCACTGGGTAGTCACTACTTAGTCTTATGCAGTTTCCTTTGTATGTGATGAATTGCTTCTTTCTTACTGCTTTCAGAACTTGCTCCTTCTCTTCAGCATTTGACAATCTGATCAGAATATGTCCTGGAGTGGGTTTATTTGGATTTATTCTGTTTGGAATCATTGGGTGTCTGTGATTTGTGTATTTATGTTTAGTAGGGCTGGGAAGTTTTCCCCCAAAATTTCTTTGAATACTCTTCCTAGACCTTTCCCCTTCTCTTCCCCTTCTGGAACACCAATGATTCTTGTAATTGCGCACTTCATGTTGTCCATTATATCCCTGAGATCCGTTTTGAATTTTTCTATTTTTTCTCCATTCTTTCTTTTGTACTTTCACTTTTAAGCCTGCACTCTTCCCATCTGCTTATTCTTTCCTCAGCTTCCTCTAATCTAGTACTGTGTCTATCCAGAATCTTTTTAATTTGATCAGCAGTTTCTTTTATTTCCATAAGAGTGTCTATTTTTTTATTTACACTTGAAAATTCTTCTTTAGGCTCTTCTGCGGTCCTCTTCATGTCCTTTATATCCTGTGCCATGATCTTGTTGTTTGCGATTACTTCTTTTATTAATTGCTCCAAGTACTGTGTCTCCTCTGGTTTTTTGATTTGGGTATTTGGGTTTGGGTTATCCATATCTTCTGGTTTCTTCATATGCTTTAAATTTTTCTGTTGTTTTTGGCCTCTTGGCATTTGCTTATCTTGATAGGGTTCTTTTAGTATATGCAGGTTTATGTGAACAATTATGTATAATTTTTCAGAGCTACAGCTTGGTGGGGTGCACTGTTCCTGACTTTCTAGCAGATGGCACCCCCAAGCCACCTATTACCCTCAAACAAGTTCTCTCCAACTTTGTCTATCTGGTGAGTGGGGGGGCCAAACCTTGTGGGTGTTCAATCAGTGCGCCAAATTTCCATGTGCAGTTGGGGCCATGAGCCCTGAGGGTGGGAGGTGTGCCCTGTGCAGTTAGGCAGGGAAGATGGCTTTAAGACTCAGATCTCCCAGCCGTTCCCAGAGTCTTAAAGCTGTTGCATGAGTTCAACCCTTCAGCTCAGATTCCCCACAGTCTCTCTCTGCCATGGGCCCACAAGTCCTATTCTAGTCACTTTTGTTGAATGCTTTTGCATCAAGTCCAAGAGAGTGATCCCTAAATGTAATTTGTACGTTTTCTTTAATCTTTCAATCTGTATTATTAAGCAGAAAATGCAATAAAAAGCCACAGACTTTGGAATACAGATATGCCTTCAAATTTCAGACCAGTCACTTAGTAGCTGTTGACTTTAACATGACCCTTGATTTCTCTGACCCTCAGTTTTCTCATGTAGAAAACTGGGATAATAAAACTTAGCTCACAAGGTATATTTAAGGATAGGAGATAATATGGAGACATGTCAAATAAGTATTATTTTCTTTCTCTACTGCATCTTCATTACGTAACACTAACTGACAGGAAACTTATATCAGTAGTGAATCACCAGCTACTGCTTAGCAATCACCTGGCATTGATTGCATTGATAGGTAACCAATGTCCCCAAATTTAAGTAGTAGTAATTCTAAGACTTGTAACATTTTCAGTATCACCAAAGGTTCCCACTTACCCTCTTGCAGTTGTCTTTCTTCTCCACTTTGAGCCTCTTCACACCAGCATGTATCTAATGTTCTAGGCCTTATGAGGATCTGGTTAGCATCCTCCTTATCATGGCCCACAGAAATAAAAAGGACTGTGAGAGGACACAGATTCCTAGAATCACACAAACTACTTACACTAACCCAAGAAGAAATAGAAGATCTCAACAAACCAATAACTAATAAAGAGATTGAATCAGGAACCACAAATTTCCCAACAAAAAAAAAAAACCCAGGAACACAAGGCTTCATGGGGAAATTTTACCAAACATTCCAAGAAGAATTAACACCAATCCTGCTCAAACTCTTCCAAAAATTTGAAGAGAAGGGAACACTCTCTAACTCATTCTATGATGCCAACATCACCCTCATAGCAAAGCCAGATAAAGATACCACAAGAAAGGAAAATTATAGACCAATATCTCTCAAGAACATAGGGCAAAAGTCCTCAACAAAATACTAGGAAAACTGAATCCAACAGCACATTAAAAGAATTACACACCAAGACCAAGTGGGATTATCCCAGATATGCAAGGGTGTTTCAACATAAGAAAACCATTAAATGTAATATATTACATTAAAAGAACAAAGGGAAAAAACCACATGATCATCTTGATGCAGAAAACGTGCTTGACAAATTTCAGTATGTGTTCTTGATAAAAACACTTGGAAAACTGAAATAAAAATTTCCTCAACATGATAAAGGGCATGTATGAAAAAGCCACAGCTAACATCATATTTAATGGTGAAAGACTGAAAACTTTCACTCCAAGATCAGGAACAAGACAAGGATGCCACTGTCACCACAGTCATTCAACATTGTAGGGGAAGTTCTAGCCAGAATAATTAGGCAAGATAAAGAAATAAAAGGCATCCAAATTGGAAAAAAAAACTGCAGATGATATGATCTTATGTACAAAAATCCTGAAAAATGCACAACAAATCTACTAGAACTAATAAATGAATTCAGCAAATTGAAAGGGCACAAGAGCAACACCCAAAAGTCAGTAGTGTTTCTATACACTGGCAATGAACAATCAGAAGAAGCCAAGAAAAATACTCCATTTATAGTAGAAACTAAAATAATCAAGTATTTAGGAATAAATCTAACCAAGGATGTATACAGAAAACTACAAAACATTGCTAAAAGAAATCAAAGACCAAAATAAATTGGAGGATATTCTGCGTTCATGTATTGGAGGTTGTGCTGGTTTGAATGTATTATGTTCCCCAGAAAAAGCCATATTCTTTGATGCAGTCTTGTAGAGTAGATGTTTTGGTGCTGATTAGATTTGCATAGAAATGCACCCCACACAACTGTAGGTGATAACTCTGATGAGATATTTCCATGGAGGTGTGGTCCCACCCATTCAGGGTGGGCCTTAATCAGTGGAGCCATATAAATGAGCTGACGGGCAGAGGGACTCAGTGCAGCTGTGAGTGACAATTTGAAGAGGAGCCACAGCCAAGACGGACACTTTGAAGAATGAACAGAAGCCGAGAGAGGAGCTACAGATGTAAGACAGTTTGAAGATGGCCGTTGAAAGCAGACTCTTGCTCCAGAGAAGCTAAGAGAGGATAAATACCCCAAGTGCAACTAAGAGTGACATTTTTGAGGAACTGCAGCCTAGAGAGGAATGTCCTGGGAGAAAGCCGTTTTAAAACCAGAACTTTGGAGCAGACGCCGGCCACATGACTTCCCAGCTAACAGAGGTTTTCCGGACACCATTGGCCATTCCCCAGTGAAGGTACCCAATTGTTGATGACTTACCTTGGACACTTTATGGCCTTAAGACTGTAACTGTGTAACCAAATAAACCCCCTTTTATAAAAGCCAATCCATCTCTGGTGTTTTGCATTCTGCAGCATTAGCAAACTAGAACAGATTTTGGTACCAGGAGTGGGTTGCTTTTGCTGCTGAGTTTGCAAATACCAGACATGTTGGAACAGCTTTTTAAATGGATAAGGGGAAGATTCTGGAAGAATTGTGAGGAACTTGATAGAAAAGGCCTAAACTGCTTTGAAGAGACTATTTGGGGAAATATGGACTCTAAAGATACTTCTGACAAGGCCCTGGACAGAAATGATGAATGTGTTGTTGCGAACTGGAAGAAAGGTGATCCTTGTTTTAAAGTGGCAGAGAATTTGGCAAAATTGAGTCCTGGTGTCAGATGGAAAGAAGAATTTGAAAGCTACAACCTGGAATACTTAGCTGAGGAGATCTCCAGACTATGTGTGGAGGATGTACCCTGGCTTCTCCTTGCAGCTTATAGTACAATGCAAGAAGAGAGAGAGAAACTTAGAACTGAACTCTTGGGTTCAAAGAAACCAGAAGCTGATGGCTCGGACAATTACAGACTTCCCGGGGGTAGAATCCCAGAAGCTACAGCCCAATGTGAGGATGTAACCAAACATGGAACCCAGCTGCCATTTCAGTACAAGCCAAGATTGGAAAAGGAGTTAAGCAGAAAGGATTTGTGAAAAGTCCTATTGTCTGATGGCTTTGACCCCTGTGTGCTTCATGCGAAGCCAACAGAATTTTTGCGAGATCTTTATAGACAGAGCCGTTGCTGGTCTGGACTGGAAGAGACAGACAAGGAAGAAATTGAAGGAAAAATTTCTTCAAAGACAGAGCCATGGAGGTTGAGGTCTGGAGTCAAGAGGTCTCGGGCTGGGAGAGCAGAGCAGCCCACATGCATGGAAAGGGTGCTGGAGGTCGAGTGAGGGCCTTCCAACTCAATGCTCAGGAAATATTCTGCCACCCCAAGGCCCAAAGAGGGTGGAGCACATTCCCGGGGAATTGGGGAGAGCCTGGCTGCCACTACACTGTTCTGAAGGGGTTGAGCGTGTGCCCCAGAGATGGAAGGGAATCCAGGAGCTGCCCTGATGTTTGAGGAGGGTGGGGCCAAGAAGGTGGTCTCCCCAATGTGTGGATATGTTGGAGCACTCACCTAAGCTTTTGGAGAGGAAAGGGCTGCCAAAAAGGTCCTTAGGAAGGGTTAGACTCCCACTCTCTCAAGCCCCAGGGATGCAACATCGTTCTGTAAATGACTCTCAGACTTTGAAATCTAATGGAGTTTGTCCTGCAGGTTGTAGGAACTGTTTTGGTCCTGTGAACCCTGTTTTCCTTTCAGTTTCTCCTTATGGCAATGGGAATGTTTGTCCTATGAATGTCCCTCCTTTGTATATTGAAACACATAACTTGTTTTAAGTTCACAGATCCATAGCTAAAGGAAAAGTATGCCTTAGGACTGACCACACCTATAACTGATTTTGATGGGATCTCGTACTTACCTATTGTTACTGAAATGAGAAATAGTTTTTATGATATTGTGATGGGATGAATGTATTTTGTATTTGGAAAGAATATGTTTTTCTGGGTCCAGGGGGTGGAATGTGCTGGTTTGAATGTATTATGTCCTCCAGAAGAACCATATCCTTTGATGCAGGCATGTGGGCAGACATTTTGGTGCTGATTAGATTTGCATGGAAATGCACCCCACCCAAATGTAGGTGATAATACTGATGAGATATTTCCATGGAGGCATGGCCCCACCCATTCAGGGTGGACCTTGATCAGTTAAGCCATATAAATGAGCTGATAGGCAGAGGGAAACTCAGTGCAGCTGTGAGTGACAATTTGAAGAGGAGCTACAGCCAAGACGGACACTTTGAAAAATGCACAGAAGCCAAGAGAGGAGCTGCAGATGCAAGACGGTTTGAAGATGGCTGTTGAAAGCAGACTCTTGCTCCAGAGAAGCTAAGAGAGGATAAATACCCCAAGTGCAACTAAGTGACATTTTTGAGGAACTGCAGCCTAGAGAGAATGTCATGGGAGAAAGCCATTTTGAAACCAGAACTTTGGAGCAGACGCTGGCCACGTGCCTTCCCAGCTAACAGAAGTTTTCTGGACACCATTGGCCATCCTCCAGTGAAGGCACCCAATTGTTGATGACTTACCTTGGACACTTTATGGCCTTAAGACTGTAACTGTCTAACCAAATAAACCCCCTTTTATAAAAGCCAATCCATCTCTGGTGTTTTGCATTCCGGCAGCATTAGCAAACTAGAACAGAGGTTAAATATTGTTAGGATGTCAATTCTACCCAAAGCAATTTACAGATTGAATGCAATTCCAATCAAATTTCCAATACCTTCTTTGCAGAAAAGGAAAAGCCAATCATCAAATTTATATGGAAGAGCAAGGGGTCCCAAATAGCCAAAGCCATCATAAAAAAGAAAAATGAAAAATTGGAGGATTCACACTTCCCAGTCTTAAAACTTATGAAGCATCTAGGTTTCTAGGACCTTTACACCAAAGCACAGGCAACAAAGAGAAAATAGATAAATGGGACCCTCATCAAAAAAAAACTTCTGAGCTTCAAAGGAACTTTATCAGTGAAAGCCAAAGGACAAACCTACACAATGGGAAGTTTAGAAACCACATAACTGATAAGTATGCCAATTTTGGGGGGTCTCAATCCTCAGGGAAATCTGATACAGATTACACCCTCCTTCCTGATGACCTAGGCCCATATGGTCTGCGGAAATCTGATTGGGGGTAATCAAGGAAACCGGATGCCTAGACAACAAAAATATTTGAGTCACCTTAGGAAAAAATGAAGATATGGCCCCAGTCAAGGAAAAACAACCTTACCCTTCTTACTGAGATATCATGGAATTGAAACAACTAATTAAAGACCTTCAAACAAATATGCCTAAATCAATTCAAAATATCAAAAATAATGAGTTGAGGGGGAAGATAAAAGGAAAAAGAGGATGAAGGACATAAAAAGACATTGGTGAACATAATGAAGAACTCGAAAGTTTGAAAACACAATTGGCAGAACTTATGGGAATGAAAGGCAAAATACAAGAGACAAAAAACATAATGAAGACACACAACAGCAGATTTGAAGAGGCAGAAGAAAGGATTCATGAGCTGGAGGATAGGACAGCTGAAATCCTACATACAAAAGAACAGATAGGTATTTCTGGTCCCATGCTCTTCTAGAACTTTTCCACTCCTTAATTAAGTAGAGTCTATTTTCCCTCCCTTTGAATTTAAGCAGGATTTTGTGACTCCTTGAAGAATAGAATGTAGTGGGAATGACACTGCATGATTTCTGAAGCTAGGTCATAAAAGGCAATACGGTTTTTGCTTTGGCTCTCTCTTTTGGGGTGCACACCCTTAGAGCCAAGCCACTATGCTGGAGGAAGCACAGGCCATAGGAAGGGGCCAGATGAAGGTGTTCTGAGCAGCATCCTCAGCTAAGATTCTAACCCACACCTGACTCAGTCACCAGACATGTGAATAAATGAGCCTTTGAGTCCCAAGCCTTTGAGCCATTCTAGCTGATATCAAGTGAAACAGAGACAAACTGCCCCCCACCCCAGGTCCTGTCCAAAATTTAGATTTCTGAACAAAATAAATGTCATTATTGTTTAAAAAAAAAAAAAAAAGAACAGATAGGGAAAAGAATGGAAAAATGTGCGAATGTCTCGGAATTGAATGACAACATGAAGTGCAGAAGTAGAAGAGAAGGGAAAAGGGGACAGAAAGAATAGAGAATTCTGAAAGCAGCAAGAGAAAAGCGATCCATCATATACAAAGGAAGCTTGATAAGACTATGTGCAGATTTCTCAGCAGAAACCATGGAGGTGAGAAGGCCATGGTATAATACATTTAAGATACTGAAAGAGAAAAACTGCTAACCAAAAATTCTATATCTGGCAAAACTGTCTTTAAAAATGAGGGAGAGTTTAAAATATTTTAAGACAAATAGACATTGAGAGAGTTTTTGAGCAAGATACCTGCTCTACAAGAAATACTAAGGGGAGCACAACAGGCAGATAGGAAAAGACAGAAGAAAGGGGTTTGGAGAAGAGTGTAGAAATGAAGACTATCAGTAAGAGTAAAAAGAGAGAAAGAGAAAAAAAGATAAAGATATGACATATGAAATCCAGAAGACAAAATGGTAGACAGTAGACATTACATTGAGTACAATTAGCCAGAAACAAAAGGACAGATACTCTGTGGACTCACTAATATGAACTAACACTGATGAGTGAAATTTGAGAGTTAAAGTTGAGAACACAGGTTGTCAGGAGATAGAAAGAAGTTAGAAAATGGGCATTTGATGCTGAAGGAGTACATAAGGCTCAAGAGGATTGATTGTATAGATCCAGAAATGGATAGCATACTACTGGGTGATGGTAGCACCCAGTAAGTACTCTGAACAAAGATGAGTATGAGTATGGTTGTAAGTGGAAGGCTAGGGGCATATATGATACCAGAAGGAAAGACAGAAGATAAAGACTGGGATTATATAAGTTAGCAAAATCTACAGTGGTCAGTGATGGTGATTAAATGTACAAATATAAGAATATTTTTTTAAAGAGGGAAAACAAATGAATGGCAACATTGCAATGTGTTGAAAGTTGGATGGCATAGGAGAAAAATATAATCAATGCAAACTAGAGTCTGCAGTTAACAGTAACATTGTAAGATACTTCCATTAATTGTAACAAAGGCAATATGCCAAAGCTAAATGTCTGTAATGAGGATGTAAGGGAATGAAATGGGATTCTTGGTGGTGGTGTTGTCTGGCCTTTTCATTGTATTTTATTTATTTTTATTTTTCTTCTTTTATATTTTTCTTCTTCATTTTTTTCCCTCCCTTTCCTCTTTCTTTGTGGAAGAAAAGGAAATGTCCTCATATAATAATTATGTGATTATATCAGGAATCATTTTTTACTTAGAATAGATTTTACAGTGTGTGACTAAAACTGTTTAAAAAATAAACAGAGGTTGGTTATGGTTTGTTAATTTTCTTGGAGTATGGGAGGAACATGTTGGAAGCAATGTGGTTATTTGTTTTTCTTATCCCTTTGTTTTTTTTTTGTTTGAATTTTTTTTTTTTGTTTTTTAATTTTTCAATAAATAAAGTTTAAAAAAAAAACAGAGGGATACAAGTGCTGGAGAAAATGTGGAGAGAAGGATGTACCTTTTCACTGTTGGCAGGGAAGTAGTATGGGGCAGCCCATCTGGAGGGCAGTGGGGTGGTTCCACAGGAAGCTGTGGGGTTGCCATATGGTCCTGCAACCCTGTTATTGGGTATATACTTGGAAGGACTGAGAGCAGGGACATGAATGGACATTGCTTTATGGTGTTTATGGTGGCAGTATCCATGATTCACAATGGATGGAGGTGATAGAAGGTATATCGACTGGTAAACGGAATGGTGAACTGTGGTGTATATGTACAATGGAATATTGAGCGGAGGCAAGAAGAAATGAAGTTGTGAGGTATGCAACTAGGTGAATGGACCTTGAGGACAATATGTAGAGTGAAATAAGCCAGAATCGAAAAGGCAAACATTATTAACGCCTCACCAATATGGACTAACTATAATGTGCAAACTCTGAGAATAGAATCTGAGAGCATAGGTTATTAGGGGAAGGTTTATGGTAAAAGTTCCTAGATTGTAAGCACTTACAGCAGTCACAGCTATTCATGAGTTGTAACAGTTATCTCTAAATTCTGAGATGCTGAGCTGTTTGTGTATAAGCTGGTCAGACCCTGTAACTTTGGGTATCTGTGTACACCTGAGACTCAGAGCCAGATTTTGGCAGCTATGAATGTCAGCATTACCCCATACTGAAAATGTTAAAGAAGCTGACAAAGAAATCAGACTTTAATTAGAGATAATGAACAAAATGGACTTGATTAGGACTAAGGTAAACCAGACTAAAGGGAATAGGATGATATCGACTGTGTTTTAAAACTTTGATTTCTGTGTGAGACCAAGGGAAGAGATGTTTATTTGGTGGAAAATACATTTTTTCTGTAGCATGCCATATAATGTAACTTGTATGTTGAGTTTACTCAAACACCATATTTACATGGAACCTTGAATAAGGGGTTAGATCTGGTTGGTTTGCACAGGTTAGCATAAAATCCTGATAAATCCCAGAGTAATTTGGGCAGAGGAAAAAAAAAAGTATTTGCAAAGCCCCCTTGAGGGACTGGGTTAAAATTGGAAATATTAAACTTCCTCATCTGGGGAATTCCTGATATTCTTGCAAGCATTGGGAACTACCATTGTAAGTAGGCCAATCCCTCAATCTTGGGGCTTGCCCTTATGAAGCTTGTTACTGCAAAGAAGAGGCTAAGCCTACTTACAGTTGTGCCTAAGAGTCACCCACAGAGAACCTCTTTAGTGTTGGAGAGAATGTGGAGGAATAGGAACACTCATTCATTGTCAGTAGGAATGTAAAATGGTACAGTCACTGTGGAACATAGCTTGGGGGTTCGTCATAAAGTTAAATATACAATTACCATATGACTCAGCAATCCCATTTCTAGGTATATACCCAAAAGAATTGAAAGCAGGAGCTTGAACAGATATTTGTACACCAATGTTCATAGTGACATTATTCAAAATTGCCAAAAGATGGAAGCATCCCAAGTGTCCATCAACTGGTGAATGAATAAATAAAATGTAGTATATACATACAATGGAATATTATTCAGCTGTAAAAAAGGAATGAAGCCCTGATACATGCAACAACATGGGATGAACCTTGAAGACATCATGTTGAGTGAAATAAGACACAAAAGGATAAATACTGTATGATCGTACTGATATGAAATACTTAGAATAAGCAAATTCATAAAGTCAGCAACTAGAATATAGGTTACCAGGGGCCGGGGTAATGGTAGGGAATGGGGAGTTAATGCTTAAATTGTACAGTTTCTATTTGGGATGACGTAATAGTTTTGGTAATGGATGGTGGTGATGGTAGTACAATATTGTGAATGTAATTACCAGCACCAAAATATATATTTGGATGTGGTTAAAAGGAGAAAATTTAGGTTGTATATGTGTTACTAGAATAAAATTCTTTAAAAAAAATCCATAGGACTGTACAACATAGTGAACCCTAGAGTAAATCGTGGGCTATAATTAATAGTACAATTCTAAAAATGTTCTTTCATCAATTGCAACAGATGTACCACACTAATGCAAGGTGTTAATAATAGCTGGTTTATGGGAACTCTGCATTTTATACATGATTTTTCTATAAACCTACAACTTAATCTAATAAAAAAACAAGAACAAAGCATCTACCATAATGATAACTGATGTCCCTAAAGTAGAGAACCTAACAAATAAAACAGGAAATATTTTTAAAATTTTTTACAAATGCAGAAATTAGTGACAGGTATTTTTCCTATATTTCAGGAAAAAGACACTGAAACAGAATGGTAGATGCTGATGTATATCAAAGTCAAAGAAAGAATTCCTTGGACAATCTCCTAAGAGAGGTGAAGTGGATGTGGCAATCAGGCTTGTCTAACGGTTCGATGCCAAAAGACAATGAAATAATGCCAAAAATTTCAGAGAAAGAAAACATGGCACAAGAACATTATACCCAGTCAAGATACTGTTCAGGTTTAAAGGAAACAGATAGTCTCAACATTAAAAAAAAATCAGGGAAAACAAGACAAAGAGCATTTCTGGAAAAAAAAATTAGATGAAATATAATTTGGTAAATGCTATAAACCTCAACAAATAATAACTACTGAAAACAATGAGATGAGGAGAGGAGATAGGCAGTTTGAGTGTTAATTTCAATCTGTTTTGTTAAGCAAAAATATCTAAAATTAAAACATGTAGTTAAAATACATAATGATTCCAATTACTTAATGTTTTTCATATTTCTTAACTCTGAGAGATATCCTGTGCAATAATAGCCATTCTGAGGAAGAAATACTGAAGTTCAACCATTTCTTCAATTTCACTTTAATTTCCTTTTTTGTTGTTACTCTCTGAGAAAAAAAATTAAATGGAGAAAAGCAGTAGGAATTATAAAACTGACACCTACTCTCCTACCAGTCAGACTTGATACTCATTAAATGTTTGTCAAATTTGATTCACTGTTTTAAAAAAGAAAACATTACAAAGAAAGCTAATGTCTCCCTTTAAACCACCATTTCCAGTCCCTTCTCTCCAAGGCAGGGCAAAACCCTTTCTATTCATTTTTTAATATTAATATACACATGTATACCAGTAACTTATATGGTATTGCTTTCTGTGAAAAATCACTTTTATTTACATAATAGCATCATACCAAACATACTGTTCTGCATCTTGCTTTTTTCATTCCACATTGTTAAATGAACTGCATAAAAAATTAGTTCATTTTTATTAACTGTATATATTCCACTGTATGACTATACCACATCTATTTGTCCATTCCACTATTAACAGAGATTTAAATGATTACTTACGGTTTTGGTTTTTGTTCTTATAACGTTACCATGATCCACTTCTACATGTGTGAAAGTTTTTCAGTATCCCCAGAATTACAATCACCGGATTATAAAAATAGGCTCATTTTTAATTTTATTTGATACTGCCAAATTGATCTTCCAAATGACCCCGTATCAATCAATTTACCCCATCCTTCTCTCAAGAAGTGTGAGAGAGTTCCATCTTCTCCATACCCTTCCCAGTACATCATGTTTTTGGAATCAGATAGGTGAAATAGTATCCTCTTGTTTTATGTTTCCCTCATACTAATACTGTTGGGACTATTTATATGACTGTTAAATCTTTTAGGTGGATTCTTCCTTTTATGAAATTTTCCTTTTTTTTTTTCACATCCCATTTTGGCTGGTATTAAATTGCTACTCTAGAAGTCTTTTGGTTACTATATGCCTGGTAAGTCTTTTTTTTATTTCTTAATATTTAGGCTAAGTTGTTTTACATATGTCTCATAAACATCATAAAGCTGGATTTTGGTATATGTGTGTGATTTTAACCCAATCTTTAATTAATTAGTGTATTTGACCCATTTACTTTTATGGTAATTCTGAAATACTTGGATTTATTTTGACCATTTTATTTTGAGTTTTCTATTTAATGTATTTTCTCCTTCTCATCTTCCCCACTGTCACTTCCCTGCTTTTCACTAGACTGATCAAATTTCCTCAATTTCTTTTTTTTTAGTAATTCAATTTTATTGAGATATATTCACATACCATGCAGCCATACAAAGTGGACATTCAGTTGTTCATAGTACCATTATATAGTTGTGCATTCATCACCAAAATTAATTTTTGAACATTTTCATTACCACACACACAAAAATAATAAGAATAAAAATTAAAGTGAAAAAGAACAATTAAAGTAAAAAAGAACACTGGGTACCTTTTTTTTTTTTTGCCCCCATTTTTCTACTCAGCTATCCATACACTGGACAAAGGAGAGAGTGATCCACATGGGTTTCCCAATCACATTGTCACTCCTCATAAGCTACATTTTTATACAATCATCTTGAAGATTCAAGGGTTCTCGGTTGTAATTTGATAGTTTCAGGTATTTACTGCTAGCTATTCCAAGTCATTAGAACCTAAAAAGAGTTATCTATATTGTGCATAAGACTGCCCACCAGAGTGACCTCTCAGCTCCTTTTGGAATCTCTCAGCCACTGAAACTTATTTCATTTCATTTCACATCCCCCTTTTGGTCAAGAAGATGTTCTCCATCCCACGATGCTGGGTCTAGATTCCTTCCCTGGGAGTCATATGCCACGTTGCCAGGGAGATTTACTCCCCTGAGTGTCAGATCCCGCGTAGCGGGGAGGGCGGTGATTTCATCTGCCAAGTTGGCTTAGCTAGAGACAGAGGGCCACATCTGAGCAACAAAGAGGCATTCGGGAGGAGACACTTAGGCACAATTATAGGGAGGCCTAGCCTCTCCTTTGCAGCAACAGTCTTGCCTAGGGCAAGTCCCATGGTTGAGGGCTCAGCCCATCAAACCACCAGTCCCAAATGTCTATGAATACATCAGCATCTTCAATTTCTTTTTACTCAACTTTTAGTCTTCTAGTGGCTATTTTTTTATTGTCACACACATAATTAAACTTGTTTTCTAATAATATCTAGAGTTAATCAATACCCGTATCTTCCCCTTGAACAAGACATGCTACCTGGATCCTTAGCATGTTTTCACTTCCTTTTGCTTACTGCTCCACCGCCACAGCATAACCTACCCCATGTTGATATGACCGGAATTTTAGTTCATAATTACTTTAAAACTTTTTAAATCTATTTAATATTTATTTAGACAATTAAGTTCCACTAACTTCTTTGCTTACTATTTCTTATTGTATCTCATTGTTTTCTCCTATTTTCATTTTTAGTTTTACAGACCACATCTTCTAGCAAGTTCTTTCAAAGTTCCGAGGTGGCAAATTTTGTAAGCTTCCCTGTCTCTAAATATTTACACTATGTCCTCAAATTTGAGTGGTGGCTTGACTGGAATAGCATTCCTAGTTATAAGATTTTCTTTTCCCTTTAGCACTTTGAAAATCATGTTCTTGAAATCGCAAAGTCTAATTCTGCCTTGGAGAAGAGAACTGTGACACACAAAAAACGTGTCTCTTGTCAAAGGAAGCAATCTTGCGGACCTAAACTACTTTGTTTATCCAGGGGATGTAACGTGACTTGTCATTCTATATGCTGGTAAGTAATGGAAAGAGACGAAATATTTACAACCCAGCAACTTAAAGAGCCTTGATCAAGCAAAGTAAAGGTCCCAAGTTAAATTTTACATGCTTTGTTTTCTATCATACTATAGTCCTCCCTGTTGTGCTTCTTGGCAGAGAAAATATCTCTTTGAGATACCAAATTGTTTTATGTGGAAACCTTTATTCTTTAATATGTGAAACAAAACCCCTTCACCCCAATGCCTGAGCTAATCCAAGGCTCATAAAGCATGTTTTAAAGACTTGCATGAAATTGAAACGTATCAATTGTTAGAAATATTTTTCAAGAAAATATGCCTATTATTATTTACTTAAATTATAAATGGTTCCAATTATTTTATTTATGCATTTCCTTTCATTTTTCCCTCGATGTATAAAGATACATTGTAAAACTTCTGGGCAGAGAGAGCAGTTCATTCTTCACTCCCTGCAGCTGCTACTATAACACTTGGGTGCCTCTCAGAGTTTTCTGAAAAACGAACACACTACGAAGCTGTTTCTTCCAGATGCTCCATTGTCTTCTCATGCCTGAGGTTACTGATGAGAAGTCAGATTCCAATCTGATTCCTAGCCTTTTCTCAGTGATCTGCTTTTTCTCTCTAACTTTTAGAACATTCTTTTTATTTTTGATACCCTGAAATGTCACTAGTATGAGATCGTGTGGGCTTTTTTCCTATTTATCCTATTCAGCACTTCTCTCCAAATTAATCTAAAAATCCCAAACAAAATTCAAGTTGTTTTTTTTAAATAAAATCAATAAACATACTCTAAAATTTTTATAAAGGAGAAAGGTCCATGAATAATTTAACCTAAAAAAAATAAGAGTAAATGGGGAAAAGGAAGATTGCTCTACCAGGTAGTAAGATATATTGGAAGGCCATAATGATAAGATATCACTGCAATAGACCGGTGGAATAAAGTAGAGAATACTGAGAAAGATCCATTTATATATGGAAACTTGATATACAATAAAGAAGTCATCACAAATCAATGAGGCAAGAAGAGATCATTTATTAGATGAAGTTAGAAAAACTGACTGACATATGAAGAAAAAAAAAACTGGACCACTATTTAACATTGTCTTATAAGGATGAACTACAGAAAAATTAAAGAGCTAAATGTGAAAGGAAAATAGTAAAGTTAAATGAATAAAATGTAGGATGAACTTTGTGATCTAGAGGCAAAAAAGAACTTCTTAAAACAAAACTTCAAAAGTGCAAACCATACAGGGAAAAAAAAAGTCTAAGACTTGATTACACCAAAATTATTTCTATCCACAAAGGACACCACATAAACAAAGTTAATAGGCAGGTGACAGATAGGTATTTGCAGTAGCTAAAATAAACACAGGGTTCATATCTAAAATATACATATATATTCTGCTCTGCCATTCTCAGCATTGCTTTTGTCCCCATGTGCTGGTTTGAATCTATTATGTACCCCAGAAAAGTCATTTTTTTTTTAAATTCAATTTTATTGAAATATATTCACACACCACACAATCACCACGGCACACAAGCAAATGTTCACAGCACCATCACACAGTTACGCATTCATCACCCCAGTCCATCCCTGAACATTTTCCCTACATCAGAAAGAACCAGAACAAGAATTAAAAAGTACAAGTAAAAAAAGAACACCCAAATCATCCCCCTCATCCCACCCTATTTTTAATTTAGTTTTTGTCCCCATTTTTCTATGCATCCATCAATACACTAGATAAAGGGAGTGTGATCCACAAGGTTTTCACAATCACATTATCACCCCTTGTAATCTCCATTGTTGTACAGTTGTCTTCAGGAGTCCAGACTACTGGGTCAGAGTTTGATTGTTTCAGGTATTTACTTCTAGCTATTCCAATACATTAAAACCTAAGAGGTGTTATCTATATAGTGCATAAGAATGTCCACCAGAGTGATCTCTCAACTCCATTTGAAATCTCTCAGCCACTGAAACTTTATTTTGTTTCATTTTGCAACCCCCTTTTGGTCAAGAAGATATTCTCAATTCCACAATGCCGGGTCCAGATTCATCCCCTGGAATCATGTCCTGCATTGCTAGGGAGATTTACACCCCTGGGAGTCGGGTCCCATGCAGGGAGGAGGGTAGTGAGTTCACCTGCCAAGTTGGCTTAGCTAGAGAGAGAGGGCCACATCTGAGCAACAAAGAGGTACTCAGGGGGGACTCTTGGGCAAAATTATATGCAAGTTTAGCCTCTCCTTAGCAGTAATGAGCTTCCTAAGGGCAAGTCCCATGATAGAGAGCTCAGCACATCAAACCACCAGTCCTAATGTTTGTGACAACATCAGCATCAGTCCAGGTGAGGAAGCCCAACACTTCCACACTTTCCCCCAGCTCCTCAGGAGCCCCTGTAAATATATTTGTATTCTCTGCCCAAATTAGTTTGCGATGTGTCACTATTTCACTCTAACCTATACAAACCTACCATATCTCACTTTCTATTGCCATATTCTTTTCATCCAATCTGTGGGGACGTATTATGGGTGGGACCTTTTGATTAGGTTGTTTCCATGGAGATGTGACCCTGCCAATTCAAGGTGGATCTTAACAGCTTTGTTGGAGTCCTCTATGAGAAGGTAAAAGGCAGAGACATTTCAGAGAGAGCTCAGAGAAGCTAAGATATTTAGTCCAGAGTCTGCTCCCGAGAGAAGCTAAGAGAGAAGCTAAGACAGAAGCCCAGAGACACTTTGGAGAAAGCCACAGAAATCAGAAGCTAAACCTGGGAGAGGACAAGCAGACTCCAGCCATGTGCCTTTCCATGTGACAGAGTAACCCCAGATGCCATTGGCCTTTCTTCAGAGAAGGTATTGTCCTGTTGATGCCTTAATTGGGACATTTTCATGGTCTTACAACTGTAAATTTGTGAACTAATAAGCCTCCATTGTAAAAGCCAATCCATTTCAGGTATATTGCATTTCTGCAGCTTTAGCAAACTGAAACACCCCATATGGTTGCAAGATTGCCATTGCCGCCCCAAATAATTTATCCTTACACAACTGCATCCAAACACAGGAAAGTGGTTTTTCCTTGTGCAATTCTTTCTATTATGGATAAATATGTTTCACGGAAGTCTCCTAGTGAATTCCAGGAGGTCTCATTGATCAAGACTAGGTCACATATCCATGCCCCAGCTGTAAGGTTGCTGGAAAAGCAATTTGGGGGGCATTTTCAGACCCTATAATTGGAGACAGACTGGCCAGCAAGGAAGAGAGGTTAGAGAATGGCAATTGGAAAAGTAATAAAAATTTGTCTTATCTCCCTCCATTTTCTGCTGGCACTATTAGACAGATGGCACTTCTGGATCTACCTTCCACCTCTCCTAAATCTTCTTTCAGACTTCTAATTTTCCTCTCCTACTGCATTGTGGGAGAATATCTCAGCCCAGTCTTCCAGCTCACTAATTCTGCCACTCAACCTATTTTTTCCATTTTTATTATTGTGAACTTTAACATATATACATAACAGTGATAACTTTCAATGTACAATTTCACATATAGAGAGCAAATCTCAAAGAATGTCATGGGTCACAGTTCCACAACTTCAGCCATTTCCATTATTTTAAAATATAACATACATACAGAAAGGTGTCATCTCTTGATGTACAGCTCAACAAGCAGTCATATAGGTAATTTCAAAAATTGTTATGGGTTACAGTTCTGCAATTTCAGTTCTTTCCTTATTATGCAATACAAAGTATACACATGAAGACCTTCAAGGCACAATTCAACAAGCAGCTATAGAGCAAATCCCAAGGGATGCTACAGACTACAGTTCCACCATGTCATTTACCTCTTTCCAGCCATTCCAACACCCCAGCTTCCAAATATGTACATATATAATATAAAGTTTCAGTATTCACAGACTTGTTGCTACTCCTTCCTCTCACTCTTTCTCCATCTTCAGGGGTGTCTAGGCAGTGAGCACTCTAACTTGTTCATATTAAAAGGGGGATGTCAACAGCATGGGGAAGGGGGCTGCATCCGATAGTTGATCTTAAAGAGGCTGTTGTCTGGGTTTTAGGACTTGTCTGGTATAGGAACACTCTAGTGGTTTAAGTTTCTGAAAGATAAAACTTAGTGAGTGCATCTTTTATAGAATATCGGGTAGGGACCTAGGCATTTGGGGACTACTTTTGGTAAGGGCATGGCATGCTGCGGCCAACTGGGATGTCTAGCTGGAGCTTGCGTAAGAAAAAACCTCCAGGATAGCCTCAACTCTATTTGAAATCTCTTAGCGACTGTGACCTCAGCTTGTTAACCTTTCTTTTTATTCCCCCTTTTGGTCAAGTAGGCATTTTCAATTCTGCACTGCCAGGGCCAGGTTCATTCCTGGGACTCATGTCCCACATCGCCAGGGAGATTCATTTCCCTGGGAGTCATGTCCCTCGTTGGGGGGAGGTTAATGAATTTATTTGCCAAGTTCAGCTTAGAGAGAGACAGGCCACATCTGAGCAACAAAGAGGTTGCCTGGAGGCACTTCTTAAGCATAATTATAGGAGGGCTCAGCCTCCTATTTACAACCCTACATTTCACAAGTCTCAAGTCAAGGGCTTGATGTATTAAGTAGTGGGTTCCTAACTTGACTTAATATATGTTCTATCCCAAGATAAATGGTCAGTTTCTTATATTATCTTCACTTAGTTGTATAATCATTACTCTCAACTTTAAACAATTATCATAACATTTTTAGTATATGTGCTGCTGAAGCAAGCACTCAACTTACCTATTGAATGATTTTTTTTTTTTATTAAATTCAGTTTTATTGAAATACATTCACACACCATACAATCATCCATGGTATACAATCCGCTGTCCACAGTATGATAACATAGTTATGCGTTCATCACCACAATCTATCTCTGAACATTTTCCTTACATGAATGATTTATTTTTAAAATTATGTTTTTTATTGCCAAGATCTCCAATTTGGTTCATTTGCATAATGCTTGTTTTCACTTCATGGATGCAATATCCTTGCATCTCTCTGATGTTACTAATTATGCTAAAGGTTTCTTCCAATTCTATTAGCTATAGTTCCTTAAGTGACATTCTGTTTTTCTTATTTTTAATTGTGGTAAAATATACATAACATAAAATCATTTTAACCATGTTAAGTGGACAATTCTTTGACATTAAGTACATTGACAATACTGTGTAACTTTCAAAACTATTTCCACAGTTTTCATCATCCTAAACCAAAACTCACACCCATTTAGCAATAACTTCTTATTCCTCCTTCCCACCACCCTTGGTAATCACTATTCTGCTTTATGTCTATATGTATTTGCATTCTCTTTAAGTATTTCATATAGACGAAATCACACAATGTTTGCCCTTTTGTGTGTCTTATTTTACTTAAGCTGATGTCTTCAAGATTCATTCATGTGGTATGCATACCAGCATTTACAGCTGAATAATAATCCATTTTATGGATATACCACATTTTATTTATCCTATTTCTCAACATCTCGCCAATACCTGTTATTTTCAGTTTTTAAAATAACAGCTATCCTAGTAGGTATGAGGTTTGTGAACTCAATTTCATTGTAGCTTCAATTTGCATTTCTCTAATGGCTAACAATGTTGAGCATCTTTTCATATACTTACTGGCCATCTGAATATCATCTTTGGAGAAATATCCATTCAAACCCTTGGCCCATTTATTAAATTGTGTTGTTTGTCTTTTTGTTGCTGACTTTTAGGAGGTTCTTTATATATTCTGCTATTAAATCCTTCTGAGATATGTGGTTTCCAAATATTTTCTCCCATTGTGTAGGTTGTCATTTCACTTTCTTGCTAATGTCCTTTGAGGCAAAAAAAGTTTTTAATTTTCATGAAGTCCCATTTATCTATTTTTTTTTCTTTTGTTGAGCATGCTTTTGAGTTAAAATCTAAGAATCCAGTGCCTCCAGTCCTGAAATATTTTTTACAGAATTAGTTTTATAGATTAGCTCTTATAATTAGGTCTTTGATATATTTTGAATTAATTTTTGTATATGGTGAGAGGTAGAGATCCACATGAATTCTTTCCATGTGGATTCTCAGTTGTCCCAGAGCGATCTGTTGCAAAGCCTATTCTTTCCCATTGAATGGACCTGGCATCCTTGTCAAAATCAACTGGCCATAGATGTGTGGATTTAACTCTAACTCTCAGTTCTATTTCATTGGTCTCTATGTCTATCCTGATGCCAGTACCACACTGTTTTAACTACTGTAGCTTTATAATAAGTTTTGAAATCAGGAAGTGTGAGTCCTCCCACTTTGTTCTTTTTCAAAATTGTTTTGGCTATCTGGGGCCCCTTGCAATTTCATATAAATTTTATATCAGCTTTTCCATTTTAAGAAAAAAGGGATGCTGGAATTTTGATAGGGTCCTCTGTTTTTTTACTCTGTTTCAAAGTGCTACTCAAATATCTGGGGATTCTTTACCATAAATTCACTTTTTCCACTCCTGTTAGATTAAAACTCTACTTGAGCAACTGACCTTGGAGTTAGGGGATCAAATTTCAGGGAGGTTCAAATTTGAACATTGGAGTTATGTTCTATGTGGTTTTCAATTGGCTTGGAAGATGGATAGAATATGCTACAAGGAAAGATGCCTAAGCAGCTATTTTTCTAGGCTTAAGAGCTCCTCATTTCTTCCTTGCATTGACAGCCACTTGAGACACTGTCCTAACTCTGAGATGCTGCTCCTATCTGGAGACAGCTGTTGCAGTTGCATGATCTGCAGAAGGGAGGAAGGAGCGGGATGCAGGGAGCTGGGATCTTACTACTGAAACACCCCAGTTCCCGCTGCTTGGCTTCTTTGTGCTCCCAGCTTCCACTGTCTCCGATCTTAGAATGGAGCTCCCACTTTTTGTGCCAAGATATTGTGCTCCTGCATGCACATTAGACTGCCATTACCTTCTTCAGTTCAATCCCATCCTATTTTAGTTGGAAATTTCACACAATCTCTGAGAATACTTCTTGTTTTAGAGTACATCTATGTAGACAGTAAATATACATTTTTCTATCATTTCTCGAATTGGGAGAAATAGGAGGGAAACTGCAGGATGTTGCTCAGTTCACCATCTTAGAACAGAAACTGTTCTGTAGATTCAAGTAAAATATTATTTTTGTTAAAAATCAGCATATATAAAATGATTCTTATATATTTTTTTATCTGTCCATCTACCCATCCATCTATACATCTGTCCTCTCTGTATATATACACAAAAAGAGAGAGCTGTCTAGAATGTTGTTAACTTAATATTAAAATAGTTATCTACGGGATTGTGGGATTTAGGGTGATTTACTTTCTTACTTGCACTTTTCTACATTTTCTGAATTTATAATGAGCATTTATCATTTTTACAAATCAATAAACTCATTCTTAGGAACATGTTAAGGTTAATTGTCTTTGTTGAAATTACAAGCAATTTTTCATTTTGCCTAGCTATATTTCCCAAAGTCATCAGTGTACCTGTATTTTACATATAATTTTAAGAAAAACTTTGAAAGCTAACTAATTAGAACTGGGAGCCACAAAAACCAGAAAATAGCTCAATAGTGCTCTTTTCAAAGAATAATAATTCAATTCTTCATATTTTGGCTTCGGTAATACTAACATAGATTAAATTATGTACAGATAAGAAAACCTGATCAAGGCTTTCACACCTGAGTTATAAGTGCAATCAAGTCACTCTTCTAAAAGTCCCTTCTCTGTGAAGACCAAATGCTAAAGAGAGAAGGAACTGATCCAAATGTCCATCAAATGATGAATGTATAAATAAAATGTGGTATATTCATACAATAGAGTACTATTCCACCATAAAAAAAGAATGAAGTACTGATACATGCTACAACATGGATGAACCATGAAAATATTATGCTAAATCAAAGAAGCAAGTCACATAAGATCATATATTGTATGATTCCATTTATAAAATGTCCAGAATACGGAAATATCCAGAATACGAAAACAAAATAGGGACAGAAAATAGATTAGTGGTTTCTTAGGGCTGGGCAGTTGGAAGGAAATGGGAAGTGAATGCTAAAAAGTATGGGGTTTCTTTTGGGGATAATGAAAATGTTCTAAAATTGTGTGACAGTTGCACAGCTCTGTGAATACACTAAAAACCACCTAGTTGTACACTTTAAATGGGTAAAATGTATGGTATGCGAATTATATGTGTTTTTTTTTAAAAAAAGGATTTTTTTTTTTTTAAAGACAGATGATTATTTACATATCTGTCTCTTACTGGTGAATATTCAGGTTTTTCCCTGGATCTCAGAAATCATACTCCATACTAGAGAGACTTGTTTGGAAGCCCATACTGTGTGAGAACTGGGGCATCAGCATTACAGCCATCTGTAAAGCTCCAGCATAGCCCCATTTGCTCCATTTGTTCTTCCTGGGCTAGCTGGAATTCAAACTATTACTAGTAAGGATCACAAGTAAGAGCTGAACTCAAAGTGCTAGTTTGGTGTAGCTACAGACTAGCAGTAGAATATCATTATGCTTCACTTAATCAATCCTAGGGGCTTCTTACCACTTATCAAGTAACTGATAGAGGAACTTTCACATATATTACTTCGCTCGATTCATAAAACAATCTTTAATAGTAGGTATTGTCAATAGCTTTCACAGATAAGGACAATGAGCCTGGCTTACAGAAACAAAGGAATCTGGCAAAAAACAATTATGAAGTAGTGGAGTCAGTGTAAAGCACAGGAAATTTTATCCACATCAAGGACAGTGAGAATGTATAAATTTAACTCACCTGAGAACAATATAATAATTTGCAACTCCAGCAAACAAATCCACTTACTCAAATGTCACCATTCAATGTCTGTATGTTTGGGCAACCACCTCCATACACAGGTGTTTGGGAGCTTTATCATCTCCAGAAGTCATCATTTCTTCTTGGTTCATTTTTTCCAAAGTCAGTTTTTCCTGATCTTTCCATTACCTGGATTCATCTCAAGAGGATTTCATTGTCTCTTTATGAAGAATTTTCTCATCCAAATAATTTTCACCTATCTTTACCTGAGGGTTTGATGAAAGTTAGTAAATTGAAGGGCTCTCTTCCCTACCTTTACTTCTCAAGCATCTGACAAACATTTCTTAAAGATATGTCAACACAAAGTCACCAGCAAATCTTTTGAGCTGGTCAGGATCTTGTATATCTCACAGGGTTCTTAGATCTATAATTATTTTTAGGAATTATAGGGAGTCTGTTGTTTTTTTTAATAGATTAGAGATTACTGCTTTGGTCTGTTTTGGCCATCTTTGATAACTTGTATTTCCCCCCACACTGACATACACCGAGTTGCAAGGTTTCATTATGCACAGTGCTTCTGATCAGTCTGTGTTGTCATAGACTTTGCCACAGTAACAAAAACTATATAACAGAGGCCTGTTCTCAGATAACATCAGTACTTGCATCCAGTTCTGACTTCTAGCCTAGGTTTACTTTACATTAGTCCACGCTGCATCTTACATAGATGATTCTGACATGTTACATGCAGAATCTTGATAGAACTGCATGGTTACTAAACATGCAGTTTGCATTAAATCAGATAAATGACAAACTACATTTTTGGAATTTTTCTCTTTTCACTTCACTATTTCAATAATACAGATATTCACCCAAATTTTGGAGAAGAATTTCATGTTATCAGAAGGCATTTTCCTAGTAGAAATTGTTTCTGGTACCAATAGTGGTTACATTTTCCATTATACAGGGCATAATGTAAATGTATTGTTAATCTGAGTGATTACTAACAGCTTTTCTAAATATCACAGTTTCTCTTCATTCATACACACAGTCTAATTAAAAGACAGAGATCTTACGTATGACTCCTTGTACATCTGGGTTTTGGATTCCATCTGATGTTTATAAATTTGCCATTCCAAACCATCTCCTTAGAATATCAGACAGCACAGAACAGAAATTCTATGTCATTAGGTTATGGCCTGTAGATCAGCATATGGCAAAAGACACTTTACAAATATTATTCCATTTAATCTTCCCAACAACCCTATGTAAATAGACATTACATGACTAAAAGATACATTGCTGGGAAAGATCAGAACTAGTATTCAAAGTTGGATATTTCCAACTTAAGAATTCATGTTTGCCTGTAAAAAGAAAATAAAAAAAAATAAAAAAGTAAAAAGAAATTAAAAAGTAAAAAGTTAAAAAGTAAAAAAAAAGTTAAAAAATTAAAAATAAATAAAATAAATAAAAAAGTAAAAAGTAAAAAAATCAAAAACAGATAAGAAAATTTTTAAAATTAAAAAAATAAAAATAAAAAAATAAATTATATAAATTATATAAATTAAAAAATAAAAAAAAGAACTCATGCTCTTCCTCCTACACCATGATTTAAAAGACAGACACATCATGTAACACAACAGTACAAACAACTGTAACATAACTTCTCATAAGAGAAGTATAAATAAAATGCTGCCCAAAGCCCACAGTTCTTCTTGGCTAGTATAAAGAGGAAAGGATTCTTATTATCTAGTGGAAAGACTAGGGAAGACTCTGGGAGGAAGTGGTAACTGAAAGAAGCCTTTAAGGATGAAGAAAATATCAACATGTTCTGAAAATACAGCCATCAAGTAAATTCCCCATGCAGATTCACAGGGACTATCCTTTATACTCTTACACCTCATCCTGAAAATTCTTTGGTATTTGGGAGCCCTGCTTATCTTCAGAATTCTTCCCATCCCATCTATAAGTATTTACTGAGCCTTATCGAAAACCAGACTTTTCTTTATAAATCTTTTTCAGGACACCTAAAAATATCATTTAAAAATAGCCAATTAGCTCTTAGGCATAATGTTTTTCAACAGCACTTTGCTTTCCACTCATCCTATGTATTCTGCTTCATTTGTATCTATTTAATATGGTCAAATCTTAATTTATATTTTATAAGATTTCTTTCACAACTCCTTTAAAAATGGTGTAGTCTCTATTCCTGCTCAGTAACAATTTCCAAACAAAAAGCTAAAAGCAATAGAAGCAAGGATACATGAATTTAACCTTAATATAGCATAATTGAATTTTAAAAGTCTAATGAGGCACAAAAACTGAGAAACAGGAAGCATAATATTTACATTTCCTTTACTGACCAAATGTTAACAACTAACAATTTCAATAACTTGTACAGTAATATTTTTGCTGAAATTTGTCTATTTTAACAGATGGGAAATTAGTGTTAGAAGGGTACTCGTCTTTATTGATGTATCTGTGACAAATCCTTTACTAGATGTTTGTATTGGTAATAATAGAATAATTGTACTTAATATATGGTCAATACTGCACAACTTTATTTAAATATCACAAGACCCTATACAGTAATATTAGTTCCTTTTTACAGATGAGATGATTGAGATTCAGAGAAGTTAAGAAACTTGCCCAGAGTTACACTGCTAGTCAGAAAGAGTCAGGATTTGAACTCAAACTCTTCTTTCCACTATAGAATGCCACTTTTATTCCCAAATCATGCATAAAGGGGAGGTCGAATTATCAAGTCAATATGATATTTTCCAAAAATTTTCAATTACCTCACAATGTCCCCACATGTGTAATCACAGTTAGTCTCTGATATAATCTACATCTGAATTCCACCAAAGTAATCAAAGATTACTAGGCAATTTTAACACATGCCTCATTCCAAATATTGTTATAGAGCCAATCTGTCAACCAAAGGCCAATCTTGGTGGAAAATCTTGACTTATTTTGGTAAGGGGACAGCAAAGCCTCAGGATCACACTGAAGCCTAGCTTTCTCTAGTTAGATAGTACCATCACTCAATTCTATTATTACGTTGGGTAGAGGTCTTCTGTTAGAATCAATTATCACAATAATGGGACCCCATTCTAAAAGAAAACTGACCCCCAACAATGCTTTTGTTAGAGCATCTACAGGGTCACTTTTTTTTTGAAATTCAGTTTTATTGAGATATATTCACATATCATATAATCATCCGTGGTGTACAATCAGTTGTTCACAGTACCATCACATAGTTGTGCATTCATCACCCCAATCTATTTTTTGAACATTTTCCTTATCCAGAAAAAGTAAAAATAAGAATAGAAAATAAAAGTAAAGAAGAGCACCCAAATCATCCCCCCCACCCTATTTTTCATTTAGTTTTTGTCCCCATTTTTCTACTCATTCATCCATAAACTGGATAAAGGGAGTCTGATCCACAAGGCTTTCACAATCACACTTCACCTACAGGGTCACTTTTCATACAAAGGAAGTAATTTTACACAACCTACAAAAGAATAGGTACTAAACTCGGAAACTTTTCTTTGGTATACGTAATTTCATCCAGTGTAATTAATATTCATTGTCGATACTTAGCTGAAAGGAAACTTTTCTGAGAATATGAGACATACTCTAGAGCAACGGTTTCTCTATTTCTCATGTTAAAAAACATACATCTTCACTTAATTATGTTACTGATACCCTGATCGCTTCAACAACCTTGTGGGGCTAATAATGATAATAATCACAGATTTTCTATTCTTCAACTCAGGGGCTTCTGCTTTTGCTAGTGTTTAATTTGTTTCACATACTTCAGGCAGTACCATCCTCTAGACTTCTGTCACATGTTTTATTTCTCTTCATCTTTTTCCAGATCTAAAAAAAAGTAACAAAAACCTACAAACATCAATTATCTAAACTATTTCTAATAAACAAAATGGCATTTTGGATGAAAGGGACCAAATTATGCACATAGATTAACCACCCACATAATATCAGGGAGGATGGCCTAAGCGGAAAGTTCTAACACACCTCCCAGATTTTTCAGAGGAAAAAAAATTATAACTGCAACAAATGTAATTTTCAGACATACATCAATTATGTAAATTGTGAAACATAATTTCAAGATGATATAAAAAAACAATTCTTCCTTACGATCAAAAGTATAACAACAACAAAAAAGTACAACAGATACTACCTATCATTACCACATCCCAATTATCTGTGATTCCCTCCTTAATCCTCCTTTAAGTTTTCATACTTACTCTCCTGGTTGTATATCCCAATGTTAATCTTTCTAAGCTACTTGAGGTCAGGGTCCTTGTCTTATCTTTGGTTCCCCATGATCTGGTACAAAATCTGCTCTACAAATGATCACTAAATTGAAATAAACCTAAATTGAAATAAAGTATTTTTGAAGTCTACAAAATGCCATACAAGTGCTATTACCAGAATGCTAGCAGAGAAGAGCAATTTACTACTGGCTGACAGCTCTGTAAGGCATGTTACTATCACATATAAGTCAGAGCATCATTAATTCACATATCACTTATGTCCAAACTTGACTCAGATAATTTTTATCCCTTCACCTGGCATTTCTAAACACCCCCTTTCCCAAACAATGGAATATTTCCAATTTAAAATACTATTGTTTCAATCATGAAATAAAAATAATTAAACCTAAAACAAAATTCAATTAATTACAAAGTGAGGTAAAAATTTGCCAATCTTTCCTAATCATAAATGCGGTCACATATGTATTTTTGCAAAAATATTCTTTACACAAGCAATTTGTAACAATAAAATACAACTCCAAAAAATGTTATAATGATTAACAACACAGAACATTTTCATATTCTCTTTGGCATATAGGTGTACAACAGCAACCTTCCCAATATAATTTCATAATAGATAACACAAGAAAAACCAAGGACTTCTTTCCCACCAAGTATGGTAAAGTTTTCACGCATTTGAGCCAAACAGAAATGACACTTAATACATAGTATATTTCTGTTAATGACTTGTTAAACTTTAAGCAAATACAATCCTCATACTCAAATTGTACAAGGTGAAATTTGCTTAAGTGTATCAAAGTATCTTTAGACACATAAATTAGTCAGTTGTGTTCTGTCCTTCGGTCTCCTTGGTCCTCAGAGTTCTGAGTCACCCTCATCTTCAGGTTCAGCCTCCCCCTACACCAACAGCTCCAAACTTAATCCTGACCCTAGACAGAAATATAAGGTCAGGTAAGACACAGAGTTACCCTGCACATCTATGTGTTCCCCAAGCACACACTCATTGCTTGTGTCAGAAACTATACTAGACACCAGGGAACTATGGCTTTATAATTAGTCTTAATATCTATGAAAGTAAGTCTCCCACATTGTTCTTCTTCTTTAGAAGTTGTCTTAGCTATTCTGGGCTTTGTTTTTTTCATCTGAATCTTGGGTTAAAGTTGTTAAGTTATAGGGAAAATCGTTTAGCATACCATTTAATTTATAGATTAATTTGGAGATAATTGATTCTACTGATATTTCTTCCCATCTATGAATATATCTCCATTTCATCAGGTCTTTTTTGTCCCGATAGTAATTGTAATTTTCTCCATAAAGAACTTGTACATCTTTTATTAGATTAATTCCAAAGTTGCTTATAACTAGGTTGATCTTATAAATTGGATTTTTCTTATTACATGTTCTAATTATCACTTGTAAGAATGCTGATCTTTATATAATAGTCACGTTGCTGAACTTTCTAATAGCTGCTTTTTGTTTGTTTGTTTTTTGTAGATTCCATTGAATATTCAGCATAGACCTCATCTGCAAAAGGACAGCTTTATTTTGGTTAGGACTTGCCTGAATTGTTTTCTCCTTTAGCTTTTTTTTAAAAAAACATTAGGTTTTAGCTGGGTTTCTTTTGAACAGTATAAAGATGGATTTAAAATGGATTTTTTTTTTAATCCAACATGATAAACTAGTCTATTACAGAGGAGTTAAATCAGTTCACATTTACAGTGATTACTAATACAGCTGGAGTTATTTCCCCCAGTATTTAGTGCTTTCTGTATATTGTTATCCCCTCTTCTCTGATTCTTTCTCCTTTCCTGCCTTCTGTTGAATTGATAAATATTTCTGTATTCCCTGTTAGCTCTGCTTGTTTGGAAACTACATATGTCTCTTTTTTTAGTACTTACTCTGATCCTCCTGAACATGAAAAATTTCTTAGCATACCATTGAACCGGTCCTCCCTCTTGTTACCACTATGTAGAGCAGTTCTCAAAGTGGGTTCCTTGAGATCCTATCAAGAGTCTGCAATATTAAAGCTATTTTTTATAGTAATACTAAGATGTTACTTGTCTTTTTCACTCTGTTGACATTTGCACTGATGGTGCAAAAGCAATGATGGATGAAACCTCTGGTGCCTTCGCATGAATCCAAGAAGTGGCAACAACTGTCTCAGTAGTCATTGTACTCTTCATTGCCATTCACTCACAGAAAAGGAAAAAGAAAAGCAAATTTCACTTAAGAAGGCCCTTGATGAAGAAATAAAATTGTTAATTTTATTTAATCTTGACCCATGAAACATGTCTTTTTTAAAATTCTGAGTGACAAAATGAGAAGCATGCATAAAGCACTTCAGCTGCACACAGAAATGCAGTGGTTGTCTCATGGAAAAGCACTTTTGTGACTGATTTGAACTGAACTAGCCACTTTTTTTTTCATGGAATGCCATTTTTATTTGAAAGAACAAATAGACAAACAGTGATTCAATAGATGGGTATTTGGGAAATATTTTCTTGAAAACGAATGAAGTGAGCCTATTAGCTCAAGGGGAAAAAACTCAGTATTTGTTACAACAACAAAAAAAGAGTTTTCAAGTGAAGAATGCTATTAAAATACTCCATTTTCCAACTACATATCTGTGTGAGGCTGGATTTTCTTCATGTATTTCAACCCAAACAACCTATTGAACACAGAAGCTTATGTGAGAATCCAGCAGCCTTCTATTAAGCCAAACATTATATAGAGATTTGCAAAATCGTGCATATAATGCCAGTTTTCTTATTAAATTTTTGTTTTGGAAACTACTTGTTTTTCATTAAAAATGTTATTTATGTTAACATATACCAGGTTTATTATTTTTAATGAAATACTATTTTTAAAATCAGTTTTTATTTCTAATATGATAAATATTGACAGCTATAACCCACATAAACAAAAGGCCCCAGTAATTTTTAAGAGTATAAAGAGATCCTAAGACCAACACCTTTGAGAACTGTATTTTTATTTTCAGGCTTTCAAAACAAAAAAAGATGCATTTATTTTACATGTAAATTTGCTGATTTATCAATTACAGAAACTTACCAATTTCTATATTCAGATTTTTCTTTTAGCCTCCCTCTCATCCTCCACCCCCATTATAGAAATTACCTTTGCTCTTGACTTCCTCTGGATTCACTTATCTTCTTGCAGAGGTATATCATTTAATAATTTTTAAGCAAGAGTCTTCATTAAGCTCTCTCATGTCTAAAAATGTTTAAATTTTTCTTCATTTTTTAGGTGTATATAAAGTTCTAAGTTGACATATTTTCCCCTACCATTTTAGACACATTACTTCCTTGTGTTCTGGCCTCTACTGTTGCTGATAAGAAGTCCCCTGAAAGTTTTAATTGGTGGTCTTTTGTAGATGATCTTTTCTCTTGTTATCTTTATCCTTGAAGTTCTGTTGTTTCACGGTTGTGTCTGGTCATGGATTTATCTCTTATTCTGCCTGGTGCTCAGGGTGCACACCTCATCTGAAAATTCATGTCTTTTTTAATTCTAGAAAATTTTCAATGATTATCTTCTCAAATATTATTTGTCTGCCATTCCCTCCATTCTATTATCTAGAATAATGGTTCTCAAGCAGGGATGATTTGGCAATGTCTGGAGACATTTTTGGTTGTCACAATTGGGTGTTACCAGAGGGTGTTACTGGCATTTAGCGGGAAGAGGTCATGGTTGCTGCTAAACATCCTACAATGCACAAAAAGGTCCCCACCACAAGGAATTATCCAGCCCAAAAAGGTTCAGAAACCTTGCTCTACTACTCCTATTAGATTCATATTGGAGGTCTAACACTTCATAATTCTTATCTATCCATTCTGCTACAGACTGTATAGATTCTTCAGTATCTCCCAATTCACTGATTCTCTTTACAATATGTCCATTTTAGAGTTTCTATGTTTTATTTCAATAATTATATTTTCTATATCCAAGATTTGTATTTGGCTCTTTTTAAAAACCATGATTTACTTTATTGCTGTCTGCTTTGCATGATAATTTTTGTTCTTTTAAAATGAATGTTATTCTTTATCTCCTTGAGCATAGGTCATATTGTCCTATAAATCTATTTTCATTTGGTGTAAATCATGCTCTGAATTTTGGGGGGCTATCTTTGTTAGCACTAAGTTTCTTACTTATGAAAGTTGTACTCAAGGGGAAGGGTTTTTTGCTTGCTTTTTAAATCTCCTCTTTTGAGAAGCCACCGTCAGCTAGGAGAAAAGGACTTCCAACGGGATGCCATGCCTTTTTTTGATGTGCAGAAAAAGCTGGGTCTTAACATAGATCGTTGGATGACAATCCAAAGTGCTGAGCAGCCTTACAAGCTTCCAAGTCGTTGCCATGCATTTGAAAAGTAATGGATAGAATGTGCCCATGGAATTGGTGGTATCCGGGCAGAGAAAGAGTGCAAGATAGAGTTTGATGATTTGGTAGAATGTCTGCTTCGGCAGAAAACGATGAGACGCGTTAGCGCCATCAAGAGGCAAAGGGAGAAGTTGATAAAGGAAAGGAAGTACACACCTCCACCTCACCACTTGGGCAAGGAAGAACCCAGGCCCTGAGCAGAGCAGCTGCTGATGGCTGAAGGCTGATTTTCAAGTTCTCTGTTCTCCACTGGAAAGATTGTTTACCTAAAACCTCTGTTCGCTAAAAATAAAGAATTGCTCCTTCCTAAAAAAAAATAAAAATAAAAAAATAAATCTCCTCTTTTACTTTTTCCCACCCCATCCTATCTAGAAGTTCTGTTGTTTCCAACTGTTCCTCCAATAAAGAACTAGGTCTTAAGTGGTGTTTAGGGCCTACAGTTCTGATACTGTATTACAGAGCCAGTCACTGAGCCAAGAAGCTACCTGGCATTTTTGGTCAAAAGGCTGTGTTTTTGTCATTCACCTTCTCTAGGCCCAATTTCTTACAAAGCAATAGTCCCAGGGAAAGTGTCAACAGTTTTGTCAGCCTTCTTTCAAAGGCTGAAACCCATCCCAAACCCTGGTTTCAAATAACATGCCTAGCTCCAGTCTGCCTCTCTCATGGTGATCTCATGGAGGTCCTTTCCACCAACAATGGTCATACTCCTTGCCATCACTGATTGAACACCTGAAGTTGGAGAGCCCCGTGGTACTAGCCCAACTTGCCACTAGGGCTTTCTCTTCCATTTTTAGTCACACAAACATTTCTTTTTGTTTGTTTGTTTTTTCCTCTGTTATTTATCTATTATTGCTAGGTATTTGAGACAGAGGAATTGTGTTGAAGCATAAACTTACTTTAACATCTCAATCAGAAGCCATAGATTATTTCTGCATTTTTAAACTGACAGTGCATTTTGGAAATAGAAATTAAACTTTTTAATTTTAGTATTTACTCTTTTTACTATATATTTACTATGACAAAGGCAAATAGTGGAGTTATGGAAGCCAAGAGGAGAAAGAGGCTAAGTCTGGAACCAGAAGGGAAGAAGTGAAAGGAAACAAACATTCAGTTACATCTAAAAAGCTTGAGAGAAAAGACTGGTGCTGCAGTATTTGGTAGAAGGGCATCATGACAGTAGAAATGGCAGCTGTTTTGCAGTGATGCTTTGGGGGCAGTCCTGAGGGAGGAAGGGTGCACAAAAATCAACTCTAGTTTGCTTCACTCTGTCTCTTTAGTCTGTTCTGTTCTTTGTCATACAGGGAAACTGAGGCAGTTTAGTAGTTCAATAAGAATCATCATAAAAGAGATCTAGGAGCAATTGGTGAAGCATCAGCTGGGCTGATGAGAGCAAAGTAGTCCCTAATAAACTTGGTATCAGGCAAGCCGAGAAAAAGGGTCAGCTGTAAAAGCTGGGTATGGCATAGAAGGTGGGAGTAAGTCATGGGCTCTGATACTAAAACTACATTAATGTCAGAATGTGCTCAATAGCTGAGGACAGGAAGGGCGCCAGGTAAATCCAGAGCCTGAGGTTTAGCTGAGTCTGTGGTTGAGCCTAAGTGGCCCCAGCTGTGGAAATTAGAGACACCAAGTTAGACAGGGAGTCAAACAAGTCAGTCCATAGATTCAGAGCATTAGACTCTACCACCACCACTTCAGATATTTTAATGCTATGCTCTAATTACATTTTTTATGATTAGAAGCAGAAATTAATTCACAAACAGCTAATATAGATACCTGCCTGACTTGTTAAGAATCAATTGTACAACTGAGGTGTTATTAAAGTTCCCCATTCCTTTTTCTCCTAGTTGTTGACTTCCCTAAAATATTAAAAACTAAAACACTGTACCCTGGATTCCATGGTACAACCTATTAAGCTTTTTAGAGAACAGCAAAATAAATCTACTTCAAATCCAAATTTCTTGATCAAGTTAAAACTAAGAGATTGGTCACTCAATTATAAAAACAAATCCATGTATAATAATGTCAATCATAAAAATTTCTTCAATCTCCAAAAAAAAAAAAAAAAAAATTAAAAACTTTCATAGATTGGCTTAACAAAGGTCACCTCTGGACCAGAATTGTCCCATTAGGATATACAGAACCCCAAGGTGATGTGTTCTGAGTGGTAACACTACGGGCAAGGTGTTAACTATAGGATAGTTGCCAGCAAGGTGAATTTGAATTATTGCTCGGAAGGACATCAATTTATCCACGGTCTGTTATGAGCCACCCATTTAAGTATCTGTAAAATTAGAAACCTGAAACATTTATTGTTTATTTGCCAAATAATTATGAAGCCTATACTAAGTACCCAAACACTGTACTAAGCACTAGATATGACTGTCAAGAAGCTTGCTGTGAATTATTAATAAAATCAATTGTATTAACAAAAAATAATTAAATGAATTGCATACAGTGTGCCAGATATTTTTCTAGGTGTTTTTCATTTAGTATCTCAATTAATCCCACTTTAAAGATGAGAAAGCTCAGACTTAGAGGTTGAGTAACTTGTTCAACTTCACATAACTAGTATGTGATGGTGGCATTAGACCTCCAAACTATTCCAAGGTCCCAAATCCTAACCACTATGCATATTGCCTCTAGTAAGGGAGATAAAAGACATGTATGCATAATTATCTTATAAGGTCAAAAGTGAAAAAAGGGATAAAAAAAGCTTTTGATAAAACACCAAGGATATCCAAGACGACAGACATTTCTTCCAAGTGTATGAATGAGGAATGGCTTTGTGAAGCAAGTGATATTTACACTGATTTTTGAAGGATGGACAGAATCTGAAGGAAATGAAGGAGAAAGCATAAGAAGCATGGGTGCTGGAAAGAGTAGTGTACTTGGTATCAGAAGATCAGGCTCAGGCTTTATTCCTCCATTCTTTAACTGTGACAAGAAGCAAGTCATGTACCTTCCTAGGCTTCAGTTTATTTTTCTGTAAAATGTCCAGTTTGGTCCATTTAAAAAAATATAGATTCTATAAGCATGAAGAAATACATAGCAAGGTCATTTATAAGAGTAAATATAGGAAACAATGTAAATGATCAAAAACCAAGAAGTTGATAAATACCTCAAATGATTACTATGCAGCCTTTCTGACAGTTTTTGTGGAGACGGTAGCAACACAGAGTAATATAACAAATAGATTATAAAACTATGTATACCATTATCAAACTGTAACGAAACAAATATACATATGAGCACACACACTGAAGAAGCAGAGATAAATTTTTAAAATAAAATTTTAAAAAACATGCTCAAGCTGTTCTCTAGACTTTTTGACTTAAAATTTCAAGGAGTGAGAAATAAAAATCTTTATTTTTAAAAGATTACCAAGTGACTCTGATGTGTACCCAGGATTGGGAACCCCTGACAGGATACCTAAGGTTTCTTTCAATTTTGACAGTCTAGTTCTCTAAGTGCATTCCACATACAATGGCAATGTTAACACAAGCCAAGGAAAAGATTACAGAAAATTACAGAGAACAGCAATTAGTTCAGGGTAGTTGCAGCATAGTGTATATCAAGGAGACTATCAAGACCATAATAGGCTAAGAAGAGTTTGGACATAATGCTGCAGGCCATAGGGGCTATCTATAGCTGCTAAGTAAGTAACAGGGTGCAAGACCAGTTCTCTGGACCTCACAATCTTAGAAACCTTAGGGCTTCTGCTGCTTTGGTTGGTATCACTAGGTTTAAAGGGAAGGGCCCTCATTGATCTTGGATCATTCCCCTAATCTTCTGATGGGATAGAGGGATATCACTTACCCAGCATATAAAATGCCACTCAACTATCCTATCCTGGGGGAGACATCACTAATAAATCACAGACTCTCCCAATGAGCGTTGTGGCCTCAATACCTCTTAACATAGACTTCTAGGAAGCCACTAGGCCATTCTAATTGATCAGAGCTTTGCCACCTCCCTGCCTGCTTTTAAGCCTTAGAACCAGGACCAATCTCTTCAGTCTAGCTAAAACATCTCCAAGGACTCAGAGTTCTAACTTCCTTTTGTGTGTTTGGTTCTTATACCAAGAAAACATTGACAAACACGAATACAGCTCCTGGTTAAGGTAGTGAACTTCCAGGATTAAAAAAAAAAAAAAGTATAAGAATACAGACATGTCAATTTATCTATTGTGGCGGGAGAGGGGGTTCGACTTTGGTCTCCTCAGCAACACGGAATGTCAGCAGGTACACAACTTACATAATATTGATGGGAATTCTTGATCCAGCCTGTTGATCATGTTTGAAGGCAACAGAAAAATGTTCTCAAATATGCAGATACAAGAATACACCAACTCTATACCCTTTCATAAAACTGTACCTGAAAATATCACCCAGCCATCCAAGAAATGAAAAAAGAAAATACACTTTTGGCTTGGAATTTATGTGAAAGGACTAGCAGTTAATATTTAAAATTTTAAAGCTAAATAAGCATTGTTATTATGGCTACAAAACAGAATGAGAATATTAGAATTCATGAAATAAGGCCATAATAATTTTTAACTAAAATTTAAATTTCAAAAAAGAAAAACTCTGAGAGGATAAGAAAATGGGATGAAAAATAAATATGATAGTTTCCTCATATTTAGTAAAGTGAACCAATTTATTTCATTCTTGATGAATCAAGAAATATATTTGGGAATATTATTTAAAGATAAAAAAAAAAATGACCACTAACAAAAAAAAGTCTACCATTTAACATGCCAGAAGGCAGAGGAAAACATCAAAGGTACATAAAGTGATGTCTGATAGAATGTGCAACAAATGTTAACATGGTAATCTCTGGATGGTTGGATTAAGGGTAAGCTCTGTTTCCTCCTTTTCTTTAATTCTCACAAGAGTTTGTTCTCCGCCTCATGGCCTCTGCACTTGCTGCTCCCATTGCCTGAAACATTTTTCCCCTATCTTCACATGGCTTGCTCCTTCTCTGCAGGGCTGGCTTCTTCTAATAACTTAGATGTAGCCTACGTGTAATTCATTTCCCCATAAGGACCTTCCCTGATAATCCAGTCTACAGCAGTCCCACCTCTAACAACCACTATTATTTTACTGTTTTATTGTCTTCAAGGCACTTTATCAGTATGTGAAATCAAAAATTATCTTATTTCTTTACTTGTTTATTGTCAGTCTCCTACACTAGAATGGGAAGTCCATGAGTGAAAGGACCTTGTCTGTTTTGTTTCATTACTTATTCCCCTAGCATCTTGAAGAATTACTTGGCACATAACAAATATCTGTTGAAACAATGAATATGCATGTATTAATCTTTTAATTGGAACCAAAAAAAATGAAACAATTTTTGTTTGGGAAAAGACATAAAAGCAGAGAATAACTTGCTCAAAAAAGTGAACATGAGATGATAAGAAGATATTATTTATACCCACTTAATTGGCAAAGATTTTCAAATGTGAAACCCTAAATATTGGAGAGGATATGGCTCAATGCGAATTCTTATACATTGCTGGTGGGGTATAAATTGATTTAACTACTTTGGAAAACAATTTGACATTCTCTTATGAAGTTTACCATTTGTGTATCCTATTACCCAGCAATTCCACTCCTAGAGAAAGCTTTCACATGTGCACCAAGGGACATGCTATAATGTTCACAGCATCACTGTTTGTAAAAGCAAAACACTGGAAACCCAAATATCCATCATAAAGAGAATGGATAAATAAATTCAGGCATACTCAGACAATGGAATACTATATATTCTATATGTGTGTGTGTGTGTATATTTTTAGATGCTGGGTGTTGGAACAGCTGGAAGGAGGTAGATGACATGTACCCTATAGCATCCTTTGAAATCTGCTCTATAGCTACTAGTTGAATTGCGCTTTGAAAGTCTTCACCTGTCTGCATATAACCCTATATTGCATATAAAGGAAGGAACTGAAACTGTGGAACTGTAACCCACAGCAATTTTTGAAATTACCTATATAAATTTGAAATTACCTATATAAAAGCTTGTTGAGCTGTACATCGGAAGTTAACACCTTTCTGTATGTATATTTTACAATAATGGAGATGGCTGAAGTTGTGGAACTGTGACCCATGACATTATTTGAAGTTTGTTCTCTACTTGTTGAATCATACCTTGAAGGTAATCACTGTTATGTATATATGTTAAAGGTTCATGATAAAAAAAATGCATTAGAAAAAGGAAAGAAAATAATTGGCCCTCACTTTGAAATTAATCATATCTGTCATTCAAATGTGAATAGTACACTTTTAAGACACTTGTTTTAGAAATAACTGGTTTTTTTTAAACCATTAGTTCTGAAAATAAAAACTTCTTTGAGTTTAGGCTTCTGACTAAAAGCTAACCTTAATTACTTCACTCACAACTGTATTCACTCACAACTGTATTACCTAGCATAGTAGGTCCAGAATAAATTTGTATTTGCTCAATGAACGATGGACAAGTGATAATGATTGAATCACTATGAGTACAAGCAGCTAAATTTTGATGAGCTAGGAACTGTGTTAAAAACCTCACATGAAGTGTCTCATTGGATCTTCACAACAATTTAATGATTATTTATCCTGTCATGGAAGTACTGCAAAGTTCTATGAGAATACAAAGGAGAAAGCGCCTACCTCAGCTTGGGAGAGTCAGGGATTCTAACAATGTCTTGGATATGAGCAAATTAGGACAATTATACTTACAGGATCACAATTTTCAATGTGATTCAAACTGTGGTGATATGCATTACCTTTTTATCTTTTGCATTTAGATGTATTCTGTCAGCAATAAAATTAAGGCAAAGGCATTGGCTGTGCTCATATAGATTTTAAAAATTGTACTGGGTACCCTTTACAAATCTTCATTACCTTCAAGAAAACACATAAAAAGTAGAGCACTAAATGAGCTGGAGAGAAGAAAGGAAATCATTAGCACAACATTTGGTTGTACATCACTTATTAGCAAAAGAGGGTGACAAGGATAAAGGACAAAATTAGAGTTCACTTTCAGGAAGGTAGGAAATTCTTGATAAAGTTCAAATAATTTAAGGAAAATATCTAAGATGAAATGGGGATTTATTAATTCTTTAATTGATTGTGATGACTAAAATTTTAGAAATATGAATTACAAATTCCCAATATAAAGATGAGGTGAATCCCATTCCCTTCACTTCTAAAAGATTTTCAAGTAAACAAGATCAAGAAGACAGAAATATATATGTTTACAAATCAAGGAAAAGAATACTGGTTTTTGTTGTCAGATTGTTAAAGAAATGGTAGCCTAGGATGTAATATTTACAAAAAACTAACAATTTGTTGCTATTCTGGATTCTAATTTGCCCCATCCCACAGCTGTTTCAAACAGCTGCTTCAAGCAGCTCATTTCTCTGCATCTCTGTAAAATGAGGTTAGACTAGATGCTCTTTAAAGCACCTTCTAGTTCTAATATGTTATGGTTCTACAAAACCAATGATTTTAAATAGGATAAAAAAAATAGTTGTGAGGCTAAATGTAACTTTTAACTTTACAAGGTTAAACCAAAATATCAACTAAATTTGTCTCCCTCTCCCGGCGAGGCTTTGGAAAGAAATAATTCAAGTGACAGATCTCCCAGGACTAGGCTTTTCCTACCACAAGGGTAATGAACAGAAGTGTTTCTTACCAGTGCTTCATTCCAGAGAGAAAATAACAAGGTTGAGTCAGAAAAGCAAACCAGAAAGGTCATATGCAAAGAGGACTAGGGAGGACAAGAGCAAAACAGAAGCAATCTGGATAAATACCTAAGTAAATTCCCTAACATAGATTTATTTCATTTTCTAGATATGAAGTCTCCTAATGCTCTTATCCCTTTTAACTACTTCCTGCCCACCTTTTCTAAGTTTCTTTAGGTGTGAACACAACACCTCAAATTTAGTTTTTAATTGTGTAAAGGGGGTCATAAATATCCTTGAATGAAATCCTGAATTTTATCTATAGCCCTAAAAACCATTCACACATCTTAAAAAAAAAAAAAAAAAAAAAAAAAAAGCAAAAAGCAAAAAAAACTTCAGTAATACAAGAGGACCAAAGACAACTGGCCAAGAAGATATTGGTCTAGATTTTTTACTGACTTTTATCCAAAAGCATAATTAGTTTGATGAAATTTACACGAATAAAATTATAAACAGCACCCATTACATGGAAAGTATCTTTCCATATCACCAATTTGATGAGCCATATTACACTGCTAAAATCTTAAATATATATTTTATTATCCAACTATGAAGTGCTTCTGGTAATAGGTATGTATGCTGAAAATTAAATTCTCAATTTCAAAAATATCTTAAGTGCCAACACAAAGCTTCACTAATTGCACATCACCAGTTATAAGTAATTCTGAACATCAACCCCAAAGTTAGGCTGTCTCATTTCTACATGAGAAAGAATGCTTTTTAGCAAAAAACTCAGATAAACTTTAATGATTATGAGAAAATAAAATCTGAGAATAAGGGAACAAACACCAATACTCTATTCATTCACTACCATTAGAATGAAATCCTCCATAAAGAGTATTGAAATAAACCTAAGAATACCTCATAACTGGTGTTTTTGGTACTCTATACTTTAAAAAATTGAAGATGCATTGATGACATCAATAAAGAAGTGTAACTTACTCTAAAATACTTCACATAAAATTCATGCATGGTGTTACTATACAACATATATTTACATAATATACAATGTATTATTTAGGTTAAGCTCTCAGGCTGTCTACTGGTGTTCTAACCAGGAAACCCATAATCAGAAGCAACAGCTACAAGCCAGGCTGATATCGCTAGTTACACGGATCACCTACACTTATTTTACACATTTTCAATTCTTGCATGAACAGGTAGGGTAAGAATCCAGTGGGGGCTATATCCTTTACCCTCAGGTTTGACAACTCAGGCTAAATACCCCAAGGAAAATGTATCCACAAGTGCATTCCCATTCTTGCTGACTGATGTATGGATGTGATGGCAGTAGCTGGAGTAGCTATCATGAAACCAGAAGACGAAGATGCCTATTATTAAAAGTAATGTGTCCCAAATACTATATCACCTCTATGTTGCCTAAACATGGACTTCTACAAGAGAAAAATATATTTCCACTATCAAACCATAATATAGTTGGGTCTTTGTCACAAAAGCCAGAATGTCTCCTAATTAAACATATTCCCATTGGAAGTGTACACTAGTATGTTGCTCCATGTTTGCCAACGTTTATAATCAGACTAATTTCTGCCAAATTGACAGGCTTTTGAAGTGGTATTTCATTGTTTTAACTTTTGTTTTCCTGGCTACTAGTGAAGTTGAATCATCTTTTCATGACCCCATGATAAACAGTCACGTATTATGAGTTTAATTAAGTACCTTCCTCCCCCACCATCAAATCACTGATTGTTCTGAAATTTTACTCGTCATCGCAATCCTCGAGGTATTGCATTGTCCCAAAAGTCCTTACAGAAAATGAAATCCTGATGCTGAATACTAATCCCTGCATTTGTTCGCACGTACAGTCTGCAGCTAGATCAGTGACCAATTACAAGTTTAACTGTACCAGTCCATTCAGCAACTTGGTCCATTATCAAAACTTCCTGAGACTGCATGGGTTTCTGACTGACATCTGCTAGATATTACCAAACTTCCACTTCAATCCAAGAAACCCCACAGGTGATTCACAAAATAGAACTGACCTGCAAATCGATTGGCCCATGCAGTGTTTATTTTTTTTTCCCTTTAACTGAATAACCTTGTTGCCAAATTTGAAGATTCCTAACATCTCTAGAAAAATGAAACCTGATAACCCTGGCCAAGGATTACACACGACATGAGCCTCATTTATAAGGGTCATGAGTTCATCACTCTTCACTTGGCTTGTTTCACTCATTCCTATTAACTGTGCAGTTCTTGTAGGCATTTTAGTTTGCAGTGCCTGGTCTAGACTACCTCTATTCCAAACTAGAGCTAATCTTTCACCATTTTAGGAAACAAGAACATTTTTATTTTGGCAAAAATACCATAGGAAAAGTTACTTTTCAAAAATCTTTAATAAACACAAATAACATTTTCGTAAGAGTACTAAGAGACCTTTGCTGTTGGAAGGTTATTTTTTAGCCAATCACTAAGTACCTGTTCTAAAGATCCTACTTAAAAAAAAAAAAAAGAAGCATGATTAAGTTAGGTGTAAACTGACTTATGTCCAAATAAAGACACATCTGGACCTGGAGTCTGTTTTGATGAAATTAATTGATTTTTGATGAACTCTATTCCCACAACTGGGAATTCAGCAATTACTAAGTGCATCGAGTGTCATGCAGCATGCAGTTAGGATTTAGGAATGCAATGAACAAGACAGTCCTGCCTTCAAGGTGGTTACATTCCAGTACAAGTAAAAAGGCAAGATTGACAGTTGTGTTTAGTGCAATGGAAGCACATTTGAAGGTTCCCACAGGGATTCAGGAATTATAGGAGGAAATTACCTCTAAACTGAAATTTGGTAGGGTCAGGGAAGCAAAATTTACCCAAATCAAAGAGGTAGGGGAGAAGATAGGAATGGCATCCAAGAGAAAAGTTAGAGCTTAAGCCGATTACCAAGGTGGAATGGCAAAACATGTTGGAAAGATAAACAGGGGCCAGATAACCTGGATGTCATCCTTGACTATCTGTCATGCCATATCCACTCACTCAAATTTTATCCTGAGGGAAAAGTATTAAAGAATGAAAACAAAAACAATAAAACAACCAAAAAAAGGAAGCTAAAGAAATATGAAATGGAATAAACAAGAGAACACTATGAAGGCAGTTGATAAGACTCTAAAGCACAGTAAAAAGCAGTCATAAAGAATGGCTAACTAGTCCAAATGCAACAAAAAGGTGCAAATTTAGGTTATTTTACGATACGCTATCTATAGGTGCAGGATGTTGGCTTAATTATTAATACCTTTTTAAGTAAGATAGCAAAATCAGCTGCATGTGTGTGTGATGGCAGAGGGTGGTGATGGAAGAGGCCAGTGGCACAAATGAGTAATGACTTGGCAGCATGATGGGCCCAGCAAAGGTTGAAATGTATGCATTATACAAAGCACATCTCCATTATATATTGAATGGTTATATATCATGCATCTATAGTGTAAGCTGATTTGCAAGGCTGTATAATTGTCTTTAGTACAGCATTATTACCAATTTTTACAATGATATACTCAAAACAAAAAAATTACTGAGCACCATTTACATAATGTAGAAGACTTCAATAAAGGGAATCTTCCAAGAGTAAGTGAATAAAAGCAATAAGGAGGAAAAGGTATCATGAGGCCAAATGGAGTAGGATCTTTCAAAAATGTCGATTTGTTTTAGATACTAAGTCCACTGATTCTATCTCCCAAACACCAGATAAAAATAGCCTGGTCGACTAGCACACTCACTGAACAGCTGTAGAACTGTAACCATTATGGAGAATCAGGTCCCAAGAAATTACAGTGGAGTTCAGATAGGGGGTTCAGTTAATATTAAACAATCTATTATGGGCATAGTATAAAGGCTTTTGAGGGAAGCTATGTCCTAGAATTGGGAGAAAATGCAGAAAAACCGAGGCATTTAATTTGGAAGATGACCCTGGAGATTTGATACACAGAGGATTTCCAAACCATTTTACCCTAGCCCTGGTGAACCCAAGTTTTTCTAGTTTTAACTTTGCCAAGACAATAGCAGTAAGGACCAATTATGCTTCCAGGGTGAATCCTCCTATTCCACATCACCAGGACAACAGTGATGCCCAAGTTCCTAGGACTTATGAGTTGGAAATACTGACAGTCTGGTGAATTACGAGCACAAATCTTTGGTGCCTGTGAAGAGATTTGGAGCCCAAAGCCACAGATCCAGTGCGTGTGTGTTTTTTTTTTTAGCTCAAAATCAAAGGTACTGCAATTCCTAGAGGAAATGTGTATGCCTCCTTAGTCTTCAAGGACTTTCACACTTTCATCTCAACTTTCCTTCGCATGCCCCAACAGTTTTTTTCTACCCTTTTCTTCAACTCATCCAAACTATCCTCTTCCCCTAGTTCAAGTGTCACCTTACCCCCTGACACAAAGATGATGGAATGTTCTTCAAATTTCACTTTTTTTTTGGGAGGGGGGATTTGCATCTTCTTTGTATCAGCACTGATGTATTTAGTACTCTTGGACTCCTTGAGTCTAAAAAAAAGATCCATTTTTTTTTCCTCCACTTACTAGATCCTCAGTAAACATTTGCTAAATCAAAGTGTTACAGATCAGGTGTGGTGAATAAACCATGCATAGAATGTTTTAAACTTCCCATCTTTTCCTTTTGGCCTTCTGTGCTTTTCACTTTTTTAGAGGGTCAGTGTTACCTAACTTCTCCAGTAATCATCCAGTTAGAATTTATTACACTGCTTACTCTAGAGTTCTGTTCAAGACACGTTAAAATGACTATGACTTCTTGCCGTGTAGTCCCTATACCACTTCCCTACCAAGCTTTAAAAGATCTTAAGTCATGTATTACTCCCCAAGTTCTTTGACTTCCATTAAATTAATTTAAACCATGGCCTATATGATTTCACTCATATCCGATATCTTTCTCTCTCTCTCACACACACACACTCTCTCACCTTCCCAACCACCCCTCACACCTAATTTTTTGCTCTTCCAAGATGCTATGCTTTCCCATCTAAGGGCTTCTACACCTACCAATTCCTTCTTCCCAGAATACTGTTAACTGTTGGTATTGTTTAAATTTTTCCAAGTGCTGGTTTCTCAACTCCTCAGATCCAAAGTCTTTTTTGGATGCATTTCCTACGTACATAGGAAGGTATCCAAGCACACAGTAGGCATTCATGTGTATTTACTAAATAAAATTTTTAGGTTTTCAATAACCGCTCCCCTCTCCCCCCATTTCCACTGGTCTGGTAAGGTTAGTCCAAAGGTGCACTATTCTATTTCCTTTAGTTACACATACAGAAAACACTCAGTGAACACTCAGAAAATGCTGGGTCACAGTTTAAATTCTTATAGCTGATGCATATCAGAACTCACTTTCAACATAAAATGCTCTCAATACAATGAATAAAATGGGCTCAGACAAGTATTATAAATAATGAATGAAAAATTTTATTCATCTCTGTAGGTAACAGGCACTCAACGTTTCATTAATGAACGGTCAACCATCACCTTGGAACAAAAAAGCTTTCTTGCAATAATGCAGAAACAAAATAAATCTTCTGAAAATTGCTTCAGATATAATACCATTTAAAAAATAGCAGTTTTGGCTTTCTTAAAAGCTAGACCAACTCCTTCAAAAAGAAACAAAAAAACCCTGTGCCTTTTCAGAGCTATCATCAATTACATGACTATATATACTAAGGAACATTCATCCTCCCCCCAAACACCACCAGACTAAAACTAGGAATATACACTATAAACATGGTTCTTGGTTCTGTTTTTCTTTTACACTAGCTTTGAGCTATTTAATCATGCGATGTGATACATCAAAATGACAAGATGCATTAATATGTATTACTTCTGTAAGAAAACTTTATTTTAAAATAAAACCCCACAAAAACCCAAGTAATAATTACCAGTTTTAATGTTGGTAAATTTTTAAAGTTGGTATTTAATTACTTTAAACCACTAAACCACCCACCCACCCCTGCAAATACAGTGCTAAAATGAAGCCTGCAAACCATACTTGAGGGACAAGGCCCCTCTTTCCTACAACCCTTTGAGATCTTGTACTGTGCTTCACAAAATAAGGTTAGGCTATATGGAAAAGAAATGGACATATTCCTTAGAAATAAATTATCGTCCCTGATGCAGCAATTAAACTCTCTTCACTTTTTAACTACATTTATTATCTTTCTAGTCAATATTTACTGTTCACACAATGTCCCAGAGAAAGGGAGGAGGGGCTTGACTCCAAATTTCATTACCCTTTCTCCCCTCCCTTAATTTAAAAAGCACTGTTACCATGTAAATCAAGTGTTGGCTTTATGCCATTTATTATTATACACGGATTTCTACACTATTACAGAAAGGGCACAAGGATCTCTTTTTCTATTTTTGATCAGCTGCCTATTATCAGTTTCAACTGAAGCTGAAAAACAGAAGGCTCAAATAAACTGAAAGTCATCACTGGCTTTTAAAAGGGGACATTTAAATAGTTCTTCTTGAAGATATTTTCTTTAACAGCCACTTATTTCTACCCTGAAAAAAGCTTGAAATATAAAATTAGTACTTTGAGCACTAAAAAGAAAACAAACCAGACAAAGAGTAAAGTATGTTTCAATTTAATCATTGTGCACACAAATCTGTAAAAATACTAGACACACATACACCAAGTTGCAAAGGAGATTCAAGAATTACCGCTCAATTCTAAGTAATACCTTAAACTATGGCAATCTGGTTCTTTACTCTCATCACCATTACATGCATTGAAAATTACATACTTACCAATTTTTCACTGTTTATCTCTGCTAGGAAAGGACACAGTTCCTTAGAAATTTACTTCATTTTAAACTGAGACATAAATCGAGGGTCCATACTTTGTTTAGTGCTTATCTAGAAGAATACATTACCATGTCACATACTCAGATATCACTTTTCAGATTATAGAAGACTCCCATGGCTCAGTATATACTAAAAAGCATCAGTTGTTCATTACTGGTTCACAAAGATCAAAGGAGAAAATACAATGTGAAAACACTCTGCACACATAAGAGGCTAAGATATGACTAAGAAATCCATGTATTATACTGAGGGAAGGTTTAAAAAAAAAAAAACCCATTACAAATAAACTCAGAAGCTAATTTATACTGATGTACATACTCCCTGGAATCAGTATTTCTAACCTAAATATTTCATGCAGGTTGAGAGTGATTTAATAAATCCACTTGAAAATTTCAAGCTACAAGAGAACCTGTAAGCAAATGGTATGCATGACCAATTTAGGTAAGCCCTAACTTAATCCTCAGCTAACTGCTCATGGATCACTGAAAGAGCTTCAACAAGAACAACAGAAATAAATTCTGGCATTTTATTTCTACAATGTGGGCACCAAAAGCATTGAGAAAAATTTATGGCTGTCAACTAAAAAGAAAATCTTAAGCTTAAAAAAAAAATCTGAATGCTAGACAGTTTTGAGTAAAAGAACATTTTCCCCATTTCACCAAAACGACATAACTTAAGTGTTCAAAGTTTTTTAAGTTAGAAAAAAGCAAACCAGGATTAGCGAAGAAATGTCAGGCAATAAACTAATCACCCTCCTAATATTCCTGGTTCAAGTAAAATCCAGAGATGCAGAAATTCAGATTTTTCACTTTGATAAGTGTCTCATTTCAAGTTAATTTTTAAAGGTAAAATTACAATATATAAAAGTATAAAGTAGTACTCACCAGAAAGGCAGCTTTAGAGATGGTTTTAAGGAAAACCATTTCCGCTGTATCTACGCCATTTCTTATACAGATTAAACTGTGAAAGGCAATGAAACTTAAGCCCTAGTTTAAAAAAACTAGATATCTTGTAAGATGTATTTTATTAGTTGATAAATCTAGATTTTTAACGGAACACATGACTTCTGTATGAAATAATGTTAAGATAGTCTGTTCTTGGTGGTTAATCACCATCTCAGTTTAACAGGAGTACAAGATCAGCTAGTTCTAGGACCAGATCATCGCAAATCAATAATACTCAAGGTGAAAAGGAGGTAGCTAGGCATCATAGCAAATGCTACAGTTTGGAAGAATGGTTCAGGCTTGAAGAAATTAAGTTATATGGTTGACTCATTGTTTTAAGTTTTATCAACATAGAAATACAATATTTAAGGTCAAAGGAAATCTCTCAAGGATGGGTCAAAATAACACTGAATTTTGGTAGAATGAGAAATTACAATAGAATTTTTAATACATCTTCTACAACCCCTATTAAGTTCCCACTGCACCTCCAAAAGATTATATGAAGAATTTGTCTAGATTTCTTGATGTGTAATCTCCATTCATTTGAATATTTAAAAATAAGGTTTGTTATTATTTATTAAAATGAACCCATAGTGGTACACCAACAAACTAAGTTTACAAAAAAAAGGTGAAAAAAATTAGTGCTTATTTACAGCAAGAGTTACTAAAATCATTTAAGAAAAAGCAGTATAAAAACATTTTCTAACTTGACTACATAATTTCATCATTGCTAGAGGTGAGGAAACTTGCCCTTTTTCTTAGGTTAATTCAAACTGTAAAAAAAATTAAAAGGTGACTAGTAGAACCACCATGGAATGGCTTAAGTAAAAGATGGACCCAAAGCCCTGGACTGCATATTATATATCAACATGGGCAGCCAATCCAAACTTTCATTCTCTTTTCCTTTTAAGTATAACATGGCTATTTTGGTTCAACCACTACCAGGCAATAAAGGAGCAGTATTAAACCTTTATAACTGAAGATAGCAAGCCTAGAGCTGCTTTGGCCCAAGTATTGTGTGTTTGGACGTGTCCAATGGGTCTGTTACTGTTTATACTTACATTTAAGTTAACTGCACAGCTCTCTTCCTTTGGTGGTTATATGGATATGTTTGAAAAAAAAAAAATAGGAACATCAGGTACTTACAGATTAAACTAACCTGTACTGGCAGGGCTGTGGGATTTTTCTTCTCTACCAGTAAGTAGCAAATGCTGAAATTCTGCTGCTAGTTAACAAAAACACAAATTGTATTAAACTGAGGAGTTCAATCCATAGTTTAAAAATCAATTTGCATTCAATTTCCTCAGAGCCTGATATTAATACATTTAAAATTTTTTCCTAAGTCTAACAAAGTTACCTTACATTGGCTATTAAATTTAGAGTGACCTTATGAGAATGAATTAATAACACTGAATATTTCTTGGAGGTGTCTCAATTTTAATTACTATATATTTCAATATATGAATCATGATGCAAATTTTGGTTTACTCTCAAAAGGGGTGGGAGGGGATGCACCTATTACACATCATAATCTCTTAAGATACACACACACCCCATGGAAGCAAGCAATTTTTAATAACTTTTAATCTAATTTTCAAAAATTGATTTTCTTACAGTAGAGATTTTCAATTCAGAAAAGCATGGGTTTAAAGGAAAAATCTATTGCTTCTCCTGAAACTACACTAACCAGCTAATAGCTAAAAAGGAAACTGTGCTCAATTACTAGATGCCATATTATTTCTCTAACTCAAACTTATAGGAACTTTTTAATAACTCTTCCTTTGGTCCACTTAGGCAGCCATGTTTTATTATTAGTAGAGACTGGGAAATGATTCTGAAAATCTTTGGTTGTTCTCTGATTAATTAAGACTGCTTAACTATTTATGAATAAAATGGAAAGAATACGCTACACTAAAAAGAATGATCTGGCAAAACCTCAATTACAGATGCAATCCAGCAGCAGGAACTGTTATCTTTGGTTACATTTCTCAAGTCTAAAAATGCCTCTCCTTCAAATAACCACTATAAATTTGTTTTAAAAACCAATTTGAATACTCAGGATCTTTGTGTAAACTGGGGGAAACATCATTCTTCATTTTTATCTAAGTTGGGCACCAGTGAACTTCATTGCCAGTTCTTCAAAATTCTCCTTCCATTAACCAATGCTTGTGAAGGCATACATACAGAAACAAGTAACTCAGGATTGTTTTACCATAACAATGGTAAAACCCCAGACATTTGTAACCACACCAGAGGGCTTGGAGAATGCCAATGAAGGACTTCACCTTTTTACAAACACAGCATCATACAAACCGCTGACTAAACACTTAGCACATGTGTGAAGCTGTGCCATATCACAATCTTACACATCATTACAACATTTAGAATTTACAGGCGGGGGTCTTCAAGAAGTTAATGTTGTCAAATCAAAACATACACATATATCCTCATAATATAGCCAGTAATTATGGGTCCTAAAGAACCTAAGCATGAAAGGTTCCACTAATGAGCCAGTCTTGATTTATGATACATTTGCTCCAAATAGTTTAGTTTCGGTAAAGATTTCTCTTTTCAGTCTCTAATTTATGCCTTAAAATGACTTACATTCTGCTTAGTAAAATCAAGATATTTTCCCCCGAGAATACATCAGATTAACTGAACAGATTTGGAGAGATTTTCAAAATCATTTTGCATCAAACTATTATTTTTCCATAAGCGGGAAGAATACAAAAAGCTCCTCCTTTTAAGGCCAAAAATTATGAAAAAAGTATAGAGCCCAAAGCAGGAAAGAGAGTACTAAAGAAATCTAGTTTTTTAAAATGTTACTTTCAAACAATCCATTTCCCAACAAAAAAATGCAAAGAACATATTAAAAGATGGTTATTTTAGGGCTTAAACACCTGAAAAAGTTGGTAACATGGAAAGTATTAGGGAGCTCGAGTTGAAGTCCTGCTTTCCCCACTACCTATGCATTACTTTGAATTAGATCCATGTTAGGAGATAGCTAAGGGCTTAAGATATTAGTAGTTTTGAGAATTCATTAATAATAAAATTGTGAGTATCTATTATGTGCATGACACTATGTACAACATCCTATTTTGTAAAAGAAATACTTATTTTGCCAAGAAACATCAAGTCACATGATTTCTATGCTATAAAAACAAAAGGCTATTATTAAAGTGATTGGGAAAGTCATACAATAGCCAGCTGTATATAACTGGGGGAGTGTTTCTAAACAAAAACCTGCCTTCAAGTCATTTATCTTTAGTAATTGTAAAACCAAGGACAAAAATGCATGCCTTCTTTTAACAGAATCCTTCCTTTTAGAAGACTTTTCTATAGAAGTTACAGTAAGAGAAAACCAGTTTCATTTTCGTATAAACTACAAAGGTTATCCTATATTAGGCAGGTAAATGCCACCCTTTTAAAAAGACATACCAAATTTATACAGAATTTTAGGGTACATGTTTAATATTTCTCTATGCCCCTAGTTAAGACAAGTGTTATGCTTAGTTGAAATGTCTACTTTTATCAGTTACCCAAACAAAATTTTATCTCAGTAAAAAAGTGACTTCAATGTGTCCTTTCATTTATGTAGTTTTACCAGTGGGCATATGGACACCTGAAGATCAAGTAATTCTCAAAATCTTATTTGTCTGAATCATAGAACTAGAAAGTATCAAAGGAAGTACATCTTAAATTAGACAGCTATACTACCTTAAACAAATTATGCCACTCTTAGAAAATCCTCCCCAAACCCAGTACTCAAGCAGATAAAAGACTATTTAAATTATAATTATTTCAATTATCACAACTGGAATCAGTACAAGTAGCTTCAAGAGACTTCTGTGTATTAGGGGATGGTAGGTGCAATAAAACACAGATCAATATTAAGGAGGCTTGAAATGAGTAATTACTGAGTAGGTTGTAAAATATTCCAATGAAATATTTTGTTATGGAAGCAACAAAATTTTTTAAATACTAAAATCCGTCTTTTAATGATAATTATTCAGCTACAGTGAAAAGCAAATGTTCTAATTCAACAGGTCAAAATCTGGACTTCATCGCATATTTTTTCTTTATGCTTCCAAAAACTAAAACCATAGAAATACAACCCCAAGTTTGCTCAAGGATGTGCTACTTGTTAATTGCTATAGTTCAGAGAGAAATACCATCTGAATAAAATGGTGGTTTCAAACACGTTTTGGCCTCTCTTTCAATTTTCTCTTTCTTTACTCCCTCTATCACACACACTTACATGCAACTTTTCTCACCAAATAAAAGCAAACTTTAGTTGGAACAGAAGTGGACACTTTTCATGTGTGCGAATTCCATAAAATACTGTTCAGTAAAGCTGAAAATAACCTCAAAATAATCATACTGAAACAATAAATTAACATACTCATAATTCTACCCCACTACCCAAACTTCAGTTTGGCCTCTTGAAAATTAGTTACCTATCCTTACTGACAGGTTTGTAACACTCACATTTTTATTATCTTTTTTTTAAATCAAATGTGTAGTCTGTATCCATACACACCACACACACATACCCCACCTTCCCACTCTTCACAGGGCTCTACATTAACATTTGCTCTAATGTGGTGAGGTATGAAAATAATAAAAATATAAAATAAAGATTAAAAATCACAAGCATTTCCAGATGGCCTTTCAACCTTAATGTTCGATGCATAAGTTTGGGATCCAGAATGCAGAATTTAAACTTGTCCTTGAGGTTAAATTTAGAAGTTTGAGGAGAAAATAACTACTAGGATTTTCCTGGAAGTGAAGGTGAAAAATTTGAAGGAATCATTTCATGCCTTCAAATCAAGAATGTCGAATTTTGTCAATTTGCTCAAGCTCAATATAGTACAAGCTTTAATGAGGCTGTTAAATATAAATACTATTTAAGAGTAAATTACATAAAACTGCATATATCAAATTCTTGTTATGTTTATTAACACCACAGTCAAACATGAATATTAATATAGAGCCTCCTCTGAGAAAGATTATAAAAATCCTAAGTTTAATTAAATTTAGGGGCCTTCACCAAACTTGCTGCAAGTTTGGGGACATAAATATCCAACAGCCATAAAGCTGTGAAAGCCCCTATAAGGAATAAAATAAATCCCACTTGCCTCAGACTGAACAGGGCAACACTGAGACTCAGCCTCAGCCTGTCCTATGGCAGGGCTATAGGAAGAAGAAAATTTTAATTTTAGAAAAACGTTACCCAATTAATTTAAAAGACATGCATTAAAATTAAAAAAAAAAAAAAAATCCCAATGATCAAGCAAGCAAAGGAAAATGAGCACTTTTTTTTTTTACTTTTATCCACAATAATCCCATTCTGAGCCCCTATTCTACTTTTTTTTGTTGGGAAATCCTCCCCAACAACTAAGTTTAATTAAGCTAAATTCAATTTGTAACTCGATCAGTGGAATAGGAGTACACCTAAGAGTATTTTTCCCATATCTAACAGCAAATGTGTGAAAGATTACTAAAATATTTAAGTATTCCAAGTCCAGTGATAATGCCAGAAGCCACTCAAAAGTTGATCGTCACCTGCTGGTCATAAGGCAATGAAATCCACACAATAGAAGCTAGTGCCAGACAAAAAGTTTTTTTTTCCTAAAAAAGGCTTGGATGGAAGGTAGAGCCAAAGATGAAAGCCCTATCAATCTTACAACTTCCTTAATCATGGCAATTACAATATCTGCCTCAATATACCAAGTCCCAAAGTTGTCTTCTGTGAAGGCAGTTGCAGTTTACTTCAACCTAACTTCATCTGTTACTTAAGGAAGCGTAAGTCAAAGTAAGATTTAATTATTTCAATGTAATTTATTCCACTTACAATTTAACTACATTATGGACCCCAGAAGCAGTTAGGTAAAAAATATTTTCTAGAAGCTTAATTATGCTCTGATGCATGCACAAATTACACTTTAGCTATACCAAATGGGCACTACCCCTGAGCTATACACCTACAATATACAGATAATGGGGTATTGAGCTAACTTTTAATAATCAGAATTCCAACACTTACTTTTTTTTTTAAAAAAAAAAAAACAGTATTTCTCCCTTACGGTCTCCAAAAGCAACAAACTTGTTCTAAAATTTTGGTAATATTCACATAAAATGCAAATACAGCTTTGTATAATTCAGGTATAATTTGCAATTTGTTGACAAGCCTGTACATGAAATGCTTGAGAAACATTTCATTTGGGAAAGCATTTCCTACTAATCATGCTAAATTTCATCATGCCATTTTTTACCTTAGAGGATTTTTAACACAGGTTTTTCTTTAGCACTTTAGCAGGATGATAAATGTACCGCCAAAACTAAAACATTTAAATTAGTTCCAAAACTATTTGAGTACCCAGGCATTCCATGGGGGAAGAAATGTGGAATTTGACTGTTAACAGAAGGAATGCATTCTTGGTGATACTGGAGCTTCCTTTACAATGGAACCTTTTGCACCTCAATGGTACCAAAACAGGAGCTATAAAACCACTGGAGCATAACATCATTTAAAATAGCATTCAGCTTCATAATACTTGCAATGCTTTATTTAAATGTATGATTTTTACTCATCACTTACATATGGACTCTTTTTTGTGACTAAGACATATTTCAATTATATTTTCTTACAAGGTTCAAGTTTTTAAAAAAACAAATCTTCAGATTTCATGTCTTATAAATATACCTTCACACAAAGGTAATAAAGGAACGATACCATTTTCTTAAAATCCTTCACCTTTTATCAAGAAAAACTCAATTCGACTTTGTTATATTAATACTCATACTTTTATATGTAATTTGAGATTTATATAATCATAAAACTACCCTGAAAAAGATCAGAAAAATGGATGCCAAAAAGGTCAGCAAGAACTATATCGTAAAAGACTTGCAACATAAAATACTGAGTAACAGCAGCCATCTCTACAGAAGAGTTCTTTATAGGAACACAGTAACATTCAAATTTGTATAGATGAAAAGAATTAACACTAAAGCAACTTTAAGCTTAATAATAACAGAAGGTAGTTACATAATGAAATAAGGTAAATGTAACCTTCCAGGAATATAATGAAGTTAAAAACTGCTTATCTGTTAACCATCCTAATAGAGACATATTTAGATTCTCAACATTACACTGAGAAACTATACCAACCCATTAATAGCACAACAGTCTATTACTGCATGCACCTAAGCTTCTAGAACTATGCACCTGAAAAGCTTCTGAGGTCCACGCAGTATTGCAGTCTCAAAAATAATCAGAAGGAATCTCAAAAATAGAAGGAAATGAATGGGTCTGGCACTAGGCTCTAAACATCATCAGCCGGGAAGAAGTATTAAAGCTTACATTTTAGATATCTATAACATTTGACATGTATTGACACCATGGGAGGGAGGGGGTGTGGAGAGCATACATAATATAAAGAGTTCATACCCATTATGTAATGACTCATGTATCTAAGTTTCTCTGTCAACTGAAGCACTGACATAATTCTATATATACTATCCAGTTTATAACATGCAGCTAAGGAGCAACCTACAATTCAAAGACAGAATCCAACGATATATCAAATCTGAATTGATAACTATGAATTTTATTATTATGTGGACATCTACTGTGGCATGCATCTGTACAAACCTTTCAGGCAGTGGTCCACAGCTGGATTAAGAATAAAAAGGCATGAATTTTTCTCTCATTTTATTACAATGAAGTTTTAACAGTACAGAAAAGTCACATGACCTTGGTGGGTCAGATTTCTTAAACCCTGCAACATGAGGAACTCTAAATACATTAAATATTGTTACACATTCAGACTTCCAATGTACAGGTACTTGGAAACAGTTACAGCCCTCACCAAACTAAGTTGGGGACATGAAGTCCAACAGCATCTGAAATGCTGTGAAGGCATAACTTTACACATAGCAATGTAAGCTTACAGAACTTGCCTTTATTAAGGTGGTATGTTCATGTAATTCCAGCGCCTTCACAATTTAACGAACCATATTTACTATACTTCACTTCTAAAAACCTAGATGAAACATGAAAAAGAAGCCATACAGTATAAATTGCAACTTCAGGAAAAGTTCCTGCTTTATTATTCCAAATAATTTTTCCCATGTAAAATAAATGTCCAATAGTTCCTGGTATGTGGGAAGATTATGTTTGTTAAAGTCACAATGAAGCCTTAATTGACGGAAGCTTGGCTATATAAACAGCACAAGTTGAGAAAAGGTTTAATCTCCAAACCTATTAGACTGGATGAAGTAAGATCAGTAACGGCCACCTTGCGACATTACAGGAGGTCTCATTCCCATCGGAGGTCGAGGAGGCCCACCTTGGTAAGGGGGCACCATTGGTGGTCCCTGCCCATACGGTGGCATAGCACCAGGAAGGTAACCTGGCATGCCTTGATGATGACCACCATACTGACCTAAAAAACACATTTGAAACACAAGAAACACAGATTGAGCTGGTCAATGTTTTGTACCTTTAAATGCCAAGTATTTTGCAAATAAATCTAACATTTTATGTATACACTCGGAAAATTCACTAAATGCGATAAACATAAAAAGAATAATACCATGAGGCGGCATCGGGGGTCTCATTCCTTGTTGCTGTGGGATGCCTGGCTGTGGTGGCATCATACCTCCAATTGGTCCAACTGGCGGATTACCGATGGGGGCCTGTCCTGGTCGAGGGAGATTACGCTGATACTTAGGTAACTGTGCCCTTCTCTCTTCCTACGGAATAAAAATAAGCACCACATTAAAAACCTAATTGCAAAGAACTTCACTGGTACAAAGGCAAGCACCTATTTATATACAACAACCTTCTAGGAATTTTAAATTACTTCAGCAAGAAACCATCTAGTGAAGTGACATACGGTAGGTTAGCATAGGCTGGAGTGAAATAGTGACACATCCTAGAGTAATTTGGGCAGATATAAAAAATATATTTACAGCCTCCCCCTCCCCAGCCTCGAGGATCTGGGGGAAGGTGTGGATGTGTTGGACATCCTCACCTGGACTGGTGTTGATGTTGTCACAAACATTGGGACTGGCGGTTTGATGTGCTGAGCCCTCGAGCATGGGACTTGCCCTTATGAAGCTCATTACCACAAAGGAGAGTCTAAACTTGTATGTAATGGTGCCTAAGAGTCTCCCCCTGAGTACCTCTTTGTTGCTCAGATGTGGCCCTCTCTCTCTCTAACTGAGCCATCTCGACAGGTGAACTCGCTGCCCTCCCCCCTACGTGGGACCCGACTCCCAGGGGTGTAAATTTCCCTGGCAACGCAGAGCATTACTCCCAGGGATGAATGTGGACCCGGCATCGTGGGACTGAGAGTATCTTCCTGACCAAAAGGGGGATGCAAAATGAGACCAAATAGTTTCAGTGGCTGAGAGATTCCAAATGGAGTCGAGAGGTCACTCTGGTGGACATTCTTATGCACTATATAGATAACACCTCTTAGGCTTTAATGTATTGGAATAGCTAGAAGTAAATACCTGAAACTACCAAACTCCAACCCAGCAGTCTGGACTCCTGAAGACAATTATATAATAATGTAGATTACACGGGGTGACAGTGTGATTGTGAAGACCTTGTGGATCACACCCCCTTTATCTAGTGTATGGATGAGTAGAGGAATGGGGATAAAAACTAAAGGACAAATGGGGTGGGATGGGGGGATGATTTGGGTGTTCTTTTTTCACTTTTATTTTTTATTCTTGTTCTGGTTCTTTCTGATGTAAGGAAAATGTTCAGAGATAGATTGTGGCGATGAATGCATAACTATGTTATCATACTGTGGACAGTGGATTGTATATCATGGATGATTGTATGGTGTGTGAATGTATTTCAATAAAACTGAATTTAATAAAAAAAAAAAGAAACCATCTAGTGAAGAAGTTATTACTATTATCAAAATCATAAATATTAATTGTATTAATTATATGGACATCAAGGGATCTGCTTATATTCATTTCCTTCTCATTACTTCTTCAGTTAATACATGTTAATCCATGTCTAATAAAAATGATTTTTAAAAGGGGAAGAATCCAACTTACTAATCTAAGACCCATGCCGTCTATAATTAGTTTTTTTCCTCCCAAAATCAAAATGCTTATTAGTAAGGATTAAATCAGATCATAAGACCATCCTGAGTACAAATTAACAATTCTCAACCAGACAAGTTGCTACAACGGTTTTCAAACAAACCCTGCTAGTAAAACTGAAAACAACTTACCAGTGATATATCCTCATCTGGATGGATCAACTTACTGGTTGCACTGGTTGTTGTAAGTGTAGCAGGCTTACTTGTTATTGAAGTCACTGGTTTAGCTGCAGTGCTATTTGTTGTACTAGTGGTTGAAGCTGTAGACTGTGTATAAGCAGGGAATGTAGGCTTTGGGGGTTCTGTAGTTGTTGCAGGGGTACTATTTAAGGGCTTGAAATCTGTACCAACAGGTCCTTGAACAGCTGCCTGAGCCTGTAAAACACAATCCTTCATCAACAAAACTTCAAATCCCAAAACTGCTGAGTATATCTACTAGCAGGTTAACTTAAAAATAAGACATCAACATTAAATAAAGGACTCAAACTTTAAATGAAATCAGAACAAAGTTAACACACGATAAACATTCCATAAAATTCAAGATAACCCATGAGAATATCAAAAGACGCCAGGTTCAAGTCACATCTAAAACATAGCAATGGAAACAAGTAAAACTGCATCTGTAACTTGTCAGATGTATTCTCCACCTCCTCACCAAAAATTTAGTATACAAAGCTTTGTATTTATTCCAAATTGATGAAATATAGAACAGAATAGCATGTATTCTATTTTTACCATTCTAAATTAGTTGTTTGAAGTAATTAATCCACCAAGCAGCTCTAAAAAATGTTAAAAACTACAGAATATGGGATGTTTGGATTAACTCCAGTTACCAAGAATGGCATTAACAGTTAGTAGCAGTGGTAATATACTAAAGATATGTCCTTTAGAGCAATTCTTTACATAGTAAAGCAATGCCCTCAAATTAACAAAGCTAGATGATTACTGCAGACGAGAGTTAATTTAGCAGGAGCTTTTAAGTAAAGTTACCAGTAATAAATGTTACTTTTCTTTATACCAAACATCTGAAACATGTAGACAAGGCTACCTTTAGAACCAAATGAAGAGTACTAAATTTCCTTACGTTAAATGTGATGCATTAAATAGCATAAATCAAAAATAGCTTAATCATGCATCAGACTAACCATTGGCCACTCCAACGCATTTACTGCTTACATGCTTTTAACCCTTTAGAACTATAAAAATTTGGGTTACTTTTTTTTTCTGTTACTATGAATTCAAAATTTCAAATACTATTTGATTTACAGACCACTCATTTTACTTTAAAATTTTTAAACAATATATTTTTGGGAAAAATTTTGTTTTTAAGCAAGGTCCAAAGGGTTAAATTATAAAGCCATTTTAACAAATTTAAACTGCAACTTCCTGCGTACTTGTGCTGTGCTAGGAAACAGAGCTTTAGAAGATGCAGACAGACTTTCTGAATTGGATGAAGCTGTACTTGAGCTTGTTACAGGTGTCCCCATCTGTAGCATAAAAGAAAGGAAACAATGAAAAGTCTCCAAACAAATGGGTAAAAATAAGCCATGTGGTAGACTTTTTTATAACTAAAGATTGCATTTTTGTAAATGCAAGATTTAATGCAACCATATCTGGTTATTTAAAGAGGCAGGCAATTAATGCATTTATAATAAACAAAGTGATACTCATGGGCCTCAAAAATTAAAAATCATATGCCAGTAAGCCTAGTTAACCAGTTTCATTTTTAAAAATGTGCTCTGAGTTATTTCACAAATACCTTAAATTGAGAATAAGGATGCTTTATTGTTGACACTTCAATCCAATTCTGTATCAATGACTCTACAAAAGATTTTTGCTCTCAGTTTAAAATCTCTCAATAAATAAAAAATCCCTCCCCATCTCAAAAACTTCAGCTTAAAGGGCACTTAATGGTAATATTTATAATTTAGCAGCCAAAACCAGAAAAAAGATATTGAAAAAAGTAAATACCTAAGGAATAATCCAAATAAGAAAATAAAAATAAAATACAATCTGATCTTCCAAAGGCTGTAAAAACACCTGCTTAATTGTGAATGAAACTGGAGGGGGAATAAAAAAGCAAAGGTTTCAACAATTACATGCAAACTATATTTAATGGAACCATTTTGTTTTCTGAGTCTTGAAAAAAAGACCAGACCAGTAGGCAATTATAACTGTGACTACATCAAAAGCCATTCAATTATGCCCTTTGCAGCAAGAAGTGAAACACTGTAGTTTTTCACTGTTTTAAACTCAAGTAAGAGCCCACCAAATGATTTGCTAAGGTTTTAAGTATTTTCTCCTTGGCTTTGGTCTTATGCCACTCATAGTTCAACAGATAACGGAGGACCTCCAAACACCATCATGTATTTAAGTCCCCAGAAATTAAACTTTCATTTCTAAAACTAAGAGTAACCAGAGTTCACAACTGTAACCAGAGTTCACAACTGTGAAAAAGTAACATGCTATCTCTGGCTCCATTCAATTTTTTTGAGTAGAGGAAACAAATCCGTGGAAGATAGGCTACTTCTTAGTATAAAACTGACCCATGCCAGAACCCATGAATCTTGAAGACGATTGTATAAAAATATAGCTTATGAGGGGTGACAATGTGATTGGGAAAGCCATATGGATCACACTCCCCTTTGTCCACTGTATGGATGAATGAGTAGAAAAATGGGGGCAAAAAAAAAAAAAAAAGGCACCCAGCATTTTTTTACTTCAATTGTTTTTTCACTTTAATTTTTATTATTATTATTTTTGTGTGTGTAGTAATGAAAATGTTCAAAAATTAATTTTGGTGATGAACGCACAACTATATAATGGTACCATATAATGGTACTGCGAACAACTGAATATATGCTTTGTATGACTGCATGGTATGTGAACGTATCTCAATAAAAATGAATTAAAAAAAAAAAAAAAACTGACCTACAACAATTTCAAAGATTCCTGTCAACAACTGCACTTTACTTTTATGTATAAGTGCACTCCTGTTTCAAAATTTTACCTTACCTGTCCAGCACTGGGGAAAAGAGGCTTAGTAACCGGAGGCTGTGGAGCAGGAACTGCTGCTGTTGGTGCAGGTGGTCTATTAAGAATACCTGGCGCTGAAACAGCCTGTGCTTGAGTCATTGGAGGAATCCCAGGACGTGGAACAGGTGGGGGCATGCCTGTAAAGGAGAAATATGGAATGGCAAGGGACTGGGTTATTGAAATGCTTACATAAAAATTATTCTCAAAAAAATTTAATGTTAAAAAATCCCATATTAAAATTGCTTCTATACTGCAAAGTTAGCTAACTGCTGAACAACTCACTGATCGTTGTCCCTTACAACAATTTTGCCTCAAATTTTCCATCACACCATTTCCTTTCTCTTCAGAATTTTAGGAAATGCAAGATACCACTGGTCCAAGCAGCAATTAAACTTAACTATCGATTAAGCAAACCTTTTGAAATTTATGAAAATTATTCCAATCATCTACCAGAGCTATTTAAATGTTCCCTAACTCAAATGCAAATTACAGTAAAACCTTTAATAATATCATGACCCAAAAATTTGTTTCAGAAAGTTATTCCTTTAAGCACTTTACACAGTTTCCTAAAATGCAACACTAATGTATTCTTTAAAGTTTCTCAACATAATTTAAAACATACTGACTTCAGATTATCAAATGACTACCAATTATTATTCAGTATTCCTTTAATAAGTGCCTACAACTACCTCAGAGCATAATGTATGTGGAGCAATGTTTGCCTATACATTAATGGCTGTACTGGCAATGTTTTGAATTTTGTTGTTTATTTTTCCTGTGTTCTTTCACATCACCTATCCTTTGAGTACTTCTAAATCTGATATGGGTTACAAACCAACCGTTTTAGAATGTACTATTCCATATAAAAAGTTAAAACTCTAGAAAGTATAAATAGTATAAAATGCAAAGCAATAGGATTAATAAAGCCTCATGAAGGGCAACAGCCTCTTTAAGAACAACAATCAGATGCAGCCCCTTTCCCCATACTGTCAACACCCCCTTTTAATATAAACAAGTTAGGGTGCTCACTGTCTAGACACCCTTGAAGACGGAGAAAGAGATTACGTGAGAGGAAGGGGTAGCAACAAACAAGATTAAGATTTAACAAAAGTCTATGAATACTGAAACTTTATATAAATATATACACATATTTTTAGATGCTAGGGTACTGGAATAGCTGGAAGGAGGTAAATGACATGGTGAAACTGTAACCTATAACCTCCTTTGAAATCTGCTCTACAGCTCTTCATTGAACTGTGCTTTCAAAATCTTCACCTTTCTGTATATACCCTATATACTGTATAATAAGGAAAGAACTGAAACTATGGAACTGTAACCCCTAACAATTTTTCAAATTACCTATATAACTGCTTTTTGAGCTGTACATTGAAGGTTAACACCTTTCTGTATGCATGTTAATATTTTACAAGGGAAACAGCTAAAGTTGTAGAACTGTGACCCATGATATTCTTTGAAATTTACTGTCTACTTGTTAAATCATACTTTGAAGGACTCTGTAGCACACTTATTTGGCTAGCCAAATCCCTTTCACCACAATGTACCTACCCCTAGATGGCCTAAAAAGTTAAAAGTACTTCATTATTCAGGGTCTCTTGCAGCTAGGGAACCCATAAGACCTATTTCTGGCCAATGACATGTTAGGCATTAAGGACTTTCTGGGGAAGTTACTTTGCCCCCTAATAAAAGAACAGCAGCCTGCTGTTGGCCCTTTCCCCTTTCTTTCCTGAGTCATCTTGTAACCATTTAGTTACTAGAGGAGAAAAGCTAACAATAACAAAGTGGAAGTTAAAAAAGCATGGCTCTTTGACATCACTGAGCTACTGAACCACCCCATTTTTGGTCAATAGAGTTAATAAATGCTTACACTGTTTAACAGTTTGCTGATTTCTCTATTACCTGCAGTCTCAAATATTCCTAAGAAGTACACCACTCTTAGGTGTAGGAGCTTCAATACATAGGCTCTGTAAACTCATTTTGGTTTCTTTGAAGCCTATTATTTTTACTTGCTATCTCAAACTTTAAAAAGAGGTCCATCCGGTTGCTGCAAAGGAGAGGCTAGGCCTCCCTGTATTTGTGCCTAAGAGTCTCCTCCTGAATGCCTCTTTGTTGCTCAGATGTGGCCCTCTCTCTCTGGCTAAGCCAACTTGAAAGGTGAAATCACTGCCCTCCCCCCTACGTGGGATCAGACACCCAGGGAAGTGAATCTCCCTGGCAACGTGGAATATGACTCCCAGGGAGGAATGTAGACCTGGCACCGTGGGACGGAGAACATCTTCTTGACCAAAAGGGGGATGTGAAAGGAAATGAAATAAGCTTCAGTGGCAGAGAGATTCCAAAAGGAGCCGAGAGGTCACTCTGGTGGGCACTCTTATGCACACTTTAGACAACCCTTTTTAGGTTCTAAAGAATTGGGGTAGCTGGTGGTGGATACCTGAAACTATCAAACTACAACCCAGAACCCATGAATCTCGAAGACAGTTGTATAAAAATGTAGCTTATGAGGGGTGACAATGGGATTGGGAAAGCCATAAGGACCAAACACCACTTTGTCTAGTTTATGGATGGATGTGTAGAAAAGTAGGGGAAGGAAACAAACAGACAAAGGTACCCAGTGTTCTTTTTTACTTCAATTGCTCTTTTTCACTCTAATTATTATTCTTGTTATTTTTGTGTGTGTGCTAATGAAGGTGTCAGGGATTGATTTAGGTGATGAATGTACAACTATGTAATGGTACTGTAAACAATCGAAAGTACAATTTGTTTTGTATGACTGCGTGGTATGTGAATATATCTCAATAAAATGATGATTAAAAAAAAAAAAATCAATTAAAAAAAAAAAAAAAAAAAAAAAAAAAAAAAAAAAAAGAGGTCCATCACAATACTTCTCATGGTTTTAAATGAAGTCACTAACCTAGAGAAAATTTTGAATTACTTCCAACAATGATGAATTACATTCCAACATCTGCTGTCTAAACAACTTAAGATTAAAACCTGCCAATCATGGCAAAAAGAAAATTGGCTAACATTTCCTACCTGGAGGCATGCCAGGCATGAGAGGTGGTATTCCTGGTCCAGGTGGCATCATTCCACCCATTGGCATCATTCTATTAAAAAGCAAATTTCAAGAAACAAAGTAAGTAAGTTAATGATACAGACCATCATAAAATATTTTGACTAAAGCCTGAAACAACAATGGATAAGGAATTTGATTTCTAATATTAAAATCAATCAACCTGAAAGAACACACCACAGAATACAACAATCCTATCAAAATAACCCTCCAAAACCCAGCAAACCCAGCAAACCAGTAGAAGGAAAAAATGTCTTTGCTGACAACACATTTTAATACATTTAAAGTCACTGGGAATAAATATATACTCCTTAATGTGTATAAGAGAACTCATCTAAAATACATGTAACTGAAAAACAACTAACCACAGGCAAATCACTTTTTGTTTCACTTGGAAAAAATCCAGAGAATACAAATAAAGAGAAAAGAAACCTCTATTTTAGAATTGTCAGATTTTTCAAAAGAAACCTCTATTTCAGAATTGTCAGATTTTTCAAAAGGAAAATACTGAATGTACTTCCTTGAGGGGCAAGGAAAAACTACTACCACCAAAATTAAAAGTATTTCATAGGAAACTCATGTTGTCTAATAATTATTTAGAATAGCTACCTAGCACTAAATTGTGATTTAAATATACAACCCATACTTATTTCCTTCCCCTAAAAGAGTTCTTCAAATCAGTGTCCAATGCACTTAAAAAAATTACATATGTCAATTCTTGATTTAGATAATCAGAAGATTAACTTCTATATATCGATCTTATCCTAAGAAAATTCAATTACATTCTGTAATAGTAAAGGATATAAATTGGCAAAAACGTTTTTTTTTCCCCTTAAATTCCAATCCTTATTACCAAGTTCCATTATTTTTAGTAGATGGAGGAAAAACAGTTGTGCATTTAGAAAATGTTTTTTATTCGGGTCTATTACTATTTCCTCAGAGATGTTTTATTTCCCTTCTTTAAGAGACCTGTGTTATTCAGCTTGCAAATTTTAGAAGTTTTAGTAAGGAAGGTTAGAAAATTTCTGAAGTCAAGTGAATAGATACCATTAAACACACAAAAAAATGACATTATGATTATACCTCCTGGATTACGTTATGAATGAGATGCTTACATGTTTTCACCGCAAAATGACTGGGTGTATTTTCGCTGATGATGCAATCTGTGAAAATGTATGACAAAATCAAAATCTAACTGTGATTTTCAAAATACAGTGGGAAAGTGTATTGTATACCTCTCATATCCAACAATATTTAAGTAAAAGTGATGGTCACAGGCCCCTCATATTCATTTTAATTCCTGACGCTTTGACAAAACATTTACAGAGTCTGCTTCTTGTCATAAACACAAAAATGTCATGGATAGTTCTGAATCTCAGAAATTCAAATCTACAACCAACTACTTTAATTACAACAAACGCAATCGAAGTAGATGGTTGCCTACATAAATCCTAAAATTTTAGAAATCCATTCTCTTCAGAGGCAAATTTATATTCCTTAAATTTATTGGTAGACCCCTTCATTTGGCAAGTTTAAGACTTACAGAGCCCATACCTTTCATAAGCAAAAATCACGAAGTAATATTTAATTTACATAATACACAGGTTGAAAAAGACCATTACTAGGCACAAGCCTACAAGCCAATTAAAAGTTCTTACCCAGGTGGCATGCCTGGCATAACTGGTGGCATTCCTGGCATCAGAGGAGGAACACCTGGCATTAATGGAGGTATGCCTATAAAGCAGAAATCAAACAACAAAAAAATCACAAATTATTATCAAAGGATTTGAAGAAATGCTACTTCTACATTGTAGCAAAAAAATCCTAAGAATGTTAAATTTTAAGAAACCTTGTGTTACCTGGAGGCATTCCTGGTGCTCCTGGAACTGGTGGCAGTCCTGGCTGCGCCATTGGGGGAATATAACCTTGTTGAGGCTGAACAGGCTGTGGTTGAAATGAAGTTGAAGCTGCAGAATCGTCATCATCATATTCATCAGAATCATCTTGTTGCTTCTTTTTCTGACTCTCTGCTAAAAGAGTTTTATTTTTTTCCACAGAGTAAAACAAAAAGAAACAAACCTAGGAAGTTTTTAACATTCAACACCTTAAAACCATTTCAGTGCAATTAACTCCTAAGATTTTCCTTCCAAAACTTCAGTTAACAACCTTTCCTATTTTTAAAATATGCTTTCAATCTATTGTAAGCTATATTTTACTTATAAGAGGTAAAATAATTATCCTAAGTCAGTTTTATTTAAAAGGTAAACTTTACAAAGCCTTTCAAAACAAAAAATTTCATAAGTGAATAATAACAGCTCTTTATCATCTGGACACAGCATATGGTTTCAAATTCCAAGCAAACATGAGTTCTAAAAATTCTACAACTATCAGTGACTACATAATCAAAGCAAAAAGCTAACTTCATTTCTGAAAGCCTCAACATTTGCTAATTCCATGTGGAATGTGTGACCCAAACAGTATTGCATCTATATAACTTGGACATTAAGAAACACTCAAAATTGAATTCTGAATAAATTTTCTATCTATTAAATTTACACTTGAAAGTAGTGGTTAATTTCTCTCTGAAGTCAAAGAGCATATATCATAGTCTATACCTTGTGTTTTCTGTTCAAGAAGTCGTCGTCTTTCGTCCATGTCCTTTTCTGGAATACCTTCCATACCATATATTTCCAACTCTATGTCTGTTCTCCCAGGTATTGCATTTGGTACAGCATCTATTGTCTCCTTATGCACCTACACATTAAAGAAGAACCACAATTTCATAAAAAGTCTCTTCAAAAACTAATTTCAAATTACTTAGAGGACATTTGGTGTTAAGAATTTTTAAATGACTGATTCTTTTAAAAAAGTGATTCATCCCCCAGTTTTGACACTCAGTAGCTATGTGACATTGGATGAGTCATCTGACCTCTCTAAGCCTCAGTATACTCCACCTATGTAGGTACCTATCTTTTTGGTTTATTTTTAGGGAAATAAAATGGTGTATATAAAAAGCACCTGTCAGGATACCTAACAACAGAGTATGGGCTCAATACATATTATTTCAAGTTTACCATAAAACCTTGCCTATTCAAATTATTAGCAACAAACTAGTAGCCCCATACAAAGCAGAGACGTTTCAAGTCTGAATTACTTGAGGCACTTAATATTTCCGCAAGAGTGTTCTTGCCAGTCTCTCTGTATTTGGTAGATCACAGAGGAAAGAGGTTCTTAAGAGGTTTATTGTAAAACACTGGGAATGAGGGAAATTTTCTCACTGTATGATTTCACTACATCAAACATTACTAATTAAACCTGGATTTCACTTCCTATTCAAAGTTCCATGTAATTACGGTGTTTGAATAAACTGACTGTACAACTTTAGTGTGCTACAGAAAACACAGATCCTGCATCAAATAAACACCTCTTCCCTTGGTCTCACACAGAAGTTGAAGTTTTAAAACATGCTCAATATCATCCTTTACCCTTTGGTCTGATTTGCCTTAGTCCTAACCAGATCTGCTTCATTCATATCACTAATTGAGGTATTAATTCTTTTTCAGCCTTTTTAGCAGTTGCCGTATGAGGTAATAACTGACATTCATAGCTGCCAAGCTCTAGCTCTGAGTTTCAAGTGTCACACAGATACCCAAAGTTCTAGAGACCAACCAGGTTATACATAAAGGGCTCAGCATCTCAGAACTTTAGAGATAACCATTACAACTTAGGAATACATGTGGGTGCTCTAAGAGCTTACAATCTAAGGACCATTACAATAAGCATTCCTGTAATAAGCTGTGCTCTAAGATTCAACTCTCAGAGTTTACACATTACAATTAGTCCATATTAGTGAGGCATTGTTTGTCTCTTCATTTCTGTTGTCCTTCACTCAAAATGCTGTCCAGATCCATTCACCCAGTTGCATGTCTCACAGCTCCATTCCTTCTTGCAGCCACTCAATAATTTTAGTGTATGTCCACATCACAGTTCACCATTCCACTCACTGATCAGCGTACCCCTAGGCCATCTCTATCCATTGCAAATCGTGAATACTGCTGCCATAAACACCATTGTGCAACCATCCATTCATGTCCCAGCTCTAAGATCTTCCAAGTATATACCCCATAATGCGGTTGCAGGACCTTATGGCACCCACATACTTAGCTTCTTGTGGAACCACCACACTGTCCTCCATAATTACATGGAGCTTTGAAGAGGAAGTGAGAGCTGGTAAGTTTGTACAGGTTAGTGTGAAATTCTGATATATCCCAAAGTAATCTGGGCAGAGTATGAGGTGGGAAGAATGCGGAAATGTTGGACTTCCCCAACTGGGTTGTTACTGGTGTTCCCGCAAACAAAGTGTGACTGTGTGATTGTAAATACCTCAGGGCTCACACTCTCTTTGTTCAGTGTATGGACAGATGAGTAGAAAAATGGGGACAAAAACTAAATGAAAAAGAGGGTGGGATGTGGGGATGGTATGTCTGGGGTGTTCTTTTTTATTTTTATTGAATTTTGGTGTTTTTTTTTGGTGCAAGAAGAATGTTTAAAAGTTGATTCTGGTGATGAATGCACAACTGTATCATGGTACTGTGAACAGCTGACTGGACACTGTGGATGACTGTAGGGTGTGTGAATATACCTCAACAAAACTATATCAAAAAAAAAAAGCAAAACCTGGATCATCTTTGCCATTATGTAAAATTCTTGTCAGTCTTGAGTCTCTTCAGCTAAAGTAATTCCCTCCTGGCTAGTCTATGTATTATGCCCAGACCATCAGCATCACCTGGAAACCTGCCAGAAATGCAAATTCTCAGGACCCACCCATGACCTACTGAATCAGCAAACTGTGATTCTGTTACATGTTCACGTTTGAGAATCACTATCTTAGGCTAATTACTTGAACACCCAAGCTACTTTTATGGAAAAACAGAAAGGCAATTAAAGAAAGCTAAGTGTTTTCTAAGAAATCTATCTCACTTAAACACATTTAAAAAACTGATACGCAAATCAAATTTTAAAAATATTTTAAGTTCTCATTAATCCTGAACAGCTGTTCCTTTTGTTTTTAGTAAGAGACCCATGGACAAAGCTACTCAAAAATTAACGTGGCATCCTGTTTCCTAAATTATGGGGGACTATTTTGCTATTTTTGATAAATGTGGATGAAATAATTCAGCATACATGTTTTATGAAAAAATACAGTAACATTCACATACATATTAGTCTTCACTATATTCCCAATTAAGGACAGGGATAAATATATGAATTTAAAGGAGCTGGGAAGAGGAGAAAATTAACATGATTCACTTAAAATCCCCCCAACTTTATGGTACAGCCAGCATCAGATTTCTCAGGCAAGCATTGATGAGATCTCCTGTGAACCATCTAACTTACTACTGGTCCTAGGTTTATCATCTATAAAATCGAAAGATGTATCTGATAGAACTACCAAGCCTACACCTCACAGTTGAGGAAAAAAAAGACCACATAAATAAAAAGTACTTAGTCAATTAAAGATGTTACTAACAGTTTCTCAACTAACCTTCTTCCAGCCCCAATCCTTTTCTCTTCTCTATAGCACAACTCCTTGAAAGAATGCCTCTACCTCCTCTTCCATTTTCTCTTGAAAACAGTCTCATCAGCCTCAGACTCTAAGAAATCAATCTTGACAAGTGACCAAAGACCTCCACTTCGACTAATCCAATCTCCATCCTCTTCCTACTTGACCTATCACCAGCATTTGATTGTTAAATAACTCTCACATTGAAACACAACTTCATTTGGCTTCAAGGGTATTCCTCTCTTGGTTTTCTTCAGTATCCTTGGATGGTTCCTTTTTATCTTCTGACCTCTGCATGTTAGAAGTGCCTCAAGGGCTGAATCCTTGTACCTCTTTTCTATCTACCCTCTACTCCCTAGGTTAAGGACATCATGACTTTAATAATCATCCTTATACTTTATCTCTAGCTCCAACATCTCCTAACTCCAGACTTATACATTCAACCATTTACTTGACCTTTCCATCTGTATATCCAACAGATCTTCTCAAAATTAACATACCAACAACTAAAAATTAGCATAAACTATCCTGATATTCTAATCTCTCCACCTATTCTTTCCACATCTCATACTCTTCAGGTCAAAAACCTTGGGGTCATCCTTAAAATCTCACTTTCTCATATCCCAGCAAACTCAGCCACTATCGCCTCTTGCCAAATCTCCTAACTGGTTTCAATGCACCCTGCAGTCTATTCTCAACTCTGCATTCAGAATGATCCTTTTAAAAAAAGTGTGCTAAAGCATCTTACACCTCTGTTCAAACTCTCCATTTCATTCAGAATTCTGCTCAAATGTCAGCTTCTCAACCAGGCATTATAAAACTATCCTGTGGTCCTCCTCATCCCTACCTAGTTCTAGTTCTCTTTTATCACTTATAGCCATGACACAAACTATTTACAAGTTATATTCCTCCACGACATAAACCTAAGCTCCACAACAGCAGAGATTTTTGTTTTACTCACTGCTATACCAAGTGCTTAAAACAGTGTCCAGCAGTGCTATCAAAAAGGGACATTCCGCCACAAGTGGAGATCTGTGCTATCCACTATAGTAACTAGCCACTAGCCACATGTGGCTGAGCACTTAAAATGTGGCTAATATCACTGAGGAACTGAATTTCAAATTTTATTTTAAGTAACCACATGTGACTAGTGGCTGCCAAACTGGCAGTGTGGGTCTAGAACGTAGTAGGCTTTCAAATATTTTTGAATGGTTATTAAATTGCTGTTAACGTAAAATAATTAGGAGTGAAAAGGCTCTACAAGCTTGTTAACGTAAAATAATTAGGAGTGAAAAGGCTCTACAAGCTTGTTTTTTTTAACATGGGGATGCAAGGCTTGTTTAATTTACCTCCCTTTCTCCCACCAATAATAGTTTCCAATGAACACAGATTGGCTCATCTCACACCTCTCTAGGGTCCAACTGAAAAAAAAAAAAAAACACAGGAAGCTTTGGGACTGGCAAAACTAGAATAATGCTGAAGGAGACCCACAGGTATTTATTAGACTTTAAAATGATAAAATTACAAAATTCTCTCTCTCCAAGAACCTAGAAACTATTAAATGAAACATAACATTGCCACTCCAAAAGAAGTTCATGGAATAAACTGAAGTAAGTCTAGCTCCAGGCTACAAATTATACCAAATAAATTCTTCAATGGCAGTGAGTAATGGCAGGTAATTATGTATTAATTCTTATATGATTAGAACTGGGCAGATTTTCCACAAAATTTAAAATCACTGAACCTCACACTCAGGAGATACTTTGTGATCTTAACCTAATTCTCAACAATCTAACCTAGGATGAAGATATTATCAATAGTTTAAAAATAAATACCGATATAAATTCTCCTTGAATTTAAAACATTTATCTTCTTGATGGCTATGGAACAGTTTTATTTTAAAGCTGACTAGCCACCTTATCTGGTCTTTTGCAATAAACAAAAATTACAGCTGTCAATGAGAAATTCAAGATTAGTCTTTCATATTGTTGCCAAATTACAAAAGGACAAAAATCTTAATACAGAAGAAAAACCTTTACCTGCATGCAGTGAATAGCTAAGCCAGGTCCTGTGTACAATTTCTTGTGACATATATGGCATTTAAAATGCTTTGCCTTTTGGTGCTGTATAAGGATCTTCTCATCATCAAAATCTCTATTACAATACCTAATCAACACTGTTAAGGTATAAAAATAGCACAATACTGGCACTCCCTGTAATAAAAACAATCATGAGAGAACAGAGGTAACATTAAAGTGTGGAAACAGCTAAAACTTCATAAAAATTCTCTTTATTATACAATTAGGGATTACACTTTGCCACGTGATTTCAATTCTCATTTCCCGGAAGCCCATGCTCTCCCTTGCCTCTCCCAAAGAACACATCTCAGTAATAAGCAACACTGTTGTTGTCAAATCCCGTGTGTTTAACCCTTCTTTTCTTCCATATGCCAATATTGACAAATTGTGGAGAGAAAAGTTGCAATGTTTAGAAATCCTACGTTTTTGTCACTGCAGAACTGGTTCATTGGGTACGATGAGAAAAATAATCGAAATATTAAGAATTTATCAATATTTACAATCTAAGACTAAGTTCACAATGACTAATAATAACAATTACATCCGAACAATCCATAAACTTGTTTCCAATTCCGTAAGAATTTATGTTGTCAAAGAATGCATTTAAACTTACAGATTGAGTTAAACCTATCGATAAAACTAAGAATTCTTCCTCAGAGTTTTTTAAAGCACATTAAAGAATTCATAACCGTATTTATAAACATGTAAAAATGCGGTTCTATAACGATTCGTTTCAGGGCACGAGAGAGTAAATAAAATTAATTTTAACATGAAGTATATTAACGCTTCCGGAAAAAGTATTAAAGAATGCCACATTTTATACAGATTTTTCCTTTCCAATTAGATAATCAATTTTTTAGTCTCAAAAGCTGAATAATAAGATACACGGAACTCCACCCTTTAAGAAAACGCTTCTTGAAGGAGTCTCCGGGTGAGACACGGAAGCTGTCTCTTCCCCACCCCAGCAAGAGAGAAAAAAAAAAAGAGGGGGTCTCAAAGCAGGGTTGACTAACTTGAGCCTTTACTAAACCAACTCAAAAAAAAGGGGGGAGGGGGACAGGAGACAGACGCTCCGAAAAGCTCTTTCCCAACACTCCATGGAGACAGCTTATTTTACGCAAGAGACTCTTTGTTGAATCGTCACCGAAACAACGGATTGGGGCAGTATAGTCCTTAAAAGATACTTGCTTCGGTGGAGGGGCCCAAGCCGCCCCCCAGTGGGCCAACATTCATCTCAAATATAGATCTTCCTGAGTCACGGAGTCCCACGAACCACAACTCCAGTGCCTCTCGCCTTAGAGACCCCATTTTCCAAGAAGTCTTCGCATACTCGATCCCGCCACCCACCTCCAGGCCTAGATACCAAACACTCCCCGCCACAGGCCAAAATCCAGGCCTCTAGTTCCAGTCACCAACAACCGGCGCCCACGCTCGGCCTCGACCTTAAACCGACAAAGGATATCAGCACCACGGCTTCAGCTGCTTCTTCTTCTTGCGCCCCATAATTGCGTTCTACCGATAAGCTAAAAGAGGGGAGAAAACCAGCACAAAAACGAGGCGAAAATCGCACACTTTTCCGGCCCAACGGCTACGACCGCGTCTCACAGGAAACAGACACAAAATGGCCGACAGCCTGGTTCGTTGCTCCACCTCCCGACAGGCACTGCGGCCAGAGGCGGTGCCAGCTGGGGTGGGTCACGTGACGCAGACCTCCGCCCACTCCGGGCGGAGGGTCGCGGTCGCCATCTTATCAGTTTAAACTCCTGCTCGGGGTTTCTGTGCTTGCTGGTTCCTGCTGGATTTCTTTCTAAGGGAGCCGGTGGCCTATGTACTTGGAGAGGCACGTTAATTGAAAATAAAACAATCGAAACGGCTGCCAGCCTCATTGAAGGCAAACGATAAACTGAGAGATAATTGAGCGCGCAATTTTTACTTTAGGTTTTTTCACTTGCTGGGATCAATCCTTTCTGCAGTAAGCGTTGGTCAGGTGCCCATGACGTACGAAGTCAAAAAAGTCACTGCCCTGCCTTGTAACTCACAGACTAGTGACGGACGAGTAAACAAAATGCAGTGTGGTCGGCGTGGTGATGGGGAAAATAACGAGGTGTTCCGAGACCTTAGAGGAGGGGAATCCTAACACAGCCTCGGAGGGCGTTGGGGTGTCACGGAAAGTTTCTGAAGGGTCCCTAGACGTTAACGAAGTGAAGGAAGCGAGGTTATCTCACTAAAGGGAGCAAAAAGTGAGTTTGAGGCTAGGCTCTTGAAAAAACGAGTATTAGTAGTAGGACTAGATAATCCTGGGGAGGCTGGCAAAGACGAGGTGTAGAGATCAGAGACGCATTCCGAGTTGACCGTCAAGCCGAGATGTCTAGAACGCCACTGAGGAGTGTGAGGACAGTTAGTGAATTACACAAGTGGCGAAGCGTCCGGGGTGTTTGGGTTCAGATTCCATCACTCTCTGAGCTGCATGACTTGAGGCAAGTTGTTTCAAACTTGGCTCGGCGGCACTTAGAGGAACAGAGTTTGGCATATGGTTATAGCTAATAATGTAAATTATAAGTTACTACTAAAGGTGAAAATTAGTTGCAAACCCAGGGAGCAGTTAATATGTGCCATTCATTGTGCTAAGTTTTATTTTTACTTGTCTCAACAATCTTGTGAGGTCGGTGCCATTATACTCAGCCTATTCATAGAGATGAGGTAAGAGGGACTTAAAAGAGTTAATTTACCCAAGGTGACAGTTATTAAGTGTGGAGCTGAGTTAGGTTTGAGTTTCAGAAAAGTCCCTTGGACTGCAGTGTGAACAGTGGATTAGAGGAGTAGAGGGAGAACAGTCGTAGAGAATGAAGTAGTAATTTGGGTGAGAGAAGAAAGCCTGAACTAGGGTAGTGGTAGCAGGAAGTCATTTATTCATCCTTCCAAAAATAAACAATAAACAAGGAAACAGGCAAGATGATGTTAGATTGTACCAAATGACAACAGAAACAAAAACCGAAAATGATAGAGCAAGACAAGAATGTTCACTTTCACCACTTCTGTTCAGCATTATACTGAAGGTTCTAGGCAGGGCAATTAGGCAAGAAAAAGAAAAGGCATTCAGATTGAAAAGGAAGAAGTAAAATAGCGCTATTCACAGATGATATGTTCTTATATATACAAAATCCTAAGGACTCAATTTTTGAAAAATTTGAAGTAATAAACCATTCAGATAATATTGTTTTGGCTAGGTCCTGTGTGGTCAATATGGTCTCTACTGTGTGGCTTCATAACTCCTCAGTTTAATACACTGCCTTCCATACATGGTACCAACCAATTTTTCCAGTTTTCTCCACATACAATTCCTTTCACAAACTATACACTACACACAAAGTTGTCATTCACAGACTCATTCAGTGTTCTGCCAATATGCCAAGTGTTGTTCCATCTCCATGGCTTTGCTCAAGTGGTACCTTCGAATGCCTGGAAGAAGTCTCATCTCACCCAACTGGAACATGGCTCTAAAATCCCATCATATCCTTGTGATGATAATAGTGTCAAGTGTTTACATTTATGTCAGACACTTTACTCACCTGTAAAGTGAGACATCTACCTCATGGAGCTGTGAGAATTAAATGAGTTAATATTTGTAAAGCACTTGAAAGAGTACTCATACAATAAGTGTTCAAAAATGTTAGCTATTATAGTTAGATGTAGATTTAATGTGGGGTATTGGTACACTAATTTTTTTATGTATATATAGGGTGAAACATTCAAGAAAAAGATAGTTCTGAGGGTTACAAAGTCTTAAAATTAATTCAGCAACCAGTTTTGAGCACTCTAGGCAATGCTCTGGGCACAGAGGATATATGATGAACAAGGTGACATTCCAGGGGAGGAGACAGACAAACACTTAGTGTCAGAAGTGACAAGTACTATGAAGGAGAATTAAACAGTGTGAGAGGATTCAGACTGATGGGGACAGCAGTGGAGGTGTGTGCAGGGTGTGTTTTATATAGGGCAGTCAGAAAAGACCTCTCTGAGGAGGTGACATTTGTGCAGAGCCTTGAATGAAGTGAGAGAAAAAGCCATACAAATATCTGGGGGCATTCCAGGTGGAGAACAACAAATGAAAAAGCTGTCAGATTGGAACAAAATTGGAGTGTTTGAGAACAGCCAGAAATGTGACTAGAACAGAATGAGCAAAGGAGAGGGTGGTAGGAGATGGAGTCAGAGAGGGAGGTAGGGACTAGATTGTGCAGGCCCCTGAATGTCTTATTCTCCTGAAGGTTGTTTTTAAAATTCAAGAATGGGAATACAATATAAAATAGCAGTTAAGAGCATGGTGTTTGGAGTCAGATAGACATAGCTTATCATATATTTGCTAAACCTCAGTTTCTTCAACTGTAAAATGAGGATAAACTCCTCTGTTACAAGAGTGGTCCAAGGATAAATAAAATAGGTAGAGATCCTGACCCACAGTTACTGTGAAATAAATGTAAGATATTAAACTATAAATGTTATCTCAATATTATTGTTGCTGCTGGCAATTTATAGGCCAACTTGCAGAGACCAATGCCCTCAGATTATACTCATAAATGGTCAGAGGCCAGTAATGATATTCCTGAGAGCACTAATTGTCTACATCACTCCCTTGGCACTAATCATATTCTGCCCTTTCCCATGTGTGTCCTTTGTCTCCTCAGTTATGTTGTCAGCTACTTTAGGAAAGGACAAACATTGAATGTCTTTCTATATCTGTGCATTTTCATTCTTTTTAATGGCTGCATAGCCTTCTCAATGTGCATGTATATTTGTTTCCTATTGCTGCTGTAACAAATTACCACAAATTTAGTGGCTTAAAACAACACAATTTTATCTTACAGTTCTGGAGGTCAGAAGTATAAAGTTGGTAAGCAGGGCTGTGTTTCTTCTGAAGGCTCTTGTTTTTTCTAACTTCTAGAGGATGCCCACATTCCTTGGCTCATGGTCCCACATCACTCCAACCAATGCTTCCATCATTGCAGAGCCGTCTCTGACTCTGACATTCCTGCCTCTCTTGTGACTATATTAGGCCCGTTTGGATAATCCAAGATGATCTTTCCATCTCAAAATCCTTAATTACATCTGCAAAGTCCCTTTTGCCTTGTTAGGTTACATATTCACAGGTTTCAGGGATTAGGATATAGACATCTCTGGGAGGCCATTATTCTGCCTCCCACTACATGTAACATTATTTATTTAAGTGGTCTCAGGCTTTTCACTATTACAAGCCAGGCTGCAAGGAAGATCTTTGGATTCATGTATTTTCATACTTATATGATTGTTTCTATTTGATGATGCCCTAGGCGTGACATTGATAATCAAAAGATATATGTATTTAAATATTGAAAGTTACTTTCAAATTTCTTTCCAAAGCATGTTCATTAATTTCATCCCTATCAACTGTTTATTAGAGTTTCTGTTCCTCTATAGACCCCAACATGGGATATTTCTAAACGTTTAAATCTTTGCTAATCTACTAGATAAAATGTAGTACAATATATCATCATTTTTATTTACATTTAAGCACTTTATTTATGTAGTCCTCATTTTTATTTCTTCCATGAACTGCCCATTTTCTTTTTTTTTTTTAATTGATGAGAACTGTTCAGCTATCATTTATGTTGCAACTGTTTTTCCCAGTTGGTAATTTATGTTTTGACTGGGCACCACACAGAAGCATTTAGTCTTTATGTAGTCAGATTTATCAGTCTTTTCCTGTATGGCTTCTGAGTGTTTTATGTTTAGAAAGGATGTCACTTCAAGAATTTTTTCTTTAATTCTCCCATATTTTCACTTTGGTTTTTTGGTTTTTTCCTTCATTTTACATTTTTAAATCTTTAATCAAACTGTGTGTTTGTTTGCAGATGTGTGTGCATAAGGAAGGCTTTATTCTTTTTCATTACTAGTTGCACCACCTTTATCACATACCAGATCTTCTAGACATCTTACCCTGTAGACAGGAGAAAAAAGAGTTAAAAGAGAAATGACAAAAGTTTTTGAGTAAGGGTGCACTTAGTATGACCGCTAGACTCTGCACAGAGGAAAACCCTTCCAAGCCCGTTCTCTTCCCTAAGAACCTGGAGAAATCAGCGGAACGCAGGTGTGTGAGGACCAGAAGCCGGACGAGCCCCGCCGCCGAGGACTGTACGACAGGAGGGAGCTGTTTGGTGGGGACACAAGGCCGCTCGGAGCCGCCGGGATGCTCCCCTCCTTTCAAGAATCGCTGGATGGGGATGAAAAGGAACTAGAGAGCAGCGAGGAAGGTGGATCCACCGAGGAGCGGAGACTAGAGCCGCCGCCCAGCAGCCACTACTGTCTCTACAGCTACCGCGGAAGCAGGTGGAGACGCCCCGCCCGGCCTACCCGGCCGCCCCTGCGTCTCCGTCCTGACCCCACCGCCCGGCCTTGCATCCCACACCCGGCCCAGCGGCCAGGTCGCTCCCAAACGTCGTCTTCTTACCCAGTTAAGGTCTCTGGCCCTAAGGGCCCTCCTCGCCTCACGCCGTCCTTCCCGAACCCCTTTCTGGACCTTTATGTCTGGCTCTCCCAAGCCTCTACGCTCCATCTGTCCCTCATCTTTTTAGCCCCTTCCTCTCGCTCTGCCCTTTGTTCAGCACCGTGCCTAGCACGCTCAATAATGTCAGTTCCCACCCCCTGTCCTTCCTGTCATTCTCTCTCCTTTTTCCCTCATATTCTCCCCCTACACCCTCCACCACTACCACCCGCTGATTATACTCTCTCCTTGCTGCCTTTTTTCTCTTCTCCCCACTGACTTTCCTGGGGCTCTCCTGGCTCCCTAAAGTCTGAGGTCTTAGAGGAAGTTTCCTTTCCGATGTTTAGCCTTTCCTCCACCTCTTAGTTGGCCTACAGAGAAGGGGCTCTTCTTGTCAGCCCTGTTTTCTGGTTTGTTTTCCTTGCCGTGAAGGTAGGCAGTGAAGGACCTAAACTTCCACCTTGCAACATTTTAGTTGACTCCTCATCTTTCTCTTCCTTTGGTTGCCTCCCTCCCATACTCCCAGAGAGTGCCCATGGTTGATTGCCTACTTGCTCTTGTGGCTTGCAGATTGGCACAGCAGCGAGACGCCAGTGAGGACGGAAGTCCAAGTGGGACAAATGCAGAAACGATTTCACACAAATGCTGTGACGATTTCAGGTAAAACCAGTACCCACTTGCTTTTTAACTTCTATGCACCTTTGGGCTGTAGATGTCAGTGGGTACCCCATTTGCTCACCATCCCCTAGGAACCTCATCCTAATTTCCTCATTGACTCATTCATTCAAGGCTGGGAGAGATCCAAACACTGGGAGTGTCCCTGGTGATTCAAGCCAGAGAGAATTATTCTGAATTTCTTGCTTGGAACTCCAGTAAAATATTCAATGTGATATTTACTATCAAGACATTTAAAATTTAAAACTTAAAACCCTCTTCTTTTTCCTTTAAATACTCTTTGGTGGCCCCTGTGCTACACACTAGATTGTAACCTCCAGGACAGCAAGGATTGTTGTCTCTTTTGTTCGTTGATATCTCCCTACTTAGTACCTTGAGTGATGCCTGGCACAGAGTAGGCATTTAATACATATTTATTAAACGAGTGAATGAATCTAACACAGTACAAGGTAAGGTGCATTCAAAAAGACTGTATTCATTGACTGGATAATGGATGAATTTAGGGATTTTCAGAGGTTACAGTAGTATTGTGGTTTTTTATATAGATATATTTAGTTTTATATATTTATATATAGTTTTCATCTTTTAGAGATATGTACTGAAAAATTTATGGATAAAATTATATAATGTCAAGAACTTGCTTCCAAATAATCTGTAAGTGGACTGGGAATGGGAGGTAGGCAGCATGGAGGTATAGATGAAACAGGATTGTCCATGAGCCAATAATTGTTGAAGCAGGATGGTGGGTATCTGGGGGCATTGTTCAATTCTGAGTGAAGGGTACATGCAGGCTCATTATACTATTCTCTCTACTTTTATATGTGTTTGAAATTTTCTATCATAAAAATGAAAACAAAGACCTTGAAAATATTGAGTTCATATTCTCTATTGTAAAAGTTCGGTGACAGAAGACCTTTTCTTCCTGAATATTGAAGTTATAGTCTTTGTTATATTCTAATCTATATCAACTGTGATTTTGATTTTTAGTTCATAAGTGAAAGCTAAGCTGATATGTTCATCCATGGGTATAGTAGGTAGAGGATCGAGGAAAGAGGAGAAGGAATGAAATAGTGATCTAGGAGAGAAAAAGAATGAATGAATGAATGAATGAGGAAATGTAATGATAGCTGAGCAGCCCTAAGGGACCATTGTGATCACTAACTTAAAATGAGACTGAACACCATGGATGTATGTTTTTGTCCAACCATATTCAACTAGGTGCAGGTACAGAGTAGGTGAAGAACTGCATTAACCGGGGTCGAAGTTTTGCTAAACAAGTTCAGTGAGGTGAAAACAACAAAGTTGAAGGAGACTGCATGCAAGGGTATGATTATAATGACTGACTATGAAATCTAAGCTCTGTAAGGAGGATGGGAATTGAGAAGATGAGAAGCTTCGGGGTCTATGAAAAAGAGTTAGGATCAATAGATAGGAATTCCAGTGGAGTCAGAATACTAGAGAGAATAGCTGGAAATATAGGAACATTTTAAACTTTTTGTTGATGTGAATCATAATGGTGACATACATCTCTAGAAGCCTCACCAACTGGGGTCAGGTAGACAGCTTTCTTAAGTAGAGACCCTGGCTTTCAGTAACATTGTCTGACTTATGGGGTCTGAGTGCAATGGCCCACTGATAAGGAATGTGTGTCTTTCATGTGTCAAGCCTCTCCTTGGTGGATACTAATCTGCCATCTGAAGTGGAGCCAGAGCTGCGCGGTTTCATTGCTAAGCGTCTTTCTAAGGGAGCAGTCTTTGAAGGGCTGGGTAATGTTGCATCTTTGGAGCTGAGGTAAGTGTAAAATGTGCTGTGTCCTGAGTTTTTATTACTGAGCTAAATATGAGAAGTGATGAGAAACTCCAAAAGGCCAGTTCCTGCTAGACCCACAAAATTCATCTTTGTCCTCTAGTTGTCTGAGCACTGGGCCCCACACATTTGTGAAATGAAATGAATTGAATGGTAGAGACTCCACCTCCTAAGTTTACTTTAGTTTTTGTACTTGGAAGAAAAGAATTCCTACCCAAACTAAATAAAGACAGAGCAAATACTCATTTCCATTTCCAGATGAGGAAATAAACTCAGAGAAGTTAAGAGAGCTCAGGCTTGAACATAGGCATTTCCAGCCATCTTTCTGTTATACCTCTTGGTTGTATTTCACTTCAGACCATGAAGTTGGCATGTAAGTCCTCCAAGAGTATTAGGCCACAGCCCAATGATAAGGCCCCAGGATTAGCATGTCACATCTGCCGAGAGCTTCAATGATTTGTGAAGATGGTAGGGAAAGGAAGAACATGCTTATTTTAATGTAAACATGGATGGATAGTCTATGAACAAGAGTGAAATTTGCATGAATTTTTTTTACGTAATTCGGAATTCAAAGAAATTTCATGTTTGTGAGGGGCTGCTTTGGCTAATTTAGTCTCCTCTGCTGTTATGGGCAAACTGAAGGAGAAGTCTGGGAAGCTCTGACTGAGTAGTTAATCTAAGTGTTGCCAGATCAAGATGACCAGGGTTCAGAGGAGTCCACAGAATTAATGCATGAATAACCAAAATAAGACATTTACCTTTTTCTTTCATTTCTAGTCTTCCAGGTTACCGAGTCGGTTGTTATTACTGCCTTTTCCAACAAGAAAAACCACTTCCTCAAATGGCAACAATGGATTCTGAACATAACCCTTCAGAGTATGTGGTCTGTTTTTTAGGAGGGTCTGAAAAAGGACTTGAGCTATATCCTTTCATTAGTCTTTGAGGATCAGGAAGGAAAACATGGGAAGGCAAGTGGAGGAATATTACTACCAACTTGCAAAAAGCTTTTCCACCCCCTTTGGTATTTACTTGAATTTCATACCTTCACACAGTCATTTGTCTTGACTTGTTTTATTTTGCAGTTTGTGTTTCTTGAGAGATTGTGTATTTCTTATTGAGAGAGAGAACACTGTCTTGATTCATCCTTTATTACTTCCTTAAGAACATACTTTCAGGCTTGAATTGGACAAATACATTCAAGGGCTGAAAAATAGCATGAACTGTGAGGTAAGATGACTGATTTAATAACTTTTTGAGACTGAGATATTAACATACTGTGACTACTATGCTTGTCAAATTGTACAAAGACACCTAAATTCTAAAAACTTGCTGCTTTGTGGGCAAGTAGAAAGGGAAGTAGGGAGCATGGTCTTATATGTGCTGAAAGTTTCACAGGACTGCTTCTGATGTTTTGTATCCATGAAAAATTCAATCCATTAAATTCGATGGCATGTGGTAGCATGCCAGATAAGGAAGAAGACCTTCTCTTGGTTCCTAAGCACGTAAGATTTATGTTTTGGTCAGAATTTGTGGTCCGTGCAGCCTCTGACACCAGAGACATGCTACGCGATGGTATAGCCATCCTTGAACTCAACATTAAAGATTTTTAGAAACATTTCATTGATTGGTCTTTTATGAATTAGATATGTTCATATCGATTAATTTATCTAAACCTTTTAAAAACTGTACGTTCAGCTTGTGGCAATTGTAAAGTCATGACTCTCATAAATTTGCTACCCATTACATGGAGTAATAGTTCCTTTATTTGTCATGTACTTCCAAGATCCTGCAGGAGGGGAGGAAGGGATAGCCTAGGAATGAGCTAAAGTCTGGGGGTGCTGCTTTCCCAGATTGGAGCTGTTCCTGTGTGACACGAGTCCCCGGAGAGCAGTATGGCCTAGAAAGCCAGATGTGCTCATGGGACAGCATGACTAACAACTGGAGTGGGCTTGAGTGCTTTGGCGAGTTAACTTGTACCTTTTCCTGTGTGCATTTTGAGTCTGAATAAACTCTGTCTATATTCCTTCAGTCATCCAACAGACTCCCAATAAGCTTATACTGTGGATGTGTTATACAGGGGAGACAAGGGTTATTGAGACAGTATCTCCAGTGAGTGCACAGTATGGTGGGGGAGACAGACATAAATGCCCAGGTTTTCTCAGTGAAGAAATAGAATGGAACCTTATTAATTCAATGTCTTCATTGTATATGATGCATTTCTTAATGTGTTTTTAAGAAATTCAGTACAGAATTCATCTCCACTTTGTCCAGCAACCCCAGGAAAGCTATAATATCACAATTCCTTTTTTTGTATTGATGGTGTTAGCTTAAGAAAAGGAGGTGTCCCTCTCCCCTGGTTCTTTTTAGTATCAACTAAAGTGAAGGATTATGTTAAAGCAAATGACATTCTATCCTGATTTAGGAAAAAGGCCTGGAGAACCAAATCAAATCCTACCTGAGCAACTGGTTTGAGGAAGTTGTATGCCCAATTCAAAGGGTTGTTCTTCTCTTTCAGGAGAAGCTTAACTTTCTGCTGCATGCTGTAAGTATGGCTTGAACAAAAGTATTTCCTTAACTGACCAAGAATCATTTTAGCAGAGTTGGATCATTTAGAGACATCCATTTTTCTCTGAATATTTATTTTCTCCCCTGAATATTCATTCTAACTATGCTTGCTGTCAAGATAGATGGCACCTTAGTTACTCAGATCTAGAAAGTTATCTTGCTAAGGCAGAATTTCAAATGCTGGTAGCCTTCCTAATGGGATAAAACATTTAAAAATAATTCCTTTTTGAAATGATCTGGGAGAAGTGTATTTTTCAAAACAGTTTGAGAAGGAAAACAAAAATTCAAAGTAACTTTAACTGTACAAAAAAAGCCTAGATTAAAAAAAACTGAAAATTCACTAAAACAGCCAGATAATGGGAAAGGCTTGAGTAAATGACAAATTCTTTAATCCAAATATGTGGTAGGTAGATGCAGCTGAGGCTAGATGGCCCCGTGAGACCAAAGTGGTAAAGCTGTCTCAGACTGTTAGTGAGGGGTGGCTGAACGGGCTCTGGAGAGCTCATGGGCAGTGCTCACCGAGTGTTGTCTGGTGTGGTGGTTATTTGGGAAGGAGATGTTTAGTCCCAAATAGCTGCTCAATAAGGAAAACCCAGAAACATGTATCAATCAGGTGTTATTTTTATCTCTTAGGCTCTGAGTTATACTCCTGTTGAGGTTAAAGACTCAGATGAAAAAACAAAGAGAGACATTAACAGGTAAAGAACATGATTTCTGAAAAGAAAGAACCTTTTACATAGAGAACCTAATTTTTACTAAAACTCCCCTTCTAATTTCACCCTTCTATCCTGTAATATTGTTTGTGGAAATGAACTCATTTGTGCGGCAGGTTTCTGAGTGTGGCTAGCCTTCAAGGACTTATTCACGAAGGCACCATGACATCTTTGTGCATGGCCATGACAGAGGAGCAGCATAAGTCTGTGGTCATCGATTGCAGTAGCTCCCAGCCTCAGTTCTACAATGCAGGTGAGCTGCAACCTCTGAAGTGGAATTCTTGGTCCACTTGTGAGTCTCCATTTTGCATTGAGAACAAATGATACAAAATTATTCTTCCTACCTTGTGCATTTTTACGTTTGTCCCAAACTTGCTGAAAACAATAGCAGTTCTAGAAATATGGAAATAGCTTCAAACTCAGCAATTCCACTCCTAGGTATATAAACTCTTGGATATGTACTCAAGGAGACATAAAGAAATATCTATAAAGGCATTGTTTGAAACAGCAAAGAATTGGATGCAACCTCTAAATGTCCATCAACAGGAAAAGTGATAAACTGCTATCAATGGGCTACTATACAGCAGTGAAAATGTATGAACTAGAGCTACATGTATCACTATAGTTCACAAAGATACTATTTGATGAAACAAGCCATTAAAAAATATATATATAAAATTTTAACATATGCAGAATACTACTACATAGGGTTTAGAGATATAAAAATACATGGTAAAAGTTTAGAAAAATGTATGGGAATGATAATCCTTTCTGAAAGGAAAGGAGGAAGATGAGATTGGGGAAGGGTACCCAGGGAGTTTCAACTATGTGGGTAGTGTTTTTTTATTTTTTATTTTTGACCATTGTAGAAATCTTAAATAATTCATTGTAAATGTTTTTATAAAGAAAGAAAAATGTCTTGTGCTTTGTAGAGTTGCATTTTTATTTATTTATTTTTCCAAAATGATTTTGCAGGAAGCAACCGGTTTTGTGAGGATTGGATGCAGGCATTTTTAAATGGTGCTGAAGGGGGCAACCCTTTTCTTTTTCGACAAGTACTAGAGAATTTTAAATTAAAGGTAATTAATTGACTATGTGTCAAGTGCCACAGGCACTTTTTATCTGAATTTTAATTAGTACCAGTGACAGCAACAAATCTGTTTTGCAGCTGCCATGTCTATTAAATAGGACATTCTGAAAACTGGAATCTTCAGAAGGCATTTTTTAATTTGTTTTTTAGTGGCTGCTCCGTATATATAAATTCATTTCTAATTAATTGGTTTGAATGCTTATGTTTAAGGGACATTGGTCTTATAATTTGTGAAGTGTCTTAGTTGCAAAGCCCAAACAAGTGGTTCACAGCTAAGGGTTCAAAATACTGGTGGTGGTGGGGGGGGTCACCTTATTTAGGAGATTAAAAAAAATTTTTTTTATATCATATATAAGAGCTTTAGTTCTACCGAGGGCAAAGAATTTTAGCAATAAAAATGATGGAAATATTTAAAATAAAAAGCAAACATCTCAGGAACATATTTTGAGTTCTCAGATGGATAGGAGATATTTTTCAAGCATCATAATTTTCTCAGTAAACACATTTAACTGGATAATCTTTTTCTAGGCCATACAGGACACAAATAATTTGAAGCGGTTTATCCGACATGCAGAAATGAATCATTATGCTTTGTTTAAATGTTACATGTTCCTAAAGAACTGTGGTAGCGGAGATATCCTTCTGAAAATAGTTAAAGTGGAACACGAAGAAATGCCTGAAGCCAAAAATGTGGTAGCTGTCCTTGAAGAATTCATGAAAGAAACTCTTGCCTAAAGTTTTTGATCATGTGTTTTGAGATAATTGTATCATGAAGTTGTATATTCAATCCTTGGTGTTTAAAATTGCAGTTGTTATAACAGTAATTCATAGGATTGCTATGTAAGATTATTTGAAACTCATTCCAGATTTTTTTTTTTTTTCACTTTTAAAATTTAATTAAACATAGAAATCTGAGGAATGTCTTCACTGAGTCCTAGATAGATATAAGTGTTAGAGTTGTAGAATTTTAGTGTATCTCTGGTCCCATAAATTGTAGACTTCAGAGGGTTGGTGCTTAAGAGGTGATTTTGTGGCTTCTCTCAGGAGTTTGCTGCAGTATTTAGCAACTTTGCCTTTCAGAATAATCATAATACTTTTTTCTCTATGGATTATAGCACTTTAAGATATATAAAATCTTAGACTTAAGACAGATCAGCACCACTGAACCATTTTAAAGACAGATACATGCGCCCTGTGGGTGCTCAACACATTTTTTGTCTTATTGATAATGGCAGTGATGATGAAGCCAGCTTTTAAGTCAATATGCAAATAAATCATGAGTGTGTAAGTAATTAAATGAGTTTTAAAAATAGAGGCACTAGCTTCAAGATAAAACATTATCTCTGATGGAGAGCTACTGGAGAAGGGGCCCCCATCACCACTTTTCTTCATTCATGTTGTTCACAGATCTTTGCCAAGAGCCTGTATTTTCTTTTTTCTTCCAGGTGAAAATGCTAGAGTTATAAACAGTGTTAAGAAAAGAAACAAAGTACATAAATTTTACAAGCAAACTGTACAGTAAGGAATGCAAATAGAGATTCTTCCTATCAGAGTTATTCATTGATTTTAGTTTTTTGTACATTTGTTACAAGCCTCACATTGTTTTACTGTGAATCAATTGAAGTACCCTCAGCCAGCCATTTATAATTCACAGGGAAGCCAACTGCAGCTACTTGCATATGACTGCAATTTGTTCTGCATAGCTCCTTAATAAATCCATCTGATAATGATTTTTGTTTAGAAGGTCAGAAGTCTTGTGTTCTCACTACCCTCAGGATGCTCAGAGGGAACACAAGCCCCCAAATCTGAGGAATCTTCTCTTAAACGGATCTAAATTAACATGCTGAGTTTTAACTATGACCCACCCTTTCAAAATGACTGACAATGGCCTTTTGCTCTAGAGACAAGACTTACTGAACCATTTCTATTCTTTTAATGGGAAATACAATTCAGGCTTTTCATAAAAGCTTTTGTTTACTTTAAATTTTAATACCTTAGATTGTAGGCAATGTAGAAAAAATCTAAGTAGCACTTTTTAAAATAACATTAAATTCAGAATGACTATGGAAAATCAGCATTTTTATACTCCCCTTGAATCTTTCTTTTATACTTGGTTGCCACTTGAAAATTTTTTTAATAAGCAGCATTAGGACATCAAAATTTTGAATCTGGAAAATGTTATTTTTCATTTTCAAATTAACATGTCATTCAAGAGTACATGTTTTAAATGGTATTTAAAAGCAAATGTATTATCTGCTTCAAATCATTTAAGGATCTAGGCAAGGTATAATGATATATTCTTTATGAGTGTATTTATATATATTTTATAATTTAGGCTTTCTATATGATACAGTTGTACACAATACAGTCTTTTTTTAAAAGTCTGTGACAAACTGATTATCACTACAGTTTAAAAAAAGGATTTATTCAGACCTGGGATAAATTTATTTTTATGTATTATTTATGTGCTGTAGACACAGAGGAAATGTCTGCTTGTTATGTATCAAAAATATATCTCAGTTTATCTGTAATTATACTTGTAATAACAATAATAGTAATAATAATAATAATAATAAATAACTTAGCTCTCATTAAGACAGTCGTTTTCATTTAATGAGCTAAATTCCCCAGCATGACATTTTTATTAATTTCCAACAAGCTTATAGGGAAAATTATACTTGTTATGCTGAAGAATTTGCTGAAGAAAATCAAGTCACCTGCTGGGACATACCTTTCTGCATCTTGCAGAAGGCATCAGGCAGGGTGTAAGAGCAATTTCCTTCACAATGTTTTATTCATTGTCCACTAAAGTCACACCCGTAGAACTCAATAAGCCAAGTCACTTCCTTTTGTTCTCATTCATTATTAACCATGACAGAATGCCACTCCTTTACCAGAGGATTACATACCAGATGCCAGGAAAGCCTGAGGGCTTCTCAGATAAAAATTCAGTTACTAGGACCACATTTTCCTAACCCTGTGTCTCAGTTAATGGAAACCCCACTGACTTCAACAAAATCTTTCCACCTGGAGGTCTAAGAGGCAGCTCCAGTTCTATAACTGCTAAACTTCCTAAATGTGCCTCACAGATTTTAAACCATATGGACAAATTGCTGATGTGGCATAAATACTGATAATCTGGAAATCAGGGGTGGTAGGGAGTAGTAGTGAATTGACAGCTTTGGTTTTTCTTGTAAACTACTTCCAGGGGGGCTGACAAGGTGGAGGCCCTCTTAAGTAAACACCAAGTGAATGTTCCGGGGATCACTTCTGTGACTGGATGACCCTAGGGCTAATGCAAGGAGAGGCTCTTTAAACAAACAACCCAAAGCTTCCATATGATGTTTAGTGCCTTGAAGTCCTGAGAGCGTGAACTCTAGAACCAGCAGTCCTGGATGTGACTTCAGCTATGCCATATGCTTTCAGCCAGTTACTAAATTCTGAGGCTTCCCCTCATGTGTAAATATGGGGATGTCTAAACCCATTTCATACCAGGGTGTTGTGCAATTCAATGGAAATAATATATTGAAAATGCATACTCCAGTGTCTAGCACATAGTAGGTACTCGGTAAATGGTCATTTCTTAATTACCTTATTATCAGTAAACACCTTATTAAGTTCTTGGAAGAAAGAATCTGGCAGAAGGGAGGAACCACAAAAGTGAAAAGGGAAGTGATAGGCAGCCAAAGGCAAAGTTAAACAGCTGTTGGCTCTCCAGGGAACTTGCTTTTAAAAGTCTCAGATGTTGAAACTAGAATTAATCCATAGGAACATGGTTGCTCAAAAAAGGCCCCATTTTTTCCTCCTAAGGAAACTGGTTCTCCATGCTCCAAATAGAAGCAGGTTATTTGAACTGTAGCCTGAAATGCGCTCTAAAGCCTGTTCTGAGATGGCTTCTATAGCACTTGGAAATATTTTTAAATGATACATAGAAAACTAATGGGAAAGAACATTATGGGAAACAACACCCCTCCCGAATTTAACGGGGTAGTTTAATCTGCAAATGAAATTTAACTTATGAATGGCGAATCTACACACTGCCATTGATTCAGAGAAACTGGTGGAGACAATTTACCTTCCCAGTCTCCATCCATTCAAAGCCAACTTGATTGTTTAACTTGCTGAGCATCAGGCTTCACTTTTAAAATGCTCCTCTTTCCCACTGACACCACTTTTTGCCCTGAGAACATTCCTAGCCCTTCCTCAAGGTCAGGGTGGTGACAGCCCCTAGATAAACGTAAAGGCTAGGCTGTTGGGGTGAAGGAAGAGGAAGGAAATACCATGATACTTCAAAGACTATCTTTCCACTAATAACAGTCACAATATTAATCTCATGGGGTACAGTGTAAGAGAGGAAGGGAAAGGAGGGGCACAACAGGAGAACTGGCATAAAGGTTCTTAACCTGACGCCATGGATGATTGTCCATATCCACAACCCCCCAAAACTATACATTATCTATAAATGTGCGTTTTTATGGGAAGAGAGCTCATAGCGCTCATCAACCACTCAAAAGAGTCCAATGATTCCAAAAAGGTTAAGGACCACCAAGCTAGAAAGACTGGTGCTATGCCCTGGTGCCCCATCAGTATTTTATAAATCAGATCCACCGCCACTGTTCCTGACCCTCTCCCACGGCCCTGACCCAGACCCAGATGAAAGAGTCTCCAATGCCAACCCTTCAGTTCACTTCCTGCATAACTAGTAGCTTAAAAACAAAAATCTTTAATGGAATCTGTGCTCAAATAATATGTTACAAACAAAAATATACAGAATGTACACAATACAAAAATATTTAGAAACAAACATTGCAGCTTGTGTTTCTTTTTTGACTTAGGTCCTCAGAGGGGAAGTTCACTGTTGAAGCACTGATTTTTAAGGCAGAGGAGTATCGGTGCTTTCCACCTAGAACTGGGAGCACATGAATGATGCCAGGAAAGGGCTGTCACTGCACCCAGGATTCGTCATTATTTGCTAAGTAAATTGGACACTGGGGGAAGATCTGGGCTTGGTGAGCAATGACTCCCCTATCTTCTGGGCAGGAAGTGTTCTCATGGAAACCGAGAGTCCAATTAGCTGGCAAAAGAGCCTCATTAGGGAGCTTCCCTAATTAAAAAATGAGTGATTAATGGCATCATTAAAATGAAATTTCTCCTGTGAAGGTTTGTTTTCCTTTCCCCGGTTTCTGATTCCTCTTCCATTTAACGAGAGAGTGAATCTGTAGCTGTTGTTCAGGGATTCCCCAGCTTTCAGTTTCTGTATTCTGTGGATTAAGGGCCGACCCAATTCCACCAGCTGGAAGATTTACACCAACTTCCACTTCACAGCACTCTGGCTGGGCCACCATATCGGAAGAGTAAGGAGAAAGAGAAGGGAAGGCACCGCCTGCCTCAGTAATGGGGAAGTGCTGGGGCAGGGGGGGCTTGGGAGAGTGGTGGGAACACAGAAACAAAGGGACCTGCTGAGGACCAAGCCAGAGACCAAAAAGTAAAACTTTTTTACCAGACAGCTGTCCCCTGGCCCTGGGATGGAGGCACAGGTCCTGGGAGGTAACTCTTTCATCACCACTATGTAGCCCTGCTTGGAAATGATGGTTGGGGTAGGGGGCGGGGTGGAGAGTTTGTTAAGCAGATCAAAGACCCTTTGTTTTGCTTTTGGACACTTTGCTGACAGGAAGCAGCTGGGGCTGGTGACCTGGGGTGCATATGAGGTCACCTTAGCATGTCCTGGAACTCAGAGGACAGACTTAACAGGATGGGAAATGGGATTTCCCCCTCAGACAGCCCTCCTCAGTAACAAGTCTCCATCTGAAGCCCGGAGGGAGCTGGATGCTTCTCTGAGGGCTTTTCAGAATCATTTCATTCACTGCCTCCTCATCCCTGGGAGAGGAAGACCCCTCTCCAGCTCTCACGCAGACAAAGGCAGGGGTGGCATTTTGTCTCCTCCACCCACATCCCAGAATCCCCAGGTGCAAGGATGGGAATTGGAAGGATCAGCCCTGCCTTTGGGAAGGGCACCAGCTGCTTCTGTCCCTCCAGGAAGGGACAGCATCACTCAGCCTCAGCAGTGGCTGTAGCCATGGTGAAGACAGAAAAGTCCTAGACCCCTTCTCCATCCTTACCTGGGTCTTCTCAGCCCCCAGCCTGAGGCCTCCAAGTCTCCTCTCCTAAGAGGCTGACTCTTTCATCCAAGCCTTTCTCTCACTGGGACACAGAGAATGGCCAGCAAAGCACAGACAAGATACTCTGGGCTAATGCAGCTCAGCTAAAGATCTCGGCCCACGTCATCCCAGGCTGAGAGTTCTCAGCACTGCATGGGCACAAGCACAGCATGGCCTTAGGAGCCATATGTGCCAACCAGGGAAATCTATTTAGTGTTGGGCAAAGACAGGAAAGGGCTTGGCGTACCCTGGGGATGAGTGGGTGTGTCTCTGGGTGGGAGACCTATTTATATGTGATCACTGAGGACAGGGACCCTCAAATGCCTGGCCTGGCTGACTTGATCTCAGTACACAGAAGGCCAGTGAAGGGCAGTTCCCACACCCCTGTCCTCATTCCTGTATGAACCGAGTCCCTGTGTCTATCCTCCAGGCTGGGGTTCTTTGTCCTTCTGGGCTGTCAGTGGTTGGGAGCTCCAGAGCAATATAAAGAGAAGGTATAATTTGTCAAAATTCACCCTCTTCACACCCTCATCTCAGGACCTGCACCAGCTCCTGCTAGAGGGTTATTCCCTCAGCCTCTCTTTCCCACTGATGAAACAGGGGTGGGGAAGGGCTTGATAATCTCCAAGTTCCCTCCCAGCTCTAAGCATCTGAGTCCATGAGATGCCCTCATTTCTAACACTCATCCAGTATCCCACAGCTCTTTCTCCAGAAGCAAAATTTTCTGCTTAAATTGGGATCTCTTTTACTGCAACCCCTTATCCCCCCGCAATGAATTCAAAGGGGGATGTGCCCTCAATATTCCTGCCTCACCTCTCTTCCACCCTCAAAGCTCCTTCCTTTCTAAGGGAGACAGAATAGACCTTTCCAGATATGAAGGCCATTCCAGAGGGAAACAAGAGCAATACTTGGCAAAGGTGAGGAAGACCTAAGGCCTAAAGTCTCTGTCCACCACTGAAAACAGTTCTCCCCCTGCTCTGGGACTCTAAGGAGACTCTGGAAGGGACAGAGGAAGGGAAAGAAGGTGGCAAGCTTTGCTAAAAGCAAGGCTATTCAGCAACCACCCCACCCCACACCATACCCCCTCCAGCCTCCCATCCGTCAGCACCTTCTTTCCTCTCACATACAGACTTCCCTACACACACCCACGGTCCCTCAGGGGCCTTCTCTACAGTCTGCAACCTGCCTCCCATTGTCTTCCCTATCACACACATCTCCACCCACCAAACCTCACACACACACATACACACACACACACATCAAAAAACTGTCTCCATAACCATAGGAAACAACCAAACCAACGCAGCGTCAGGGCAGTGGAAGGGAAAGAAAGGCCCCAAAAACAAGGCAGGAGGATGCTGGGGCACTGTGTGAAATGTCAGCATTCTGGGAGAAAGGGCAGGAGGTTGGTACTGGACCTTCCCTAGGGTGAAGCCTGGGATGAAGTTTATTCTCCTGCCTGGGTCCCTCTCAATGGGTACTCCCAAGGCAAGGGTGAGGCCTGGAGCTAACGGCGCCTCCCCCCTCTGCCCACCCCAGGCAGTAGAGGCCATGTCCCAGGGCCCACTGATAGGCACAGGAGGGCACCCTGGGCTCCCTGGGCCAAAGTCAACATGTCTATCACCAGGTCGTCGTCTCACTTCAGAGCTCCAGACCCAGCAGCTGTAGAGGGAATGCTGCCTGGCCTGCAAGTGTCTCCAGGCTGCACAGGGGCCTGCCTGGCTACTACAACCTTCAGGCCTTCCTCATACCTCTTAGACTCTCTTAGGGTGAAGGATGAAGAGAAGGCTACTGCTCAATCTGTGGCAGGGAGAGGGGAAAACCCTGAACACATGGAATGAGCCCAGCCCAAGGATAGGTCCAATCTCACCCCCCACCCTAGGCCCACACCCTGGCCCAATGTCATTCAGAACAGTCCAGAAAAATGACGGTGGCCACATTCAACTCCTCTGGCAGGTACCTTTCAGAAAAGAGCCTCCACTGTCTAAACTGAAACATGAAAATTACAGCAGGCCAGTGTCTCTTGTCCCCTCCTCCCAGCCTAAATGAGCTGGTGATGAGAAAAAAAAAAAAAAAGAATGCAGATGCTCCCTCTTGATGTTGCTTCTCCCTCCCCTCCCCCATCGTGGTCCTTGAGCCCATCTTAGGGGGGTGGTGGCAGCTTCAAGTCCAGCAGGGTGTAGGCAAAGATGTTCCAGAAGATGGCAAACAGCACGAAGACGGTGTACATGGCCACAAAAATCCACCACAGTGACTGGTCCTGAAGCCTCTGCTCATAGTTCCTCAGGACCACCACGCCCAGGGTGATGCCCACGGCCACGCCACCCAGATGTGCCATGAAGCTCGGGTGAGGGCATGGGGGATAGGCTGACGGGTGGAACCGGAGCCAGACTGCCCGTCCAAACTCCATGCTCACTGCAAGGGAAGGAAGCAGAGGGAAGTCACAGGAGGGCGACTGGGTGGGGCTGGGGGTGGGGCCTTGCACTCCATCCATCCATCTACTTATCCATCCATCCATTCATGAATCCATTAATCCATTCAATATCTGCATGTTGCAGATATAGCAGTAAAGAAGACAGACAAATGTCTGTTTGCACAGAGCTTATAGGGTCAGCAATAAATCAGCAAAAATGATCTTAAACTTAAGATAATTTTAGTAAGACATACATCTAGGGAAAAAAAAATAGGTGATGTAATTCAGCCATAGAAAGGAATGAAGTTCTGGTACGTGTGACAACGTAGATGAACCTTAAAAACATGCGAAGTGAAACAAGCCAGACACAAAAGGACAAATATGATTCCACTTACATGAAATATCTAGAAAAGGCAAATTTGCAGAGACAGAGAGTAGATCGGTGATTATGAGGTGGGGGAAGATGGGGAGATATTGTTTAATGGGTACAGAGTTTCTGTTTGAGATCATGAAAAAGTTTTTGTAATGGATGGTGGTGATGGTAGTGCAACACGGTAAAAGTAATTAATGCCAATGAACTGTACACTTAAAATGGCAATTTTTATGTTATATATGTATTACCACAATAAAAAAAAATTAGGTGCTGTGGAATCAGTGCTGGAGGAGGGGAGGGGAAATCTTTAGTTTGGGGAGTCAGGAAAGACCTGACATTTGAGAGGTGACATTTGGGCGGAGATCTGAATATCAAGAAGGACCCCGCCATGAGAAGAGCCTTCCAGGCAGAGGGAACAGCTCATGCAGAAGCCCAGAGGCTCTCACACCTCTGTGGTGATGCCGTGAGTCCTGGAAGCTCAGTGTCCCCATCTATATACATTTAAGCCTCTATGTCATGGGCTACACTGTTGGAATATTAATAGGTACCTAGCACTTTACAGCTTATAAAGTGTTTCCATATACTCTCTTAAAACCCTTAGAAAACCTTAAGAACCAGTGCTTTTTGTGGTCAGAAGGAAGGGATGCAGGGGGAGAAGTGTAAAGAAAAAATGCAGATAAATAATCCCAACTCCAAACATAGTACCCCCAACAAAGTACTCGGTTTTATCTGACAGATTCTAAAATGCCACCATCCCACTCTCCAATCCATCCTTCTTGCATTAACTTCTTGGATCTGCCAACCATCTGGGTATGCAGTCTTGAAAGGACAGGTGGTAGGAAATGGTACCATTTCATTATTCAGCACCAAAAGAACACCAAGAGCAGCTATTCTTATTCCTGGTTTACAGACAAGGAACCAAGGCAAATTTGACAGCTTGCAAGAAAACCCACTGAGGAGATTTTGTACCTGTTCGTTTATCATTTAATTAACCAGTGTGCCTCTCTCTACCCTAACCCACCCCAGGGCACAGGAGCTTCCAGGCAGATTCACTCCCCTTGGGATTGTTGCTCAACCTTGCTGTCTGGGGCCTGCAACTCCCGGGACGGCCGATAGATGGCAGAAAAGGAACAGCCAGGGATGGTCACCGCCTCCCACCCCAGACCCAGCCCAGGTCATGGGGCATCATCTGCGTCTGCTTAGTTAAGGAGGTCTGACATTTGTCCCAAACTCCAAAACTTAGTATTTTCGTGTTCATGATGCTTAGAGTTGGATTGTTTTTTAATAGCAAAATTGAAGCTTCTCTTCCCTTCCTCAAAAGCAGACAAACTCTGTGAGCAGCTATGCTCATCCCCCCACCCCAGGAAGGTTTTCTCCCCCTCCCTCTCACCCCACCCCAATGCCCCCTATAGTTCTGGCTTAAAGAGACCATGGGTTTTAAGGCCTGAAGGCCCTCTCTGGGATTAGAGATCACCCAACTACACAGAGGAAAATGAGATCCAGAGAGAAGCCCTATCAGGGGCAGACCCGATTTCCTAAGGAGAAACTGTTAGGTGAGGGCCAAGGGGTAAGGAGCGAGGGATGTGGAAGTGGATTAAAGGGCAGGCCACTCGAGCCTGGAATTTATTCTAGCTGGATCTTCCTCTTATCTTTTTAGTAGGTGGATGACCCAGCAGAGAAAGTCCAGGTTCTCACTGCCCAGCTTGGCTAAAGGGTGGGGCTTCAGAAATGGCCCAGGCTGGCTCTGAATTCTGGTTCTATCATCTCTTAGCTGGGTGACCTTGGGCAAGGAACGTAACTCTCTGAGCCTAGCATTCCCCACCTGTAAATTATGCCTAATAATACCTTCTTCACCGGCAAGCTCTGAGGACTCTGTGAGGGATTTCACGTTCCCTCTTCTCTCTCTCTACCCCACATGACTTCAGACTCATCTCTCTCCACCTCAGAGCAAGCCTCGTGGCCTCTGGTCAAATTCTCCCAGTATACAACCCATTCTCTACACTGCCACCTGAGTGATTTCCTAAAACTCAAATCCATCAGCAACTCCCTTGCTTAAAGCACCCCCAGTGAGGTTTTTTTTGTTTTTGTTTTTGTTTTGCATTTAAAGCCCTTCATGATCCAATATCTATTATCTTGCCAGCTCATAAGTCAGTTTTGCTAAATGACTTGCCAGTCAGGACTCCTCCCCATTGTGTCTTTGTTTACAGCACCTCCTGCATCTTATCCAGTGAACATCTACTTGTCTTTAACACTCAAAATGAGCTCTGCAGGTAGAACTGCTTTCTCCTGAATAGGATCCCCACCATACCCTGTCCATAGGGAGGGACTCCTCAATTAGTTCAGTTTGTGAACCTCCTAAAAATTGCAAGTCTGTGTATGTGTGTGTGCACATGTACATTTTTCTGGGGAAGAGGTCTCACTCAGGCTTCCAACAGGGGATCTCAAAGAATTGACTCCATGACACAGAAGATTAAGAAGCTCTTTTTCTTGATTTGGGTGCACCTTTCTGTTTGTATATTATATGTCAATAAAAAGTTTAAGAAAGGTTAAGAAGCTGCACAACAAGATAGGCTTCTCTGAAAGCCTCACTTTGTCGCACATACTTATTTGATATGTCTCACTTTTTTTTTCTTGACCACCAGCCCTTTAAGGGCAGTGACTATGCCATCTTCGTATCCCAGGGCCTGCTGCAGAGCTCCCTTTCCCCAGCTTACCCTGTCAGTACTTACTACAGATCAAGGCCACAGCCATCCGCAGCAGCTTGAACTGGCACTTCATGCCTGACCAGTTCTAGGGAAAAAGGAGAGAGTTCCATTAGTTCCAGATCAGATCACTCGACCGCAGGCATATCTCACTTAAGAAAACCTGACATTAAACAAACAAAAAAAAGGAAACGACTCTATTAAGTCCTGAATGAAGGAGATGTGGTTTAGAACAGAACATGTCAGTATGACTTGGAGATTTTAGCCAATGGTAAGTTTGCTACTCAAGCTGTCACACTGAACTAATAGAGGAATAGAATCTAGGTCTAGGGACATGACAGTCCCTCTCTCCTCTGCACGGACAGACAACTTCAGGGAGTTGCATGAATTGCTAGGTGCTACAGTCACAAAGGGATACAAGACAGCAAACCAAGCAGTCAAAGCAGAACCATCGGGATGCTAAAAGAATTAAAAATCCTGCATGAGGAACAAGTGAGGAAACCAGGATTGTTTAATACAGAGTAGAGAAGACTCAGATGTCAGGGTCATTGCTGTCAAACCTCAAGTGAGATGACATGAGAGAAGGACACATTGAGTTTTGTTTTGTGTGGGTTTTTGTTTTTGTTTTTTAAAGCTCAGGAGAAGTTTCCCTTTCAAATAAGCAGAGCTCTCCAAAAAAAGGAATGATCCATCTTGGGCAATTATGAGTTTCTGATCACCAAGGGGTTCAAAGATGGGCTTTACATCCCTTGGAGGGGAGACTTTAGAGGAGAGTTGGGCACTGGAAAGGGGGTACTCCAGATGGTCCCCAAACAACTCCCTTTCTCCCCTGAGAACCTCTGAAAACTCTGACCCTCCAAAGTAGATAAACAAAGTACAATTCTTCCCCTTACAAAAGAATTTTTCACTTTACAAAAGACTTCGCCATGGGGGTTCCTTTGAGGGGCACTCCTGCCTGGCATTCAGAATGCCGTTCCATTGACACAGGCGGGCACGGGCAGAAAGGAGCCTGGGGGCCGCCTCAGCCTCGGGAGCAACTGGGAACAGTCAGGGGACTTCCATCGCCTCCCACCGGCCTGGCCCAGGCCCAGCTGGGGGACACATCTCACACTTCTTTGAGGTCGGGGTAGGGGGGCAACATACATTAAACTTTACAGGTGCCCTGAACCCCAGCACATACAATAATGTCTATGAAAGTGTCAGTCGAGCAAGCAGGATGCAGGGAAGCTGCCAAAAAGAGGGAGAAATCCTCGAGGCATTCAGCTTCTTGCCTACCTCCTCCCTCTGCCCCATTATTCCTACTGACCAGCAACCCCTTCTTTCACAAAAGGCGAGATGGGTGCCACACGGCCCCTCTTTGGGGGTGGGGGAGGGATCTAATCTCTGCACTGACACGTTCTTTGCTTAGAAGCAGATGGCAGGACAACACCGTCACCTGCTGGTGTCTGCCACAGAGGAGCCGCGCCAGGGGACAGGGAGCAGAACGGGGGCTGGTGCCCTCCACTGGATTTGACAACCTCATCAGAGCCAGCTCAGTTAGCCCTGGTGGGTAGCCACTGGGCTCCCCACGGGAGGGTCCTTGGGAGTCATCTGATAGGACCACCTCATCGTCGAGAGGAACATCCGTGGCCGAGAAGCCGACAAAATGGCCCTTCAGACCCTTGCTGGCCACTTCCGGTTTCTGGGAGCCCCAGACATTCCTTGGCTTGTGGCTGCATCACGCCAATCTGTGCCTCCGTCTTCCCTCTGGGTCTGTGTCCAAATTTCCTTCTTCTCCTAAGGACACCGGTCATATTGGATAAGGGCCCACCCTAATCCAGGATGACCTCATCTGAAAAACCCAATTTCTAAATAATGTCACAGTTGCAGGTGCTAGAGGTCAGGCCTTCAATATAACTTATCTTTTTTGGGGGGAGCACAATTCAACTCACAGCAGCAGCCGTGGATCTTAATCCTCCTTCAAAAGTTATACAGGACATTTTTTTTAAAGAACTTTTTTTTAATTGAAATATATTCACATATACAGGACATTTTTAATCCCTTTTCTTCATCAAAACCCTCTGAATATCTTACGTGAAGACAGCATCTCTTTCACTGTGTTATGAGTGATAAAAAAGATTTAAAGTTTAAAATGTTATCGGCTGCTCTCTACTTTAGTTGCAGCCCCTGGCTTCTTGCTGTCCTGCCCTGGGCCCTGTCTGCGACCCGGCTTAGGAAAGCACCATCAGTACCATGGGCAGGTGGCTCCCTGCCGGTTCGGCTCTCCATGTCTCCTGGTCACCTTCCTAGAGATGGCACTGCTCCCTACTCTCCCAAGCAGCTCTAGGAGCAGAATCCCTTTTTCTCTATTGCCTCATTTACCAAGTTGAGATAACAGTAGCACCTGTCTCACTTAGGTTGTTGTGAGGATTCAATGAGTCAAGGTGTGTAAAGCTCTAAGGACACCCCAGCACCTGGTAAGCACCACGAAATGTCTGACATTAGTGCCTAGACCTGAGGCTGCATGAGGATGGGCAGGCCAGAGACCAAAGACTGCTGGTTTACCCGACAGAGCGGCTTTAAACATTCTGATTCTGAATGACCTTGGGAAGAGCAGGGGAGCTCTAGTTTTGCCACGGTGTCAGCGGCCAGCTTCATTCCTTTACAACACCTGCTTGGCCCCTGAAAGCATTGGAGTGTGTGCCCCATTCAAATGAGGTTCTGAATCCTCCCCCCATTTTAGAGAAGACAACATTGAAGATTCAGGAGGGCTAGGCCAAGGTCACAGGGAGTTATGGCCGAGCTGGGATAAGGGTTTCCAGTCCAGGGCTCTGTCCGCCACACCACCTACTCTTCTGAGAGGGGCACGTTCTACACCAGCCTCCGCTGTCTGACCCGGTTGCCCCCAAAGCTGAGTGAACATCAGTAAATGACCAATCTCCCAGTAGCTGAGGGGTTAAACTAGAAAGTCACCCCTTCTCACCAGCTGCTTCATTTTCCCGACGCATTATTCCCCCAATAAAATGAGTGCAGTGCCACAACGGGAGAGAAGAATAAAATCTCACACACAGCCAGCTCTGCTGCTGCTATAAATGTTCAAAAGCCCTCGGGCCCCTGGGGGATACAAACCTCTAGCAGGACCTTTAATTTCACTCTCTCCCACAGCCAGTAACTCACCCATCGCAAACAAGTCGCTAACCAGTCCCCGGCATCTTGCTCATCCAACCAGTTAAGGGCCCACAGACAGCAACCCAGGTAGGGAGATTGTTTCAATACAGCTTTACATCTCCGTTAGAAACAGTCCCTTATTAAGTAACTCCAAGAAAACCCAATAAAGGAAGCGTGAAAGCACAACACAGATAAATTAGGGAATGTCTCTCTGTCTTACGAAAGGATTTTTCACTTAATAAAGTGAGCCTTTAAACACAGAACCTTTTGTGTCTTTTAGACAACAGTCTTTCTTAGTGCTTTGATAACATAGTTCAATTTGCAAAAACCCAGATCTCAAAAATTTAAGGAAAACAACTATCAAACAGAGCAAAGTATAATTGTATATACACAGATATATAAGTAAATATCTCGTATATTTAAAAATGGAAGTCTGCCTGGGGGCCACAGGAAGAGGCAATTGATAAATTATTCAATTACATTCCTCTTTATACTTCTAGTATTTAAAATAGAAAGTCTCGATTGTAGGTCTTTCATATAATCTAGATCTTTCATTGAAATATTTTCTGAATTTAATTCCTTTGATGTGAACTGCAAGCTTTTTGAAACTCAAAGTGTTTTTATAAAAATTACGACATACTTTCACTTAAGGTAGAAAGAATCTCTTATTTAAATGGATCTTAGGACAGAAGTCTTAAACAATTTTGTATTATATTTCTGAAGCACAAAGAACATCTTCTGGCAGTTATCTGTACAAATAGAACTTATAAAGATAAAAAATTACATATACATAAAAATACACAGAGACATATATACACACAGACTCACATATATACAGACAGATGGGATCTCACAGCCGTAGGGTGATTTGCCGTATGGAAAGCATTTTCAAGTCCATTGTTTTCATGTTTTCCTCACAACTACCTTGTGAAGAAGGGATTACAGATGAGAGAGCTGGGTCCTGGTAAGTTAAGGAACTCACTGGTGTTAACTATTAAGTGGTGACACTAGTACTCAAATCCAGATTTCACAACTGTCAAACCCATGGTTTTTCTGCCTTCTGATCTGATGAAGAGCTTTACTGTGTATGTACAACACAGACCAAATCTTCATTTTGGAACAAAAAACAAGATATCTATTTGAACCATATGAAATTGCCAATGTTTAGCTGTTTTGGGCCCATGGAAACAGCAATTTCATATGGTTCAGCCCGATGCATCTCTGAATTGCTCAGCTCTGTGCTAGATAAAGGAGGTCTCTTGGCAAAAGGAAACTGACCATTTTTCCACACCAAATAAGCACGAGACAACTTTGTAGAGAAGGGCTACCAGTAGGTCGGCTGCGTGGATGGAAAATCTTCCAGTTAGCTAGGGAAAGCCCTTTCCTTCTGGAAGGGTATTGGGCTCTCAGATGGGGCTGTCTCTCCCCGCAGCCATGGGCTGTGGGCTCCTTGCCAGAAAGAAGAGTAAACTGGAGCAAAACTGCTTTCACACCTCCCCCCATGGCCCTCACTCCCCTCCTCACGGTCCTTGGGGTGGTCTGCCCTCACCATGGGAACTTCGGGGCATCAGGGCTGCTTCCCATGGAGGTGGGGAAGGGGGTGGAACAGAACATCTTTATGAACTCCTGTCTGTTTCTTCTTTCCCGTGTTCTCTTTTAGTTGTTTGTTCATCACACACACACACACACACACACACACACACACACACACACACACACACATCTTGGGGGGGAATGGGAGGTGGGACATTAGCATTTCCTTCACCTACTGAAAGGAATTGGGGCAGGGGGAGGGGAGAGTGGAGGAGGCAGAATTCAGGAGAAAATCTGTGTCTGGGGAAAGCCGTGGCACTGATACAGAGTGACCCATTTAAAAGTGGCCCACGCGAGGCAGCCCTGGGCTCCCGAGTTTCCAGCCGACTGAGCTGCAGGTGTGTGAACATGCACAAACACACACACACAGACTCTCAGGCTTTCTCGTCCACACATGCTTCCTGACACCCATAGTGTCTCTAAGCATCCACTTTAGATGCCAAAATTCAGGCAAGGATGGAGTGTAGTCAAGCAGTGTCTGTCTGTCTTTCCCTCTCGTGCTCTCTCTCTGTGTATGAAGAGGACTTTGGTGAAAAGAAAAGGGAAGGTGTTGAGGCACAGGGCAGGTGAGTGAGAATAATAAAGAAGCAGAAAGCCATGGGAGAGTTCAGGAACACCAAAGACTCTGTCTCTATTCTGAGCCCAGCGTGGCCTCTTCTCTGAAGAGTAGGGAATAAAGTGAACACATATCGAGTGATTACTTTTCAATTTATCTCCCTCATCTCATGACATCCCATTTCACAGATGTAGAAATTGAGGCACAAAGGAGTTAAGTAATTTGCTCCAGGTCACCCTTTAGGAAGTGAGGGAGCTGGATTCAGATCCAGACTACCCAGCTCCATAGCAAATTTTGGGAAAAGGTCAAGATGCGCGTGAGAAATGGAACAGCAGGGTCCTGCCCCTGGGAGAGGCTGGTGTAAGGGAACAATGCTTGAATGGTGGTCAGGAGATGTGGACCGTAGTTCTGATTTGCCACAAATTTGATCGCGACTTTGGACAAATCACTTAACGTCTCAGAGCTTCCTTTTCTATTGGAGACCTTTGATGACACAATCTCTAGAGTCCCTTTACTTCGAATAATCTACGCCAATGGACAAGAATTATAACACTTCTCTAAGTCACTGAATGGGAAAGGGGGGAACAGGGAGATGGGGAAATTCATAGGACGTGCCGTGATTGGAGGGACTATGAATTGTATGTGGAAAGGACCCATTTGAGTCGGGTCTACTGAGGGTGAGGGGTGTCTGCAAACTTTGCCACTGGCCAGGCCCGCCGGGCGCTTGATGGATGGGGGCTGGAGAGCGCGTGGACCAGGATCCAAACCCAGTTCCAGAGGACTATCGCCCGGGCCAGGGACGGTGAAAGGAGCGCCAGGAAAGCGTGCTGGGACCCAGAGGTGCTCACCATCACGATGTTGGCCAGATGGGCAGAGACGAGCGCATACACCCCGCCAGAGGAGCCCACGACAGGCGCAGTCATGTCAGCCACAGACACTGCCAAGGACCCTGGGACAGAAAGAGAGTGAGAGGTCTCACGAATGCCGGAGGGGGCCTCCCCCTCCCAGCCTGGGGCCCTCGGATTCTGCAGCCCCAGGAGTACGACTCCAGAGCAAGAGGCTCCATCTCTTCCTCCCTTGATCCCATCTCACAGCCCATGGAAGATTAATTCAGAGCTGAAGGAACCATTCAATTTGAACTTCTCATTTTACATTTGAGAAATAAAGATTCAACAAAGCCAAAAGGGAAATGACTTGGCCAAGGAGAACTAGGACTAGGATCCAAACCACCTGCTTCTCCACCCAACCTCTGCCTGACGCTGTGCTATCTCGGGGTTCTGGAGCCATTGTGAAAATAGCAGTGTAGTTATTGTAGAGATGGTTACCACTTAAGGGTCAGACACTGGGCCAAGCATTTTACTGAAGTTCTCCCCTTTAATCATTAAACAAGGCTTTAAGGCAGGTACTAGTCACCTCGTTGTGCAGATAAGGACACTGAGCACAGCCAGTCTCCTGGTTGGAAGTGCTCGAACCAGGGTTTGAGTCCAGGTATGCCTGGCACAAAACCCAAAGTCCTGGCCGCTGAAGCAACCGTTCCCCAAATTGGCATAGAGGTTAGCCTCAGTCCTCTTCCATCTCTCTTCTCAACAGCACCTAGAGACCTGCTGAGTGTCACCCCCCAACCTTCTTCCAGCCCAATTAAATCACAAAAGGCCAACAGGATCTTCCAAGTGGGGGCTTCTGCAGGGGAAAAAATATCCTTGAAAAGTCACCGGGAAAAGAGAGACATGATGTCACACCCTCTGGGGGAAAGCAATGGAGGACAACTCCGGGTCTGGGAGATGGCAAACTTCTGCCCTGGGAGGGAAGCTGGATGAAGAGGAGATGGGGGATTTATTGTTCTGGTCTCATTTAAGTGTGATCAATGGTTTGGCTGCCAGGGAAAGACACGGGAGACTAAAAATAACCTGGAGGTAGAGCCCAGAGCTCAGGGGAAGCAAGGTGGCTGGCCTGGGTGAGTGTGCAGAAATCACCCTGGAAAACGCCCGCAGGCTCATGGGCCAATTAGCCACTGCTTGCGGGGAGAGAAGAGGGACCAGAAGAGGGCCAGATTCTGCAGGGTCTGCAGGAGTGGAGGATTTGCCACCTGGGAGGAGATGGGGCCCAGCCCAGGAATGGCAGCACGGGACCACCCTGGGCCTGGAGAGCCCCCCCATCCCCCGTCAGGAGCCTTCTCCCACCACCTCTCTCAGGGTTCACTAAGACCCTGCAAGAAGAGAACCCCACAAGAACCCTTGTCTCAGAGGAGAATGTAATCTTTCAGAGAAAAACAAAACTGTCATGAACTGAGACCTCTGTAGCCCTCCCCTCCCAGAGCAACTATAAATCTTTCTTCTCCCCTTTCATGCCTTCCCTCCGGCTTTAATTAGGTATTGATCTATTGTCAGATAACTTTCTCTCTTTTTACTGCCTAGCCACGGGGTCAGCCATATATAACAGGAAAAAGAAAAAAAAAAATCCCAGGGTGGCAAACAAACACGCACCAGGGTCTGCAGGACAAAGGGTTCCCACGCTCTCCTGGCTGGGAACGCTGCACTTGCAGGGCGGCACAGCGGAGGGCCGGCTGCCCAAGCCGCTCCTCATTAATTACCATTTGGAAAGAAGAAGCTGCAGCCTCCTGGGCTGGCCTTTTCCCTTGGCACAGCTCCCTACAAAGCAGCCCAGATACCGTTCCCTCGTCTTCCCCCAGCGCCCAGGCAGCGGTGGCCGGGCAGCCCGGGGCAGGGAAGGGCCCCTGCCAGAGGTCAAGCCTGCACTCGCTGACCTTTCCCTCACCCTCCCTGAGGTTCAGAGTCCCGACCCCAAGGCCCAGGGTCACTTTTGGGATTGTGGCAGGAGTGTTGAATGGTGGCGTGGCTAGCTAGTGACATGACCTTGGGCACAGCCCCTGAATTCTTTGGGCTTCAGCTTCTCATCTGTAAAAGGAGGAGGTCTTAGGCTTTCCAACTTTTAAGCAGCAAAACTCTTTTCAAAGGAAGCCCCTAACTCATGGAGCAAAGCACAGGGCAGCCATTCTGGGGGTGGGGAGCAAAGTTTGCCCCCCACTGGAGGGCACCTCAAGGGTTCCTCCAGATAGGATATTAGGTCTCGGCCTAAGATCCACGTTCCGGGGCTCAGATCCTGGTTCTAGAATCTTGAAAGTGATTCTGAACCCATTTGCCTGCCTTTTGTGGGCCAAGACTTGCCTCAAATTACCACAGATTAGTCCCTGACTAGAGGAACTGAGATCAAATACAAACACAGGGATATATGTTTAAAAATATAGAGTAATAAAAAGACCCAGCTGAGGCCATCCCAGGACAAGAACTGTGAGCCAGAAAGGATTTCTTTACAAGCCGTTAGGAACCTAACAAATAGTTCCACAGGGCCAGGGTGAACCCATGGAGGTAGTGAAGGCAGAGGATGGGGAGAGAATGTCAGAAGGTCAAGCCAGAGTGACAGAACACTCCTCTGCACAGAACAGAGCAGGAGAGCATTCTCTTTGGGGCTATGAATCCCACCACCACCATTCCCCCCTAAAAATACTTGGTCCATGCCAGCAAGCAGATAAACTGGTGACTCTGCCGTAGCATAACTGCAATAATTTTAGTCTGGAAAATTTTAAAGCAGGTGTTCTCCAACATCTCCCTGGGCCATTAAAAAAAATCCATATAAAAATATGCAGAACATCTAACTTTAAGCAATGTAACCTTATTTATTTGTGTATCTTTTAATTTATTCTAAAAATATGTACTGCTTCCATGGGGCCAACTCTGTGCTAGATTTATAATCTAAGTTCTTGGCGATGCACTTAAGATACCAGCTCTTAAAGTACTTAAATTGTTAGCCATACGATTGTTAGCCATGAGTGAATTACACATTGGCCTCAGCGTTGATTAAAAGCACAGGGCTTGGGAGTAGACAGGGGAAGGGTTTCTGCCCTAGTTTTACCACTTCTTGGCTGGGCAAAGGGAGCAAGTCACTGGACCTCTCTGAACATCCTGGAAAATGGGAGTGACAGCACCCACTGTTGTGATGGATAGAGGAGCCAACGTACGTCAAGCCCTTACCACATGCCTGGGGCACCATATATGCTCAGCAGAGATGAGCTATCATTTTTACATAACACGATGGCCTTATATTTGGAACACCTTAATTGGGCACAGCCTGATATCTATTAAGACCTCTATCAGCTTCCGACAATAAATTATCTGCACATAGGAAAAGGTCTCCTACCTCTTGGTTCGCTGAACACCAGGGTAGTGGTTCAGAGCACAGCCTGGGTTTGAATCCCGGTGCCACCACTTACAAGTTCTGTACCCGTAACAGGTAAGAGTAATAGCATCTGCCTCGTAGGCTGGTTGTGAGGATTACATGCGGCCTGCACATGGTAGGTGCTTGACAAATACTGGCCATCTAATCAGGATCTCCCTGTCTGTAAACGGGCCTCCCTCTCTCAGGAGGGAGAAGGGGTGGGTGGCATGGCTGGATCAATCAACTCAATCCTGGAGATCAATGACATGACCTGCTGTGTCCAGGGTGCCCTCTGGTCTGGACCAGTGATTCAGACAGAACAGTGCCCCTCACTCACATTACAGCGTGTCCCCCCCCCACCCTCACACTTGGTTTATGGGCCCCACTTCCGTTTGGGCCTGTGCAGGCCTTCCCCCACTCTGCACAGGTATGGCTGGGAAGTGCACTACCTGCACCATCTTCCCACTGAGCTTCACCTCCTTTGGTGAGGCCTGAGTCATTGTGAATTTTATTTCTGTCTTCCAGGTTATTGGCAAGCCCGTCTAATTGCATACTAGTTGCAAGTGTTACAAGCATCTTCCTGTTCCTCGCCATTTAACATCTGGGTCTCCGGGTATCTAGGTATGGAAAATGTGGCTATAAATCCCCCAGATGTCAGGACTAGGGAGAGTGTGGGGATGGTTGAGCAAGTCTGGCACACAGAGATTCTCATTAGGCCTTGGTTCAAGGGCAGGGGAGGTGCTGGATGCTGAGAGCAGCTCCGTAGGCGCTGTCCAAGGTGGCTCAAGTGTTTTGAGCTCAGCACACAAAGCAGCCCAAGAGGCAGTGCCGGGTGACTCTCCCAGGCCAAGGGTTCAGGAACTAGCAGGCCAGGCTCGCGGGGTAGGACCCTCCCCTCTCCAATTGCTGAAGCCACTTCAGTGACTCCCCGCCTGCCCATTATTTACAAGGCTGGTGCTGCCCTGCTCTGCTGATGACAACCTTAATGCCACTCAAAAAGGATTAAGATCTTACTTAAACATACACACAAAGCTCCCTTGGGTACAGCTGTCAAGCTGAAGAGCTGAGGCGGCAAACCTTGTTAAAAAAAAAAAAAAAAAAAAGCCGGCAATAAAGTTGGAAACATCACACGCGTGTTCCGTGTTCAGAAGTCAGCTTGGTGCTGACTTCCCCTGCAGAAATCTGCTCACTGCAGGAGGAGGCAAGGGGCTCACCGGGGGTCACACAGGGCACCGGGGCCACCATCCGTGAGGGCATGACCCCCTGCCAGAGTCACATGTGTGCCACATCAGCCAGAGGCCCCAGACTCCTCCAGAGGGGGTGAGTGCTCACTGCCTCTTGGCCCAGACTCTCCCTGTCAACCAACGGGATGGTGGCCAGCTCGAGCGGAGGCTAGATGCCCACTTGGGGACAGGTGCTGCCCAGCCAGAGGCATGCCTGGCTCCACATATCCTTTGCTGCCCCTCCAGGGGGCTCACACTGCGCCACCTGCGGTTCACTCAGCACTGTCACTCACATGGGCTGCTTGCGCCAACCCTGCAGGCAGACCTCACTTGGGGCCAAGAGAGGTTAATGAATCTCTCCCAGGCCACACGGCTACAATGGGGCTGTGTGAAGCCTGAACCCCAATCAGTGAGTCTGTTTCAAGTCCCAGGCTCTCCTCCCTTTGCTATTACATACCTCCCTTTCTAGGTGGCAGCCCCCTTCAGCCCCCTTTCCAGTCTCCTGGAAAGGTGGAGAAATCACCTCGAGGACAACCCTCATGGCAGGAGCCTTTATGACAAGTGTCCACTGTGTCCCCAGGAAGCTTGGGACTTCCCAACCTCTCGGGGTCTCCCCGCCCACCCTGCAGAGGTTTGTCCCTGTAGACACGGGGCCCACATGCCCACCTGCCACAACGCCGGCCACATAGACAAGCCCGATGCGGGTGGCTCCGTGCACCATCTCCAGGGGAACCCCCACCAGCAGCTGCAGCACCACGTTGAGACCCAGGTGTTCCACCCTGTGACAGAGAGACCACGTTCATTCATTCACAGTCATCCACTCATTCAACAGACCCTGTATGCCAAGCATGCTGAGGATCTAGCAGGCAAAACAACTCCAGCCCTGCCCTTGAGAAGCTCACAGTCTGCTGGGGAGAGGAGCACAGACCCAGATACAGGCAACTGCAACACAGACGGAGATCCTGGACAGAGCATTCCTTCCACACCTCCCCACCAGCTGGGACAGGAATGCACAGCGAACAGAAACAGCCACGGTCAGGACCCAGCAATGCCATGAGCTGACACATGAGAAGCTGAGGCTCAGAGAGGGGCACGACTGGCATCAGGTCACTGGTTGGCTGGTGGCTAGGCTGGCACTGCCGTCCGGGCCTCCGATCTGCCTGACCTGCTCCTTTCACCAGGCCACAGAACTGCTATTTAGAGAGATGCTTTAAGTGCATTAAAGATATCTCCTGTAATGTAATAGTTCAGTGTTATCTTAACTTTTTCCTGCTGTGAAAACAACATGTTCTGCCCCCTAAACTCTCAGGATTGGGATATGGGACCCCAGTTTTCTTACCCTGTGACTGCCTTCCTTTTTATATTATTATAGACCTGTGGCCAGATCTTCTTGCTAAATATGTGGGCTGTCTAGCCAAGTGCATATGTTATGAGAAAAGACAGAAACATATCAAGTTTACAAAACTCTTTAGCATCCATTGTCTCATTTAAACCACACTTATGGTGGGCAGCTTCCTGGGCTGGTTTAAGTTGTTGGGCAACAGAGCAGGTAGCAAGGGGCCAAGCGCTGGTTGGGTACCCAGTCCTGCTCTTGGTTTGCAGGCTCTGCTGGGGGTGCCAAACTACGTGCCTGGAATCTTCCACCCTCCTCTGACTGTGCGAGCTGAATGAGTCCATGGATATTAGAAGTGTCAGAAAAATTCATTGGAAATGAGCTGGGTGATAGCAACAGACTCTGTGAGGGACCTCAGAGGTTTTCTGGTCCCATCTGCTTGTTTTACAGCCTCAGAACTGAGAGTAGAGGAGGCCAGGAAAGGAGAACCCAGGGCTCCTGCCTCCCAATCCTGAGCTCTTCCCTCTCACAGTGACTTCTGGATTCCCAGGCCTGGAGAGTGACTCTGAGTAACGGGTCACCTTGCTAGGCCCTCCCTAGGTGCTGGCCAGCTGTCCCCGGCTCCTGTCCACTGCTGCTCCTGTCTTTGTTGCATCAGCCAAGAGCCCCCTCCCTCAAACTCCATGGACCTAGAGAATCCTCCCAAGGTCTTCCCCGGCAGGCACTGCCCCAACAGGAGCAACTGTGCAAGAAAGGCCCAAGGCCACCCCTGTGGGCCTCAGCTGAGGGCCCCTGTGCCCTGTCCACACTCCAGCTTTCGGCTCAGGAGGCAGACAATGGAGCAAAGAGGCTGCAGCCATCATCCTTCCCCAGCCTGTAGATCAAGGAAGGTCTGAGGGCAGGGAAGACTCCAGCTCCTGCTGCCTCCAGCATCGTGGCTCATGAGGAAACTGGGGTGTGATATGCTTCTCCCACCCTGCTCCCTAACCCCGTGAGATCAAAGCCTGGTACACACCAAGCAAAGAAAACAACACCTACTGACTGTCCCCTTGGGCCCAGATGGGAGACATTCATCAGCAGCCACTGAGATGTCTCCTCATCCCAAAGCACTTTCTCCAGCAGGAGCAGTCAGTCAGGGGCTGGCTCTTGGGCCACTTTAGAGTATCAGCAGGAAGGGAGCCTCACAGTAGGGCTCCCTCCTGGCCACTTGAACCTTTCTGCTGAGGAATGGGAATGCTGGAGCCACTGGAGTTCTGTTTCCTATTTCCAACCCGAGGGTCAGTCACCCCCAGGGTCTTTCCCAGGCTAACAGGGAATTCCTTCACTTCTCTTGAGATGCTGGAGAAGACAAACAGAGAGGTCTGGTATCCTGAGATTCTTCTTTCCCAGCCCAGCATCTCTACCACATAAAAACAGTCTCTAGCCAAGGTGGCTGCTTTTTAGAAACTTGGACCTGGATGATCACCCAGTCAACTGGTGGGTCCTTATCATGGAAATGAGGTAGGCGACACCAGTGAGAACTGGTTGTGTTCCAGCCCCCAAAGAGCCCACAGAGTTCTGCAAACAGAAACTGTAAGCATTGCTTGAGTTCCTCCAGAAGATCCTCACCATACGTGGAGACCACCTCGGGAGGAAGGTCATTTCAACAAGTTGGTCCTTTATTTCACAGGGGCACTCACACAGTTTACGGAAAATAAATTTCAGTAACCGACAACATTTCCTCCTTTGCTTTAGCCACTAGGAAGCTCAGGACAAATTTGCAACATATGTCTAGCAAGAATCACATTATGTGTATATGTATGCTAATCCTGCTTGCATTTTCCTCCCTATATTTTCCCTTCTCCCAGACACTCTCAATAATTTATTTGTATATTTTGGTAGTCAATGAGTTTGAAGATGCCACATCAAATCCTGTGCCTAGGTAGATACGAACAAACTTTAAAAATGTATTTCAATCTGTGTTATCTGGACACTTATTTTTCTATAGGAACTCTTAATAAATATATGAAAAAAAAAAAGGTACTCACCCTGCATGCATGAAGATGTACGTCAGGTAGCGCCAAGCCTGGGCTCGGAGCTGTGGGTGGTAAACCAGTGAGTTCTTCAGGTAACGTGGATGGGTTACCTGCAGCACAAACTGATCCAGTGACACCCCATTGTAGAGGAAAAAGGCAACCTGGATGAAAGTACAGAACAGAGGGGGTCTGTTACTAGGTGTGACACTGCCCAGGCACTTCCCCTCATGCTTACTATAAGAAGCTGCCATCATCTTTCCTTTCCAGGGAATGAGGGGCACTCCCATGGCAGTGCCCAACTAGCTTTCACCACCCCTCCTCCCACTTCTGGTTGCTTATTAAATGTTCACATGATGGTCACATGGTCTCTGAGCACACTTCTTTGATGTGGGGTGCAGCCCCCCACAGCTTCACTGCAGTCACAACTCCCTCACCCACTTGGGGGCTGAGGCATTTTCACATAAGTAGGGTTTGCACATGACTGAAGATATTTGTTTAAGGCCTAAGAGTGTTTATTTTAACTATTTTTTACATTTTTCTCAAATGTATCATGCATGCCCCTTGTATTCTTAATCAGGGCATTTGTATAATATGCCCTGATTCTAAAGATGTCTCAGGTACTGATCTGGCCTATCAGAGTGCAGTCCTCTCCAGCAATCGAGGGATTTGGGGTTTTTGCTACTACCCCGAAATGACCCCAAAGACTTAGGTCTGCTTTTAAAGTTTCTTTTTCCCTCCCCTTACTGTCAGCTGTTACTTCTTGTTGCATGCTGGTAGTGGGCTCCTTCTAGTAGCTTCCCCCCATGTCCCTTTTATCTTCTGTTATGGATCAGAGAACCAGGTTATTAGAACTGTATGCAAGACAAAAGCTTTGGATTTTAGTACAGGAGTGTGAAATAGCTATTTCAACTATTTGAGCATTTTTCTGTTTCTTCTCAATGGGTGATTTGAATTCACATCACTGAGATTTCTGGAAATTTGAAAGCCTGCTGGTGCTGGACCACCTGGACATGTCTGCCTCCTCTGAATAACTTGGGGCAGATTATTTGAATTCTCTGGCCCTCGGTTTCCTCATCTGGAGATGGGGATACCAATACGTCCAGAGTTGTCCTGAGGCTTAAAAGTGAAAAAGTACACAAAGAGCCAGCCCCATGCTCAGCACACGCTCAGCTATAATTAGTGGCAGCCTAAAACCTCCCGGTGCTAAGCCTGGGAAAGGCTTAGGCTCCCTGGGAGCCTACCCCCCTGGGCTCTCTGGGGAGCTGTTTTGTCCACCCAACACCACGCGGGTGGCCTGGCAGCAAATACAGCTTCCAAGGCATCTCATTATTATTGGTCCTCAAATAGAAGTTAATAAATAGACCAACACAGTAAGCCCTTTAAGACGAATCCAAGAATATCTCAGAAAACTGCAGCTTCGACATGTGTTTGGATGAAGCCATAACAACAAACAGAGGAGCTCTGGCCTGCAGATCAGATATTCTGATAAATAAAAAAACAGAAGCAGAAGAAGGGTGCCATGGAGCTTAACCGTCCGTGATTAGACAGGAACTTTACAAGAACATATGCAGCAGCGGTAATTAGGCCTGTGGTTCTAGAAGAGAAACAGGAGATTGTAAACCGCCAAAGGAAAGTCAAGCATCCATTCAGGAGCTGGGGTGGGGTCGGGGGCTACAGATGCCTGGGTGGAACAGCCAAAAGCATTCCGAGTTCATCACATGCAGGCACCAGTTCACAAGGGGCTACCTTTGGGCTTGGTTGCAGAAACAGACTTTTCATATAACAATAGGTACAGATGACTTCCTAAGGGGAGAATGTTCTTTAAACTACGTAAGCTCATACTACCTGTTCATTAACCATTTTAACACCTCCTCTCACAGGTGTTTGCGGGATGCTTTGGTGCTCAGAAAGCACAGACAGCTATTCTCGCACTCTAAATAGGGGTGGGGAGGGCAGGTCTGTTATTCCTGTTTTACAGGTGGAAAAATGGACTCCCAGGGGAGCGAGTGACTTGTCCACGGGTACCCACCCAGGGAGGAAATAAAATAAATTGGTTTTATTGCATTAGCCTGGCTAAATCCTGCAAATCAATGAACTTACTACACTGTTTTGGTTTCTGCTATTTGGGTGGGGTGGTTACCTGGAGATTTTGCTGCAGTGAATACTGTATGAAGTAATAATCATCTCTGGAATACCTCTTTGTGGTCCAGGGAACATGACAACACTTGTACTCGCTGTAGCAGGCCTGCCTTGGAATGGCCACTGCTATTTGATCCTCAACCTTCTCCTGTCGGTGGAAAAGAATCCTGCCCTGCCCCATCACGAGCTCAGATACCCTCTCCACTCCTCTCCCCATGTGCCCCTTCCCCTGCCCTGTCCTTGCCTCCAGCAGTGTGACTGTGATCATGAACCAGGGTGGGGGGCAGCAGGTGTAGCTGTCGTAGTACCACTTGCGATCAATCTCCCGGGGCAGGGTCTCGTAGGCCACATGGCGGATCAGTCGCTGCGAGAGGTTCAGCCCCTTTTCCTCCAGCAGAGCCTTGCTGCAGAGCCTGCGGTTCCCCTGCAGGATGGCCTGGCGGAAGCTGTTGGACCGCTTGTTGCTCATCTGTGCAGGAAACAGGGTGGGGGAGAGAGTCCCAGCCAGGATGCCAGCCAGCAGCAGTCTGGGCCAGGCCCAATCCCACCTTTCTTTTTCTTCTATAATAGATCATAAGGAGGAGCATTCACTGGGCACTTCACATGCTTTGGCTAGTTTGACACAATCGGTCTACCTGTTAAATAAAGGCTATGAATATCCTCATTCTGCCCAATGAGGAAACTGAGGCACAGAATTTTAAACCCTTCAGGCTCTAATCCAGTAAGGCTGTGGAGCCTGGTTCTTAGTCGCCATACTTTCTTTCCATCCACCCATCCATCACCACTTACTGAGGGTCAGGCACATTGCCAGACACAGGGGACACAGTGCTTCTCAAGACAGTTAAGTAACCAGCAATCCCACTTTAGAATGAAGGCTGCTCTGGGGGCACGGAGGAGGGAAACTAATCCCGTCCCTCAGTGATCAGGGAGGGCTTCCTGGAGGGGGTGATCTCTGAGTAAGAACTTAAGGATGAGTAGGAATTAGAGACCTCCTAATTAGAGACACACTAGCTTGGAAAGAGGTAGGGAGCACTGACTTAGCCATGATCCTTGGTTAGATGGACAAGACTGCAGAGAAAAGAAAACAAGCCTTCAATCAGGAGACCTGGGCTCCAGTCCTGGGCTTCCGCCACAGGCAGATGACCTTGGGCAAGTTACCTCCCTGGGCCCCAGTTTCCTCATCTTCTAAAAGGTTGGTCTAGAATAGTCTCTACCCTCTTTTCTAGCCTAACGTCTTAGTATTCTCACCTGCTTTGTACCACAAACCAGTGCCATGACCCAACACACTTGGAGCTCTGGCAGGCCTTCAGCCCTGGTTCCTTCACCCCTGCCTTAGTCTGAGCCTTGAAACTCCCCCAGAGGGAATGCACACCCCTCTTTCCAGAGCCAGGAAATTCAGTCAGTGAGTCTGGGCCCCTCCCCCCTCCACACTGAGCCACAGCAGCTCATCCCCTGCCCCTCCCAGAGGCTGGAGCTCCAGAGTCACGGCCAATGGTGGAGAGTCTAATTCCTGGACTGAGGGACACCTAGATTTTAATGGGGTATAAGCCCAGGCTGTCTGCTTCTACAGGGTGGCCATCAAGTCTGGGAAGATAGGCAAGTACATGATAAATGGTTTATTGTACCTTGCATATGTGATCAACTGATATTATCTATATTTCTAGACATTTAGGCCATCTTATGGGATAAAAGCTGCTAACTCTCCTTCCTCCTCCCAAGAGAAGATAAGGGGACTTGGGAAGTGTCTGGGTGAGAGTTCAAAGACAGCTTCCTATCCCCTTCCCTTCTCTCTGCCTTCCCCACCCCAATAAGCATCTCCCAGAGGTTCTAGAGTTGTAGCAGGCCCTTATGAACCTCCTGCTCCTTTCTGGGAGTTGAGTAAAAATGAGAGGCTTTTTAGGGGCTCCCAGGGTGGAGAGAACCAGAGCAGGGAGGCCTGTGCCCAGCACTGCAGGTGAGAGGTCCCCAGCACCTGCGGAAGGTCACCACTCCGCTGGGCACCTTCACAAGACATGAAACCCACGGCCAGCCCAGGGATGGCTGGATCATCAGGGCATCTGTGGAGACTGAGGCTGCCCAGATACCTCCTCGGGAGAGTTCCAGTGACCTCACCCAGCAGTCAGCCTGCCTCGTTGACTTCCAGACTCCAGGGGCCTCCCTCACCTCTTACCTGCCCTCCACAGCCACACTCTAGACCCTTCTTATGGAGGGATATCCTGGAGACACAGCTTTCCCACTCAGACACCCCACCGTGCTGACCAGATGGCTGCTGCATGGGAGCTGGGTAGGGATTATCAAGGCAAGCTCGAAGACCCGTGGTTGGGACTGGCTCAGCAGGAGACAGGAAGAGGTACGTGCACACAGACTCACCTTTCACCCCGTGTCCTCGATGTGCCTAGGACAGGGCAGGGCACAATAGTAACGACATCATAACCACGGTGCTGGGCCTCACAGAGCTTACAAGGGGAGACAGATGTGTAAATAACAGCAAAAGGGGTACCATCTTATTTATTTGGCAGATAGTATTATCCCCACATAACAAAGGTGAGGAATGAAGTTTGGAGAGGGTGAGTAATTTCCCCCCCAACGACCCACAGGAAGTAAATCACAGAGTCAGAATTCAAATCCAGATCTGCCTGATTCCAGAGTCCACGCTAGCCCATGCAAAGCCTTTACGCCTTTTCTTCCAGGGCTGTACCCATGCCAGGCCTGGGTGAGCAAAGTCCAGGTCAGATTCAGCCCCAACTCATTCCTCAGCCAGGAACCCTTGTACAGTATACAACCTGCACACCCACACATGACAACCTTGGCCACTCAGCTGAAGTGCAATGCGGTCTCTAAAAGAGGGGCCTTGAGCAAAGTACCTTGGGAGCTCTGGATAAGGGCGATCTGTCTCCCTGGACTGGGGCAGGGAAGGGCACACAAAGGATGCAGAGGAGTTTACCTGGTAGAAGAACACTAAGAGACAACAACAACTTTCAGTACTTCATCTTATTTAATCCTTACAACAACTCTGAAGAGGGTATTCCGTGGCCTTATTTTATAAGGGGGAAAACCTTGGTTCAGAGGGTCTTGACCCGCAAATGGCAAAGACAGAGCAGGACCAGGGCCCCTGGGCTTTCTACCGTACACAGGGCTTCTCACCTTCTTGGTCCCCATCTCCAGGGCAGCCCTGCTCACACAAACTCCAGTGTGGCTGACTACCCCATCTCACAGCTTTAAGAGAGAAATGTCAACAGAGCACCCATCAGTAATAAGTAACCTGCTGTCAGGTGTGTACACGGAGAACCCCACTGAGCTGGCTGGAGAGAAGCATCTCACTGGCCCATCTGTGCCCTCCCTCTGCCTGACACTGAGCAAGGGCATCTAGTTTTAGCAAACATGCTGGAGCTGGGGCTGCTGAGGAGCCTCTGCAGGCTCCATCCCACAGCCCAGTCCTTGGTGGCACTGCTGGGCTCCAACTCGAAGAGCCCACCTGCTTGCCCATCCCACAGAGCCCTGTTGCCCTCAGCTTGCACACTAAGCTCAGCTCCACCCATCGGCCCGGGTTTGCTCACCTCCGCACCCTCAGGAGTCTGCTCCCAGCATCAGATACTCTGTCCCTAAAAGCCCCACAACTGCTCCCTGCAACTTGCCAACCCCTGAGCAAAGGCAGCCCCTCAGCCAAGAGGATACTGTAACAACTCCAAAGCCTGAGAGAGATGAAAGATTTCATGTGGCACCATACAGGAGGAGTGGTACAGCTCCCCCATCACTGAAGCCTTGAATCCTAGGAGCTTAGGGAACTTCACATGAGTCATTTCACCCCCCACCTCCATTTGTGATATGAGGAGAGACAACTGTATCCATTTCGCCAATAGGGAAACCAAGTGAATACCACTGGCCTTGTATACATCTTGCTAATTCATGTTACTTCTACTTATATCCCATCCACTATGTGGTGGGTAAAATGCTGCTTCCTTAACTCCACTGAATCCCACTCCAATTCTACCATAGAAGCCACGGTAACAGCATAGTAATAACCCCCAGTGAGGAGAAAGTCTCCACTCCAAGACACCAGAGCACTGGGCAGGATTCATGGGCCTCCCATCTCTAGCCCCTCTGATAGCCAGGACATGCCAGCAGGTCTGATGAGCTCTGGCTTCCAGCCGTGTGCCCCATCACTCCCAGGGACACCTGGTCCAACCCTCCCAGCATCTACTCCCCATCCCATACTCCTGCCAACAATATCCTCCCTACTCGCAGCCCTTCAGTTTGGTGGGATTGACCCTACTCTCAGCTCTAGCAGTGAGCACTGATTGGTTTGAGTCAATCAACACATACCACCTGAGGCCAATGGGATGGAGGAAACCCCAGACCTCATGGGCAAGAAGACTCAGGGTGTGAGGGCTGGAACAGCTGCAGCCATTTTGCTGCCACAAGGGAGAGGGTCTAGAACTGCCAGGGGCTACATTAAGGATATGCTGACATTGCAGAAGGCAGACTGCGAGACAGAGAGAAACCGGCTCACTGGTGGCATCCTTTCACTTGCTGAAGCCTGGACTTTTTCAATGTTGCAGGCCAACAGATATCTCTTATTAAGCTACAAACCCAGTGTGCCAGTTTGAGTGTATTGTGTCCCCCAAATGCCATTATCTTTGTGGTCTTGTGTGGGGCAGAAGTTTTGGTGCTGGTTAGATTTGCTTGGAGTGTGCCCCACCCAGCTGTGGGAGATAATTTTGATGAGATGTTCCCATGGAGGCGTGGCCCCACCCATTCGGGGTGGGCCTTGATCGGTGGAGCTATATAAATGAGCTGACTCAAAGAGAGGAAATGGAGTGCAGCTGGGAGTGATGTTTTGAAGAGAAGCAAGCTTGCTAGAAAGGAACGTCCTGGGAGAAAGCCGTTTTGAGGCCGGAGCTTTGGAGCAGATGCCAGCTGCCTTTCTAGCTAGCAGAGGTTTTCCGGACTCCATTGGCCATCCTCCGGTGAAAGTACCCGATTGCTGAGGTGTTACCTTGGATGCTTTGTGGCCTTAAGACTGCAACTGTGTAGTGAAATAAACCCCCGTTTTATAAAAGCCTATCCATCTCTGGTGTTTTGCATTCTGCAGCATTAGCAAACTAGGACACCCAGACAGGCCCCTCCCAGTGGTGAGGGTCCCAGAGTGCTCACCAGGTTGACAAAATCCTGGTAGCAGATCTGCCCATCTGCATGGCTGTCGGCAAGAGCCAGGAGCACCTCCTTTTTGTGCGGGTCCAGCTTGGAGCTGTGGCTCTCTAGGAGGCTCCGGAACTTGCCTGTGCTGATGTAGCCTGTGTTCCCGGGGTCACACTGAGGGAGAAGCACAGACAGCAGAAGAGTCAGCAGGGGCACCACCCTCCTCTGGCACAGATGAAGATGCCCAATCTCTACCACCACCGCCACCGGCTCCGTCCCCAGCCCTTGGCCAACAGAGGCACAGGCAGTTTCTGGGATATCTCTGAGCCCTCCCTGGACAACCACCGAAAATCCTAGCAGGAAAGTGAGTTTTCAGAGCATTAAATTCCCTCCCCTCAGCCCTTCTTCCTGGTCCTGGACCCCAGGAAAAGCAGGAATGAAAAGGTGGTGGGTGGAGGAAGATGAGGAATTTCTGGGACCTGGGAAAGGGGGAGAGGACAGAAAGAGGAGGAGGAAGTTTCAGCAGAAAGTCTTCCAGAGGTGACAGGTGAGGTGGAAGGAGGCTGGGCCAGAGGGACTCCCATGGGAACGCTGGACGGCCCCTGGGGGCAGGAAACACGACTGTGAAAGACCCTCAGCGTCTGGCTGCCGGCCCCTCTGCCACCCTGTGCCTTGCACACACAGCTCACACCCACGCACAAGGGACTGGACAGGGCCCCCTGAAGACACTGTGCTCTTTGATCCGCTGGAGCTTTGCACACACAAGGCCCTGGGCCTGGAACTCCCTTTCTTTCCTGCCTCCCTGGGAAACTCCTACTCATCCTCTGGACCACTGGACCACTCAGATGTCACTTTCTCGGGGAAGGTTCCCTTCAGATATGCTGTTCCTGCTGCAACCCTGCACTTTCAGCAAACCTCTGCTCCTCCATCCCTGAGTCCCCAGTTCCCAAGTTGTCCTCTGTGGATTCCTTGAAGGCTGGTCTCAGGTCTTATCCCTGGTGCTTAGCATAATCAGCCTCAAGAAAGATTTGTTGGATGCTGAACAGATAGTGGATAGACAGGTACTGATTTCCTACAGAAGGTCTCAGCAGTTAAGAACAACAAGATTTTATTCATCTCTCCAAGAGCAAACCAGTCCTCTCTGGCCCTCTTCCTAGCCCCTCACCAAGCCCACCCAGAGCCCCTCCCCTGACACATGCCCTGGAAGAAAACAGCAGTGACCCTCTCAGCCTGGGGGAGGCCCAGCGGCCTGCACGCACTGCAAGCAGGGACACCAAGAGCTTTCTCTTTCAAACACCAGGTTTCAATGAATCCTGGAGACACGTCTGTGGGTTGTTTAGAATTTAAAAGACAAACAGACTTTGGGAAGGAAGGGAATGGGAGTGACTGCTTAACAGGTACAGTTTCCCTTTGGGCTGATGAGAAAGTTTTGGAACTAGACAGAGGTGGCGGTTGCACAACACTGAGGATGCTCGACGTGCTATGGAATTAGAGGCTTTAAAATAGGGGATTTTATGCTATGTCAACTTCACCTCAATAAAATTTTAAAAAATTAAAAACAAAAGTAATCCAGACATTAGGGACAATCTTGTGCACACGTCAAGGGAAGGCTTCAAGTGCTACTGAAATTTCCCTCAGAGCGTCCGGAAGACCAAGCCCACGTTTCCCCCCTTTAGAGATCCGGTCAACAATACTGTTTTAGGAAAATTGATTCTGTGTGTGGCATCTCCACCATCCAAGAGAAACAGCCAGGAGGCACAAGTCCCAGGCAATTCCAGTTCTCCCCAGCACACAACCAGAAAGGACATCTCTGATGAGGTCTGCTTTAAAATCTGCATCCCCTTCCATGCTCAACCCCAAATACCAGGTTTTAGGGGTGACATCTATTTGGCTCACACTATCAAGTATTTGAGGAAATTCACCTTCCCCTGCTCCATAAAGATCCGCAAAAATAATAACACCTAATATTTGCTGAGTGTTTTCTTGGGGCCAGATACTGTTCTAAGCACTTAGTGCATACAATTTCTTTGAACCCCCACGGCAACCTTATGAAGTAGGTCCTGTTATTGTCCCCCTATTACAGATGAGGAAATGGAGGCCTGGAAAAGTGAACACAAAGAGGCTCAGTAACTTGCCCAGCCAGCCGCGGAGCCAGGGCTCCCCACCCAGCAGCTCAGCCCCGCCTCTAAGCCACCGCTGGCTGCTGCGGACCTTCAGCCTCCAGGGGCTGCTCGGCTGCTCAGAGGCAACATTCTGGGACTGGAGCGGTGAGTGACCAGGGAGAGGCAGGGGCTCCAGGGGTTTCCTGGTCCCACCCTAAAGTGGCAATAGCAGACAGGGAGGGTCTTCTTCCTTGGTGCTTGGGACCCCTCCCATCCCTGAGTCTCTCCAGCCACCGCTCCCCTCAGGCTGGCACGGGCTCCCTCCGCCAACCTCTCCTCCATCACAGAGACTCACTACCGTGGGACCAGGCAGCCCCGAGGCCTGGGAAGCCCCCCAGTGGTGGGACAGGCGGTGGTCTGCCGCACAGCCTAGAGTGCCTCGGCTTGGGGGGAGGAAGCCGAGTGGCCCTGCCTGTGCTGGGAGCAGGGACACCAATCCCCTCCCAGGGGCTGCCTTGGAGGCTTGAGAGGATGGTGGGAGTGTGGGGACTGGGATCAGACAATGGCCCCTCTCCCTCATTCCAGCTGCAGACAAAGAACCACCTGCTCCCCTCCTCTCTCCCCCTCCAGGGCTCCCTGCTGTTTCCTAGTGGCAGGGGCTGCCCCGTGGTTCCCTGAAACCCCAGCCCCCACCACATCCTGCCCACCCTGCCCCAAGCACACTGAAGGCTCCAGACTGTGGAGAGCAAGCTGGAATCGGGCCGAGTCTCCCTCCTCTGCCAAAACTTTACCTTTAGTGCCAGACAGGCCAGACAATGAGGGGTCACTGGTGCCCTAGTAATGAGGGTGAGGGAGGGGCAAGGATGGAACTGGCTGCCTGCACCCCACAAATGTACACAGGACCCTCCAACCACCAACCCCAACCCCAGGAAGGGCAGGGCCAGAGGTGAGGTGAGTGCAAGAGCAGAGGCTGACCCTGGGCTTGGGGCCTGGGCTGGGGGAGGCAGAGAAAGGGAGAGGGTAGACAAAAGGAGAAAGGAACACAGAGAAAAAGAGCCTGACCCAGAGGGCTGCAAAAGGCAGGAGAGGGCTAGATCCACCAACCCAGAAGGAAATTGAGCCAGCTTCTACTGGAGGCTGCGGCCCTCCCTCAGGGGGAGCACCAAACAAGGCAAAAGGATATTCTTGTCTCGTTCACTAACTCAGGGTATAATTTAGGGTCAATGGCTGCCCTTGGAGCCGACGGCCTCATCTGTAAAGCTGGTCTAACTTCCCCTTGGGCAGCTCTCCCAGGTCCCAGGCTGGGCTGCATGACCAGCTTCACTCTCTGCTCAAATCAAGGGGGTGAAGCTCCCACAGAGCCCGAGCTGACCCCCTCTGGGCACACATCCTGCCCTGCCCTTTGGGCCTCCTTCATGGTCTGCTACAAGAATGAGACCATATCACACCGTCATTTGGAGCTTTTGGATAAACAGGCCTTTTAAGTGCCATGCCCTGCTTAATATGTGACGAGGGTCCCGAAGTCCCCCCGTCACCACGCTTCCTGCCTTGGATTTGCCCATGCTGGCAATGGGGCGCTCCAGGGACGAAGTCCCATCCAGGTCTAAGGGCGGCAGACTGGCCAGGGTGGTCGGGGTGGTCTGAGGACTGTAGTCTGTGAATGATGGGGGGCAGGGGGAGAAGTCAGGGAGCAGCAGAGGGAGGGGTGGTCAAGTCCAGATTCAGCCCGCATGGAGGATGCTGGGGGTAGAGGGAGGGGAGAGGCTCTAAGTAGGAGCTGCTCCCTCCCTCCCACAGCTCCTGCCCACCTGCCTCAGCCTTGAAAAGAGCTGAGAGAGGCTCCACGGGGACTTTAATCCCACCAGCACCCAGCCCTCTGGCCTCCTAATCCTCTAGGCCACCAGTCCTCCCCAGCGAGGGCCTCACACTCTGCTGTATCTCCCATCCTCCACTTGAACCCCTTCCTGGGATGGAACTTAAAACCTAGGCTGCAGACATGACCCACCAAATTCTTTCCATAATGTTGGCACCTGTGCCCCCTCTCTGGGGCAAGGGGCGGGAGGAGAGTTCTAGAAGAAGCGCCCACCCCCAGTTGCTGTGACATTCTGGACAGATCATTTAACCACGCTGCCTGAGTTTCCCCATCAATCAAGTGTAGGAACTCTCCCTTCTCAGGGAGTGAGGGAGTCTGTACCCATACACAATGGGGGGGTGGCGAAAGGGGAATTCACACCCATACAGCCCATAGGGGCTGCTGATCTATTCTGAATCCTTGGGTCATCAAGAGGCTGGTGGGAAATTCAGGATCAGGATGGGGTTGAGTCCACACAGAGAAAACGTGGGGCCTGGGAGTGCTCAGGTCTGTGCCGTCAGAGGGACCTGGTGGCAAGGGCTGGAGGGGCAGCGGGTCAGAGAAGCACAGGTCGGGCACAGGAGAGCTGAAAGCAACCTCAGTGGTTTTCACACTGCTCTTCTAGGGACTGCAGGGTGGGGTTGGGGAGGGGCCGCAGAGCAGCCACTGTCTCCCCTCAACCAGGGCAGCTCCACTCTGAACTGTTTTATATGTTGGTCTTCTGCATACTATTGGTTTGAATAGCAACACGATATAAACTAATATATGTAGAATGTTTATGTCTCAGGCACCAACTCCGCGAAACCTGAAGTCACCATTTGTCCTGATTTGCCTGGGACAGTCCTAGTTTATACCTATTGTCTGACATTTACTAGTAATAGTGCCCCTTTCACTCTCAAAAGTGTTTCAGTTCAGATGATAAAGTATATTGTCTCCCTATTTAAACCTGACAACAATCCTGAGATAAATACTACTATTAGCCCCATTTTACAGGGGAGAAAACTGAGGCATGGAGAGCTGATTCACCCAAATTTGAACAGCTGGTCATTGGTGCAGTGGGATTCAAGTCCAGGGGCCCCAGAGCCTGCACTCTCCCATCATGAGGATACTGTAGCAAAAAGAGTTGGAGAAACCCCTATCCAATCCCCTCAGCCTTCCATTTAACAGATATTTGTTAAGTATCAACTTTGCCAGGCATCACACATTTTATGGATGTGGAAAGACACAGGCAGAGAGCAAAAGAAGCCAGCTCAAAATCAGAGAGCGCGTTAGTGACAGAAACAGATCAGGGTTCCTCTGTTGGGGCTGGCTGGCTCCAGCCTTACCCTTCCTCATTTTTCAGCCTGTTCAGTTGCATGAAATACAGCTCCTACCTCAGGGTTTCCCCATTTACATTTTGTGGAACACCAGGCCCAAGATGGTGTATAAAATAAGGTTTCTGGGGTCCCAGAGTTTTGAGAAACCCTTCTCTTCATGGTTTCATGATAAATTAAACCATATTAGGGGCCCCACAAAGTCTTGCAGTAGAGAAACCTGTCTGATTTTGTTCAGCCCAGCCCAGCATTTCCGAATCTTACTTGATCTTTGATCACAGTGTTTTTTTCACTTTGGTGAAAATGCGTAAGTGCACAGAAGAGCCCTTTTTTCCCTCTGGGAAATCCAGGGCCTTGGTCAGTGGCTCCAAAGCAGCTTCTCGCCTCCATCTCATGAGTGGCCACAGGCCCTCACGGCAGCGGACACTTTGCCCGAGTCCTCCAGCAAAGCTAGGAGTTTGTGGGATCCAGGCCCCAGCCGGAGGGGTTGACTGGGGCCTCCAGGACCTAGGAGAGACTGAGGAATCGGTGACTGGCCTAATGGGGCCGCCGGTCTGAGCTTTCAGGGAAGAAACCCCGCCAGAGCTGGGATTTGCCTGCTCAGCACCCAGGACAGCAGCATCTCTTCCTCCCCCAGCCCCGCCACAGGCCAGCAGGCCAGGCCAAGGCTTCCGACTTTACCCAGCAGTTACAAAGTACAGAGGAAAAAGAAAACACATCTACCTTCTATCTATTATGTATGTGTGATTTGCACAAGCTACATTTCCAGGACAGTCCCTGTTCCCAGGGCTTCATTTCTCTTTTCTGAGTCTCCTCTCCCACGAGGACCCTCTCCCTATCCTTAATCTAGAGAGGCATCCGTGGAGGGGTGGGGGGGTGGAGGAACGTTCAATGACTCCAAAGCCTACACCTGGGGCAAATGAACCAGCTGCCATCCCAGAGATCTCTCGGATCTAGAAGGTATGGATCTGGGATCTGGGGAAGGCTCCCAACCCCCTCTCACTGGCTCCTCCTCCCAGCAAGCAGAAAGAGCCTTAAGAAAGGAGTGCAGGGTACATGCGCTGGGGCAGGGGGTGAGGTGCAGGCAGCTGCCCCTCCCCGCCTGGGGGTGGGTGGGTTACCATGACACACCATCCCCCCTGCTTCTGAGCAGAGTAGAATTAACGAGGCTGCCCAGAGGTTTATGGCTCAGCAGAGCTGCCCCACCCCCACCCCCAAACAGCCAAAGCCCACTGGGGGCTTCTGGCCTATTCATGGATATTTACAGCCCCATAAATTAGGTCCAGGCCTGCAGCTGCTGAGGTCAAGAGGTTAGGTTATGGGAGTAGGAGTGCCCCAGCCAGTTCCTCATCCTTGCAAATGAGGATGCTAATTCACCTCAGAAAGAAAGGCAGCTCACACCCTTCCCTTGACTGCTTTCCCCCTGACTCTTTAAAACACCAACTTTCACATATATTTTATTATTTTTATTCTCACAGCAACACTGGAGTATCATTAGTCCCATTTAACAGAAAAGGAAACTGAGGTACAGAGAGGTAACAGTTGCCCAGGGGTGCTCCAGGTGAGAAGAACAGGAGTCTGCTCCAAGCTGGAGCTGGGAGTGAAGTTTTAAAGACTTCAGGCCTCCCTGGGAAGGAGAGAGACCAGTTCCTAAAAATTAGGTTCTGACCCGACTGTCCCAGGGACCCCGGATGGAGGCGGCAGGCCCTGCACCCCCAGCCCCTGGCATTTGGCTGGGCCAGGCCCCTGACAGCTGGAGCAGCAGCAGTGAGTCCAGGAGACCCAAGTGGATTCTTCCATTCCTTCAACTGCCCCTCCAGGTGGCTGGGGTGGGGCGGCTCATCCTTCTCACGGAGACTTCTCCCAAAGGCCCTGAGCCAGCCTTGCGAGCATCCTATCCCCTTAGGTCAGCTGAATCCCAGGGCCCTGGACTGGCCGGCTGATCAGGGAGCTAGAACCCCCTTACCTCGGCAGAGAAACCCACATCCCTGCTGCCCCGCCCCACCCAGTGCCCTGGCCGGCATCCAGGCTGACCTGCTGGACAATCCGCACGTTTCCAGAAAAGCACCCAGCTCTCTCCACACCTGGGCAGTGAGGGGATAAAAGAGGCCTCAGACCTTCCTCGGAATGCAGGAAGCTGGGGTTGGGTGGGCAGCAAGGCCTGGGGGGCCACTGCTTTCCATCAGGCCCTCCCCCTTCCCATCCTGGAAGACCCTGCTTCTCCCCCTGCTCCAGGGCCTTGGAGGCCTCCAGGGTGCACAGACAGCTCCATTCCAGGAACGACTCCTGCCTTTGCCACAGCCTCAGACTCTGGGGAGCGGGAGGGGCTGTGACTCAGAGGCAGGCCCCTGGGGCACCCAGGAGCAGAGGCAATGGCTGTGCTGACTCATCCAGGCCCAGCCTGTCACAGCCGCCTGGGGACCAAAGCCAAGTCGAGTCACAGCCATGAATCTCCCAGGAGCCTCAGGGGAGCAGAAGTGGGGGTGGGGGTGAGCAGGGAGAGGGTCTTACACCTGTCCCATCTCTCCACCTTGGGCCCCAACCCCTTTCTTCTTGCTGCGTCTCCTGGAAGCCTCCAAAGGGTCCCTCCAAGCCCCTGGGAAAGGGAGCGAGCCCAGAGAACCAGAGGAGGGAGAAGAGCAGGATGCAGACTTCTGATGGGAGCAGAGCTGGCAGGACAAAGGGGCACTCGACTGCTCCTTTGCCTTCCATGGCCCTTCTGCCAACAGCACTGGCCTAAAGGATTTGGAGGCAGGGGAAGCCCTGTTTCAGAAGGCATCCAGAAGCCTGGGACACAAACACATACACCTCTGCAGAAGGTCCTCACTCTGTATCTTTGGGCCAGCCCTGCCCCCCAGGGCCTCAGTATCCCCCTCTGCAAAGAGGGGACAGTACCACTCACCTCACAGAAAATAAAACCAGATGACAGACATATGTGTACAAAGTAGACCCTCAGTGTTTGCTCTCTCAAAGAAATGTTTACCAACTCCAACCTGTACCCAGCTCCAAAAAACCTGGGGAAAGGAGAGTGGGAGCTACCCCTGGTTGTGCGTTGGCTATACATTGGCTCATTTCTATAACACAAGACACTACCCTGGTCCCCATCTCCCAATCAACCACCAGCCAAAGGTGCAGCAGGAATTACCAGATTGGAACACCAGGCAGGGACAGGACTGCCCCAGTCCACCCAAAAGCTAGATACCTCATTCCCATCCTTCAGCCCACCCTACCTCCCCAGCTCCCCACCCTTACCATGCAGGCAGACAAAGTGGGAATCCCTCAACACTCTCCCAGGCAGCCTTTGTCCAGAAACTTTCTCTTTTCTCTCTGGAAAGTTCAGAGGAAAATGCCTTCCAGCTTCTACCCCAAGAAAGGCAGCCTGATGTGGTGGAAGGAACCCCAGATTGGGGATCTGGACACTTTGACTGAAGACCTAGGGCTCTTAAATGTCAGAGCTTATTTTAAAAACAGTGTTTATTTCTTTAAATCCGAGGAACCTAATAACAACATTAATATTTATCAGGAGCTCACTGCTTCTCATGCCAAGTACTACACACACACCATCTCATTGATCTGCAACACGCTGGGGGGAAGGTATTGTCCTAGGCAGTTTACGGGTGAGAAAGCTGAGGCCTGGGGAGGTCACCTGGCTTGCCCCTTATCACACAGCTAGCGGGAGCCCCAGGGAAGAGCTCCCCACTGAAGGACCCCCTGTCTTAGTGCCTCCGGGGCACCAGGTTAGCAGATGGAAGTCTGCAACGCCTGGTCCAGGAGTACGGGTCAGAGAGGAACAAGAACCGGGTTCAAGCCCGGCTTTCACGCTAACGCACCAAGCGACCGCAGAAGGTCCCTGACTCAGTTTCCTTACTTGCAAAATGAGCAGATCAGACAAGACGCCTTCACCAACCTTCAGGCTGGCCGCAGAGCCAGAGGGACCAAGACGGGCAAAATGGTCTCACAGCAGGGGCTGCTCCTGGAGAGGCTATTTTAACCCAAGACAATGGATACAGGGCTGTAGTTCAACTTGTTCACTCAAACACTTGTGTACCTATTATGTGCCAGGCAGACAGGCAGCATACAATCGCAAATCCTTTGGCCCTACTGCTCAATGGCTGTCAAATGCATTTTTTGTGTGTGTGTGTGAGTGGTCAGGGATAAAACAGTTAAATCTAGCATGACTGATGGGGTCATGGGCAGGAGTAGGGCCGTGTAGCTTGGCTTTGTGGTGGAGGGAAGTCCCGTGGCCTCCACGGTCCTGGAGGCAACATGATAGGGGTCTGGGGGTGCAGAGCCCTAGCGAGACTCTAATCAAGCCCATGGCATTGCATCTCTCTGGGAATCATCTGTTGGTTAATCGTGTGTTCCAAGAGCTGCTACAGTCTCCGGGGCAGGTGTTTTCTCTGTGGCTCTTCTAATCCATTCAGTGCTAACCTCTATTCAGCTCTCAGAAACCCTTTAAGCAAGCTTGTAGCAGGACTGCAAATGAGGTGGGCTACAGGGTCAGGCCAGGATATGGGGAGGGGAGACACTTGGCGAAAGGAAGCAGAAAAACCCTCTTGGTTCAGAGGTTGTTCTCTCTCCAGGAGGCCAGATGAGGAAGGAATTGGTTTGGAGGAGCCATGAAGAGGGGCCTGAAGCTCAGAAGTAGCCCTTGTGCTTCTTTCTAGGAAATTCTGATTTACTGAGCATCCACTGGGTATTAGACATTGCTGAGGGAGTTTCTGCTTCCATTTAATTCCCACAGTCACTCCTCGAGTTAAAGAGTATCATCCTCATTTTACAGATGAGGAAACTGAGGCTCAGAGAACTAATGTAACTTGACCTCAATCAAAAAGTAAGTAAGACTTGAACCCAGGGCTGTCTGATTCCACATCCAGGGTTCACCCTCCCTAGAAGGGGAGGAGGACATGCCTCCCACGGGCCAGTCTCCCATCCCACTGCCCTCTGCAAGGCGAACTCCCCAGCCACATTTGCTTGAAGGGGCTCTGACAGGTATCATGGGAATCCCAGTCCCATTGTCACAGTTTGGCTCATCAGTGATGTTCATTTCTGTTTAAAACAATGAGGAAGCTGCCTGCAACCCCTAGCCAAAGCACACCAAGTTCGCCAATTGCCAAACCCTACTTTCACGTAGAAGACCCAGAGTGAGAGACAGAAAGGATAAAACATTTCAGCTTTCTGAACAACTTGGAATCCTTCTGAGATTGCGTGTCCATTTGTGACGCTCCGTACATACTGCTCATTTAACCCTATCAGGGAATAATCCAGGTGTGGCCTAACAATGTAGGGAAAGGAACACAGAGGGGCTGGACATCTGACCAGAAGTCGTGAACAGTTGTCCTTAACACCAAGCACCAAATAGGAAGAGAGAAGGTAGAAATAGGCTTCTAATACTGCATGAGGAATAGGGGATAGAGATAGACACAAGGCAGAACTTACAGTAAGACAAACTGCTTGCCCAGAGTAAGTCTTAGTAGTTTCCTCCCTAGAATTAATTTTGTTCATCCAGAATGGCTTCTGCGTGGGCAGTCTCAGCAGAAGGGGGATGTTCTCAGGGATACCCAGAACACCCTCCAGGTGGAGAAACTGGATTTCATAGGCGACCTGCCAATATTAGGTGCTACACATTTTCTCAGCTCCTTCAAGTTCCAAATTTTCTTTACTAAAAGTTTCCCTCCATTCACCCAAATGGTTCGTTTAAAAATGTAAACACACACACAGGGACTGGCAGAGGAAATTAGTCAAATGAGAAAGCCACAGACAGAGAAAAAAAGAATGATACACTTTGTTCTAGGTTCTGATTCTAAATCCAGCAGGAGGTGTGAAGGGCTGGCAGCCTGGCATAGTGGTGGTGGTGGCAGCAGTGCCTGCTCCCTCCTGCCTCAGGTGTCAGGCCAGTAGCTGCTGTACTCTTAGAAACTGGAGGGAGAGTGGGCGGCCCTCAGGAGCCAAGGCAGGAGGCTCCACTCCATCAGGACAGAAGCCAGTGGATGCTCCCCAGACCCCAGACAGGCCTTCGTGGTTAACTGGACAACACCCCCAACTCCTCACGCCAGGCCTGCCATGGCAAACAAGCTGCAATTCCATGTCTTCTAAGTCCACTTGAGCATCTGCATTTAGCTGGCTCTTCAAGCTGACCTTGTCTGAAACCAAAGCTGTCACTTTTGCCAACCTCCCCATGTTTCCTTTCCAAGTTCAGGATCTTAAGGATATATATCATCTATTAAGATCCTCCAATTCTCCCATCCCCAAGTTCCTCTTCCTTTCCATACTCACTGTCACCTTCTAAGTTAAGGCCCTTGTCTCCATTCACTGCAGCAGGCTCTCTTGGCTGCTGGTTTCTCACATCCCTGCAATCCCTCTTGCCTCTACCCCACTATCCCACTTCTTTCCAAAGCATAACCTGGATAACAAAACAAACTTGCTAAAAGCTTCCAAAGGCTTCCCCTGCCTCCAACAGGATACAGTTTGGTCCAAGCTACTTTTTCAGCTTTATATCCCTCTCTAACCCAGCCTTCATATCACAATCCCTCTGGCCCAACCAGATTGATCTCTTAAAGTTGCACAAACTTCATGGCACAATCATTTTCACCCAGGACCACAGCTCACACTGTTCCCTCAAACTGTGACATCTCTTGCCTCCTCTCCTTCTGCACTGTGGGCCAATCAGGAAGAAGCAGGCAGGGAAGTCTTGGAAGAAGGAAAGGAACCCAACAGGAGTACCAAGCAAAGAAGAAAGCATTCCCTTGCTGAAGGTCAAATGTCCATCTCCAAATTCAAAAGCCAAGATTTGGCACTCCCAACTCCATTCCCTTCACCCAGGTTCTAGGCATTGCAAATAACTACAAGCTATTTTCCATCTGCAAGCCCCTGACATTTCCCCATCCCCACTGCAGAAACAAAGAAATGGAACAGACTTCAAAAGTGCACGCCTTGTGAGTCACCCAAGGATGGCAGAGATTTGGTCTCAGTGGTGGCCATGGACCTTTAATGGTGAAAAGGGGATGTTAACCCCTTTCTTGGAGTCCTTCTCCCAATTCACCAGCCTTCCTACAGCAATCCCCTGACATATGGAGAATTTCCCAGGCATTCAATAAACATTACCCAGTTTCTGCATGGTATTAACCATGTAGACTTGGGAGGTGGAGGGAAGGAGGAACAGTCTCAGGGGAGCCCACTGCCTACCAATACCTGAGGAGCAGTGGAGAGCAGAGTTGTTCAGTTCAGCCGGAGATGCAGTAAGCCACACCTCCATCCCACGTCACCATCTCTGGAGTGCAAAGCTAGGGAAGCCCACGCAAGCAGGGAGACTGGTTGCGGAGAGGGCTGGAAGAAAGGCGGGATTTAACTGCTCACATACCTGATCAAACAGGACCTTCCAGTGCTGGCAGAGAGGGAGGCCATGCAGGAGAAGAGGAAGAGGAGAAAAAGAAAGAAACATACACTTAACAGCAAGGCCTCTGTAACCCTCTAATGTTTCTGACATAGCCTCCCAACTGCTACCAGGGAGACATCATCAGACTCAAGGAGCTGCCACAAGAGACCACAGAAAACCTGGGAAGAGCTTTCCAAATGAGTCTGCACTGAGCAAAGGAGGGAACTCACAGCGGGGGCGGGAGGGCATTCCCCAGTTCTGGGACAGACACATGGAGGGATGAGCCGAGCAAGGCACCCAACTCTAAGCGCCCATAATAACTTCTGCTGCCCACAGTTTATATGTCCACATTTACACACCCAGGCCTGGGAATGCAAGTCCCGTGTAATTCCGTCAGGTCTGGGGGCAGTAACCGCTACTCAGGAAAACTCACTCCTGCATAAACACTAATTTTTGCCTGCAGTTTGGGGGAGGTTCCAGAAACGCACCCAGACTTTTTCAAGGCTGAGTCTAAGTGGTAAGGATGTTAGATTCTACCTGGGGTTAGGGCTAGAAGGAAATGATAGGATAGCATGGGGACAGAAGACCTTAAGTCCCCCTTCCCTCCATATTCAGACTTTCTGGTTGCAATTTTGTAGGGTGGGGGGCCTGGCTTCTCCCACTCTGGCTTCCACCTGTATTTGCAGGTTAACCCTGGGAGGGAGACGCTTAAGAAACTCCAGTTCCCAGGACTCCCCAGTGCTGGGGGAGTCGATGGCTCTCAGGATCAGGGGAAGACCCAGGCGGCAGATGGCAGAGCAGCCCTGTGGGGCAGCCCCTGACTACTCGCCCAGGGGACCGTCCCTGGCACCGACGACGTGGTCTCAGACTCCTGATCACCCTCTGGGGGCAAAACCGCCCCAACCCCCCTTCTCTCCCTCCTTTGGCCGGGTTCAGGGACAGGGGTCAGTCTGAGTTTCAATCAGTGTCGCGACAAGGCAGGTGCCGGGGCGGCAGTTAACCCTGCAGCCAAGATGCAGGTGAAAAGACCGGCCTGCGCTACTGGGGGCGGGGGGCTCTGCGGCGCCCGCTCCTTCCCGGGGCTCCGAGAGCCCGCAGGTCGCGAGTGGGAGGGGAGAGGGAGTCACTGCTGTGACGCGGCCACCTCTGCGGGAAAACGCCGCGTCCCGGGCACTGCGCCAGCCGCGGGGAGGGGGCCCCGGCGGGCGACCGGTCCCTGGCGCAGCAGCGGGAGCTGCCAGTCCTGGAGCTGCCGGTCCCAGAGCTGCGTCCCGCAGGGAAGCCCTAGCGGGGGTGGCGCGCGCGTGCATTTCGGGGAGACCCATCCCTCCGCCCCCTCCCGCCCCGGGGAACCCGGCCAATACCCGGCGCTCCCGCGTCACCTTGAAACCTCCAAGTTGCCCCGCGTGGGGGGCGGGGCGAGACGGGGGCAGCTCTTCCCCTAAAGCACCCCCCCCAAGAAAGTTTGCCCGGGCGGGGGAGGGGCACTCACGTCCTCCGGCGCGGCGGGCAGCGGCTCCTCAGCCTCGGGTTCCAGCTCCTCGATGCGCTCCGCCTCGGCGCAAGTGGCCACTGCGGGCCCGGGCTGGGGTGCTCGCCCATGGCCAAGGCGGGCTCCGGGGGCGGCCGGCGGCTGCGGGGCTCGTCCCGGGGCGCCGCGCTAACTTTGCGCCGCGGCGGCCACGCCGCTCGGGGGACTCGGGGCGCGCAGCGCCGCCTCCGCGCCTGCCGCGCCGCCCGCGCCCGCCCCCATGGCCCCGGCTCCGCGCCGCCGCCGCCTCGCTACCCCGGGACGCCCGGCCCAGCCGCCGCCAAACTTCTCCGCGCTCCCGACCCTGCCGGCCTCTGAGCCCCGATCGGAGGCGAGGGCGCCCTTGGGCCGGCCTCGGCCCCGCCGCTCCCCCGCGCTCCCTTCCCGCTTCCCGCGGCCCCCGCTCTGCGCCCGAGTCTCCTCCTCCCCCTCGGACTCCTCCCGAGCGGCGCGCGGGCGGGGGCGGGGCTGCTCGCTGGGACCGCCGCCCCCCGCCCGCAGCACCGGGCGCCACCACCCGGGCCGCGTGGGTCAGGGCTGCGGGGCCCGGGAGGGGGGAGGGCTGCAGCGGGGAAGGAGGCGAAGTGGCTGCACGGCCCGGGGCGGGGACCGGGACTCCGCTGTCCTCCGCCCCATCACCGTCGGTAGCCTCCACCCACCCCCGGCCCAGGCGCTCTGTCCGCCCAGGGCTGGAGGGAGCAAGTGCCCACCTCCGGAGACTTACCGGGTTAATGACCCCTTGGAGGCGGCAGGTGTAAGAAAGAGGCAGGGGCAAGGTTTTCACTTAGCAACGTCGGGGTGAACTGGGAGTGAATTGGTGGCAGATTTGGTGAGAATAGGATACCCTCACCTACCCTCCCATCTCTATTTACTGAGTTCTCAGATTTGAGGAGGTCCTGGTAGACCCAGTAGTTTAGGGAAGGGAGAAGTCAGATGGGGGGTACAGAACCCCAAACCCTAATCTTGCCCTGCCTCCCAGGGCTAAAAGAGTGTCTTGGCCTCATTTAGCCAGGTTGATAAAGGTAAACCTAGGCAAGTGCCCCAGCTGGGAGAGGGGAAGTAAAGAAACCAAAGCAAGCAGGAATGAATTAAAGCAAAGGAGTAGGGGTTCTTTTGAAGAAAAAAAATTGGTGCCTTTCCGTGTAGGAAAGAATCCCTAGGAGAGGCAGGCCATCTCCCCCAAGCAGAGGCTGTTTGTCTAAACCATGCCAATGGCTGGCTGGGACAGGGGCCCGGCTGTCCCCAGAAGGCTCACTGCTCATGCCTGGTGCCATCTCTGCAGGCAGTCCCCAAGCCACGTCAAGGCTGACCCCTACCACTCGTCTTTCCTTTCTCTTCCCACCAGCCACCCACTCACTCTCTCCCTCCCTCTCAGAAACCAAGGCTCTTTTCCCAATAGTGAAAGTTGCCATTAATGCTCTCATCTTCAGAAAGCCAACATATAACCCCAGCCCCAGGATCCAACCTGTGACCATCTCACATGGCAACAACTCTTCCCCTTAAATACGGAAAAGAAAATTAACTCTGTTCTAATTAGATGAGTTTGCTATAGACACCAATTTTCATCTCAGTTTCAGAAAGTGTGATCATTTCGACTATTTTTGTTTCTCACCACCCCACTTCCCCAACCCTACTCTACTAACAAGTCAAGATCCTGCCAAGATTTCCTTGTAAATAAAACTGTCTACATAGGGTGTGATTTTGAAAACAGCCTTCAGGGGACGGAACAGAGGCTGACCCCTTTAGAGAAAGAAGCTCAGAGGACAAGAGGGTGTTAGGGGCCCTAGGGTCAGTGTCGCTGTGTCTCCCCACCCCCCTGCTGTCATTTGCATGACACACATGGGTGCCGGTTCTTTTACACTTAAGCCTGGCTCCAGGGGAACTGGCGGGAGAACGGTTTAGAGGTTAACATTCCGCCTAGATGCTCAGGGGTCCTGGGCAGCGTCCTTATTCCAGCTGCCCCTTTGTTTCTGCCTCTTCCCCAGCACAGGGGAAACATTTCTCAGCATATCCAATTCTGTCTTCCCCTCAGGCAAAATGAATCTCAGCACACAATTCAATTCTGCAAATATTTATTGAGCACCTACTAAGTGCCAGTAATAGAGCTTTGGGAATGCAAAGATGGACAGAACCCAGATCCTGCCCTCATGAAATTGTTCAACTGGGGGTGACAGCCCTGTTCAACATAAGGCTAAGTTCTGGGTTCAAGGGAAGCCCAGGGGGCATAGAAGCACAAAGGAGGGGATCTGTGAGTCCAGGAAGGCTACACACAGACATGCCAACAGAGCTGAGTCTTGAAGACTTGAGCCAGGCAGAGTGGGAAAGGTGAAAGGGAGGCATTCTGGGCAGAGGGAACAGCATGGACAAAGGGGAACTATGAACAATTTGGCATGGCTGGAAGTTGGAGCAAGATGCTCAATGTAAAGCACCCAGGCTGGAGAGGAAGGTTGTGAAGGGTTGTGAGTTTCATGAGAAAGCAGTTTGGACTTTAAGGGTCAATGGGAGCCATTGAAGGATTATAAGAAGGGGAGTAATACTTTAAAAGATCCCTCTGGCTGCAGTGGGGAGGATGGACAGGAAGGAAGTTGGCCTGAGCACAGGGAGATGGGAGGTGCTGTCCAAGGAAGCAAGGACAACAGCAGTTAGAATAAAAGGGAGAGGGAGAATCTGAGAAGCATCCAGAAGGGCATTTTGTTCTTCCTTCTGCCCCTGAAAACATTTCACCACACCTTGGCAGACAGTGTTCTCAAAAGTTTCCTAGGAAAGAATTCCCAACCTCTATCCAAAATCCTCTTTCAAGAGGCTGCTTCTCCCTCTCTGTCTCCTGCTGAAAAGAGAATGGCCACCTGGCCCCAGAGACTATTAGGACAAGCTGTGGCATCCAGCATCCTCTGTGGACCTCTAACCTGCACCCTGATCTTTTGTCTTGTGTTGCCTTGCCTTGCCAGTCCACTCCTCTCAGCCGCAGGTGAATCTGCAATACGTACAACCCATATCGCCAGCAGGCAGTGGGAAATGGTGCCGAGGGACTGAGGGCCTGAAAGGTGAGGCCCAGAAACCTCCGTGGGATAGGATTAGCCAGGCTACCTGATAGTTTTTTTTACCACTCCAACCTAAGCCATCTTAGAACTTTGGTATATTCTGCACAATATTGGGGGTAGAGGAGGGAACTGGCTTGGGGCTTCCTCACTTTCATTGGGTCCAAGCACTCGTAGTTGCTTTGGGATGTACTGTAGATGGGCCCTGCCCTCAGAGAGCCCAGGATCTGACAGAAAATGACAGCAAACAAGGCCTGATTGACATTTATACTCTGCTCCTCATTTTATAAGTGCTCTCACACCCATTTTTCCTAATAAGGCACTTTAAGTCAATGCAATGGCTGGGTAGAGTGGTTCAAACTTCAAGGGTTCAAACTCAGTTCCGAGAGGGAGGAACATGCTGAGATGAGCCCTGAAAAATGAGGCACTTTGGGGTAGAGAGTGTGGAAGGGTTTCTGGGTGGAGGGAACCCCGCCAGCAAAGGTACAGATTGGAAAACCATTGACCACGTTGGGGAACTACTAAGTGGTTGAGCACAAAGTGAGTTTGGCCAGGTGGGTGAGGCCTGTGTCGCAGAAGCCCTTGAGTGCCAGTCTGCAGAGGCTGGACTTCACCCATTGGGCACCGGGGGAGTGGAGACAGCTTCTACCCAGAGCAGCATTTTAGGGAGATTAACTTGGCAGCAGCTCAGTGGTACAATTCAACTAACGCCTTGCGACCGTCCATTATTTGCTAGACCCTGGCCGTGGTGCTGAGAATAGAAAAGGGAATAAAACCCAGGCCCTGGCCCCCTGGGAGAAAATTAGACACTCCTTTAATTACAGCCCAGTGGGATAAGGAGGAGGAGAGAAGGAAGAACCCTTTGAGGACTGAGTCTCTAGGAAGCACTCCCCAAGAGAGAATATTTTTTTAAAGATCTGATGTCTGAACCTGGGGGGCTAGAACAATGGGGCTGCCATTAGTGAACTCAGGGAAAGGGAAAGCAAGGAGATGCTGGGGAGGGCAAGGAAGGGATGAGGGGAGCTGAGGAGTTCGTGGACACCTTGAGCTAATGAGAAGCCAGGGAGGAAACATTAAGGGCTGTAATTACTACTCAAAGCAAATGGGGTGCCAGGAAGGGGGGTAGAGGGGATGATTTTTTCTGCAGAACCTCTCTCACTTGGGCCTCTCTTTCATCAACACAGCTTCCCATTCTGATGCCTTCCCCAGCCCACACCCTTCAAGGCCCCTTCTCTCCCTAAAGCAAGCCTAAGCTCACCCTTGCAGTCTCCCCACCTGTGGCTCCCATCTTCTCAGAAACTGTCAAACCAGCCCCCGAGCTGCTGCCCTTTGCCTGCCTGAGATGAAGACATGAGTTATTTTTGATCAAGATCCAAGCCCTGGCCCTGAATTCTTTTGTCATTCAGGAATCCCCCAGTCATGTTTGAAGTTTGCAAGTCAGAACAGCAGACTGGGCTCTGGGAGGAGGACGCTACTTGGAATCCAACCACCCTGCATCCCCGTCTCCAGCATTCTTCCATTATTACCTGCTGTCTGCAAGATCAAACAGAACAAGACTGCTAAATGGAGTTTTTTTCCTCTTTCCTTCGGCCTCTTCCTTTCTCACTCCAGGGACTCCAATTTTCTGAGTAACTTAAATCATTACTAAAAGATGTCTAGGTTCACAGACACCAAACCCTTTTCAAAGAGAAGCGTGGGCAACCAAAAGTTGAGCTCAGAAAAGCAGAGAGGAAACTTCCCTAATCCCTGGGTTTAGTCACACACACATTCAGGAAAATATCAGCTGCTTTGCAGGGTCACATCTTCCTTCCCTACCATCTTTATGGGGCTTTTTGGCCCCCAGGGTCCCATTTTTAGATTCTTTTTGGGCCCCCAACAGTTCTGTATGACCTCCAGTTATGCTATAGTTAGGTCCTGTCCACTCGGTGGATAGTCTGTTCAATTTTGCACATCTCTCTGATGGAATGCTCTCTCCCACAAAGCCCCCTAAACTCTCCAGACCAATTGGAGTCCACTCTTGCCTCTAAATCACGTTTTGTTTTTGGCCTTACATTATATTCTATAAGTCTTATCTTCCTTTTTCAAGAATTTAAGTTCCTTGAAGGAGATCATGGCTTATTCAATTTTTTATCCATCACAATACAGAATATTATGCACCATAGGAGCTGGATAAATATCTGTTTAATGAAAAACAGAGACATGTCTCTTAATATGACACAAAGTCTAATTATATAGTTATTAATTTCAATCCCCAACAAGAGACAAATTTTATATCACAGAGAGAAGATTCTTCTGCACAATAATAAGCTTGTATGCCTGCTGCCCTTATTTCAAAGCACTTCCACATTTGTTATTTTATTTTGCCTTCAAAAAGCCAGCCTATGAGAGAAGTACAACTGCAATCACCTCCATTTTACAAATGGGGACCCTAAAGTCCCCGGGTCCAGAGGAGGATTGATCCTCCAGTCCTTTCACCAAATTTCTATTTTAAATGTGAAGTACAAAAGCCTCGATGGTGGTGAGTGCCCTTGACCCTGGCTACTGCCTGCAGTGACAGTTCTCTCGTGGCAAGTTGGCAGGTGGAAAGTCATGCTCCCAAACGGTCTGGTCCAGCTGCAGGCTAGCATAGGGGGAGGCTCATCTCTGACTTTGGGTGAGAAGCTCCCACTGGTCTGTTTATCTGTTTATCTCTTAAGCTAGTTGTGCAATCAGTGTCCCCAGAAGGAAAGGGAATGTTCTCCTTTCATTCACCACTGCATGAGGCCAGGCATGTGGTGTTCACCAAGCTCTGCAGAGTGCAAGAAATGGTGAGAGAGTCAGGGCAGGCCTTGGACAATTTGGTACAAGGCCTGTGGCAAACCTTTACACTGGACCGTATGCTCCATGAGGGCAAGGACTTGGTTTTGTTTGTTCACTCTAGTATGTGCGAGTCTTAGAATGATTCCTGGCACATTGAGGTTTCATAAGAAATATTTACCAAACGGATGAACCTGTCCCACTTATATGTTCCCAGGCCTAGGGAAGGCCTGCTAGTGGTCAGAATCCCCAGGAAGTCTGCCTAGTGTTCTGGCCTCATGAGACCTCCTTGGTCTGCTTTGGGGAAGAATGTCAATTCAATGAGCACCTACTCCACTGAAGGGAGGCTGCCTTGAAAGAATGATGAGGCAGGCTCCCTGATGGTGAGGAAGCAGCAGCAAGAGCAAAACATCCTGGAGCTCCCTATTCAGTGTGGCAAGAGGCAACTCGCACTAGGGGAACAGCCCTGGATGGAATTATAGCAGTAGTTGCCTGGGATCGTCAGACAGAAGAGTGAGACAGTGGGCACCCAGGTCCATTCCCTCCAGCTCTCAGCCACACAGCTGAAGTGAGGCTGTGTGAGAACTTCTCAGCACACATGGTAAATACCATCTGTCACACTGCCTGCCCAGACGCGGCCTCCCTCCCTGGAAGGGAAGCATTCTTTATTATTTATGCAGAATGCACCCTATTTAAGTGCTGTGCCACCAGGAGAGGGAAAGAAAGGCCTAGAAGAGTCAAGGACTCCAGGGACTTGCCCCTTGGATAGCAGCTGGTGGGGAGGGCTTGGCCATCTGTCTTTCTGGGGTGGAAGGTTAACTTCCAATTCTCCCAAGCATGCAAGAACACAACCCTAGGAATGTGGAGGCCTGTGTGCTCATCCTAGCCCTACCAGCAGCTCTCTGTGTGACCTTGGGCAAAGCTCCTCAACCTTGTGGGCCTCCATTTTCTTGTCTATAAATGCAGGGGTGGGACCAGATGGTCTGTGATGACCCAGCTCTAAAATTCAATAGAGTCCCCCTAACCCTTCTCCCACCTGCTGCAGTTGGCCCAGAAGCCTCTTTATGACTCATCAGCCCTTCCACCCAGGCTGGGCAGGGGAAATGCAGACCACTGAGTGATTCCTTAGTTCCCTGAGAGCAGGGCCAGGGGTCAGCAGTTCTGGGTTCCTAGCTAAGCTCTGTCACTACTTAGCCACGTGACCTTGGGGAAGGCACCGTTTTCAGAACCTCAGTTTTGTCTCTTGTGAAACCAGTGGGTGGGACTAGGAGATTTCCGAAGCAGAATCTGTCTCTAAATTCCATGATCTCTGATTTTCCTTTCTGAAACACTGCCAATAAACATCGTTATGGACCCAGTCTCCAGGCAGAGATTAATGAGACCTAGTCCCTGCCCTCCATGAGCTCTAAGTCAGGTGAGAAAAGAGCCACAGGTACGATGGGATTGGTGTTGAATAGAGAGAGATGTATGCAAAACATGTAGTTTTATAAAGGGAGTCCAAGCGGGTGATGTTGGCTGAATCTTAAAAGACCAAGTAGGAGTTCACCAGGTGGATGAGGCTTGATGTGTTGAAGACAGAAGGAACTGCATGTACTAAGGCAGGAAGGTGTGAATCTGCATAGAAACTGCCCGCCCCGTTGTTAGGGTGATGGTGACATTCTGGGATTCTTTGCTTTGACTGCTCCCTTTCCACTGCTTTAGAATGATCCACTACCCTCTGGGTGGGGGTAAGGGGGGATTATGATTGATGGTTCAGCCACCACCAAGCACGCTATCAAGGAGATGAGTGAATTGCAAAACAGAATTCTCCCCTTCCATCTCCTGTCTTTATCTATTCTCTGAATCAGAATCAGTGAAGTGGGTCTGGAATCGGGGCTGGTTCAAATGACCCCAAGATGACCCACAATTCTCTAGCCATCATGCCAGGTCAGAGGAGGAACGTGGTTTGTGCAAAATGGGGCCCAGCGGCTGGCGTGTGCAGTCTCAGTTTGCCAAGCACCCTCCCGTGTGTGGCCGGAACATGTGATCTGTCCTACAGCTGTGGCGGCCTGCTGCAGCTCCTTGGGGAGCTGTGCAAGTCCTCTGCAGAGAGATGGAGTTAACCTGTCCCTTCTCCGTGAAGGATGTCCTACAACAAAATGCGCCTTTCCCCTGGCTCCTCTATCTGTTGCTGCAGCTGGTCTGCAGCTCCCATGCCTGGCTCTGCACACTCCAAAATATACAAGAATAGCAGAGAGGGGGAAATGCATGCATCCAGGATGCCCATTAGCCGTGAGCAGCCCCCTAGGCTGCCAGCCATGGGGTTAGCCAGGTTCAGGGAAAGCCTGTGAAGCGACGGCAAGCATTCTGCTGGCCTGGCTTGCTACAGCAATTTATATCCAAGGAAAAGGGGCTGCAGGTCAGGAAAATACCGGAAAAGCTGAAGGAACTGGCACGCTTGCCAGATGGTTCCAGGAGCACAACTGTATATGCAGAGGGAGAGTCTGCACAGGGAGGTCCTTTCAGCAGAGAGCAAAGGGGCAGGCTGATGGCTCATTCTTTATCCTGGGGCTCATCTGGAGGAGGGTGGTGGCTTGGAGCACATCCACCCTGGCTCTCTCTTCCTAGAACCTTGAAGCTGTGATCGCTTGAAGCTGAAGTGGTGTTCAGGATCACTTCTCTCCAAACACTCCTGGCTTTGCTGCTTTAGACATTTGCCACCTGTTATCTTCTTTCCCAGTTAAGCCAACCAGTCTCTTCTCCCATCAGCCAACTGTCGTACTCTCTCCTTCATGTAAACTGACCTGATTTAGTAAATTCCACTGCTTGGGCTATGATTATCAATTCTCTGAATTCAGCTGTGCTGCCAGAGCTGAATTAAGAGGCAGTAGGGACAAAGCAAAGGAATGGATCACTGAGTTTGAAAATACAAATAACTAGGAGGGCATTTTAAATTATTTGCTACATCAGCACAGAATTTACAAGAACTCATTGCTATTGTCCTGATGACAAATGTCTGCCATTAAACCGGCGGATTTTGAGCAGCAGGAACTATGTCTGCCTTGGCTTTGCTATCTATTCCAAGTGGATTGATGGTCATAATCTGCATCACCCTTATGTCCCTTTGAAGCCTTGGTCGCCGAAGAGACAGGGTGAAGGCAAGAGGGCAGTCAACACAAAAGCAGCACTGCAAGCCATGTCCTGTTAATAGTGGCTGCGGCTTCCCGTTTGCAGAGGGAGCATTACAGCAGCAGGAGGGCACACTGTGGATGGCCACAAGTTGTGAGGGTGCCCACTTCTTAGGAGACCTGGAATCATTCGTCTCCTGCTGTAACTTCTCTGTTCTATCATGAGCTCCTTTAGGACAGGGGCTCCGCCTTTGTCATAGTCTCACTTTCTCTACCTCCCAGTACCACGCCTGTTAGCATGGCATTGAGGGTTTTAGTGGAAAACGGACAAAGTTATTCACACAGGCCTACATTTGAATCTGGCAGCAAGTTAGTTAACCTCAGTGAGGCTCGGTTCCTTGGATAGTAAATGAGTTTAATGTTATACATCATTTTAGGATGTAGTGTTACTTACAGACTCGGGAAGTGCCTGGCATGGCGTCTCAATGACCGTCAGTTCCCCTCCCTCTCTCCTGAGTACTCAATAAATGTTAAATAAATGGATAAACTGTTTCAGATATGAATAAACTCTGGATTCTTTAGATACATTCACATTTCTAAAAGTCCATATATTGCAGTTAAAAAAAAATCCAACTAAGTAACCACATTTGCAGTTTACAGCAGGAGGCGGCCACCCTGTGGTGAGCTAAAGTGAGCAGATGCAGAAGTAGCCCACTTTTTTTTTTACCCTAGAAAAGACAAAGAAACAATCCCAAGAAACAATGTCAGAGGACCTTGGGTTTGACCTCTTTTATCTCTCCCATTGACCCAGGAAGCACACAGTTGGCACGTAATAAATATACTCCAAAGTCTTGCATTCTGAGAGGCACCAGGGTAGCAAGCCTGGCTGGGAACCCTGTGAAGTACTGGAGCCACAGTGTCCTCTAGTGGGCAAGTGCAGCCACTGCACCCACGGAGAGACGGAAGAGACCCAGTGCCCAGGGCTGGGCTGACTCCCTAGAGTGCAGCTGCCTTCCTGGAAGGAAAACAACAAACAAGCACAAAACACACTTTCCAGGAAGTGCTTCTCTGAATGTATCACTCAGAGGCAGCCAATGCAGCCACAATTGTTCTTTAAAATTTATTAAGCATCAATTAACGATTAGGTCTAAGCAATGCTCTTCCAGTTTGCTAACATCACAGAAAAAAGAAGCCAGATATTCAGCACCTCTGATGGAAGGACACAGCACCACCTAGGAAGTATTTTTGCCACAGAATTGAACTTGAGTCTGATCACGTCTCTAGATCTAACTAGTAATTTACGGGAAATAAATTGGTAGTTAATAAATAAATGCAGTTACAGAGGAACATGTTGAACAAAACCACAGGGATGTGATCAGAGAAATCCAGAACATGGAAAATTCTACAGGACGAATGACCTGGTTCCTTGAATGATAAATTGCAGAGAAGAGAGAGGAAGAGATGGGCCTTTTTTGGATCCTGATCTAAACAAAATGAAAAGAAAAATTTGTTCAGACAATTGGGGAAATCTGAACTTTGTGTAATATGTCTGACATTAAGGAATTGCTCTCTTTTTTTGGGGGGGTGACGATGGTATTGTGTTTTTGTTTTGTTTTGTTTTGTTTTGTTTTAAGATTCTCTATATTTTGGAGGTACATACTAAAATATTTTCAGATGAAATGACGTGTTGTCTGGGTTTTGTTCAAAATAATTCCAGAGTGGGTAGGGGAACAGATGAGCAGACTGGCCATGTTGATAACTGTTAAGCTGGGTGATGGATACATGAGGTTTAATTGCACTATTTTCTCTACTTTGTGTATATTTGAACATTTTCATAATTAAATATTTAAAATATACTTATTTTTAAAGTTCTACCTCAGGAGTCCACTATTTGACAACCTCTGCAGGATGGGGTGCCGTGGATTGCTTTCACAAGGCAACTCAGTAAAGAATGGCCAGAATCAGGTGAGCTGCTATGCTTTATGGCTGCACCATTTGAATTAGCTTCTGTTCTTTTATTTACTTCTGGATGATAGGGTGGAAAGAGGCCAAGAACTAGTGAACAGATCTTCTAAAGGACCACTCTGACAGGTGCTGTGACTTGGAGAGCCAGTTGCTCCCATGCCCTCTGCAATCTCCAAATTATCAGCATGACCCTCTCTTCTCAGCAATAACTCCTGTTCCACAACTTGCCAACAAAATACTCTGGGTATCAGAGCACCGGCAAGTGTAGAGATGGATTAAGCACCTCCTGCCTGCTTTATAACCCTCATGCTCCCTTCCACTGCAGGCTTACATAAACACAGCTGTATCAGCAGCCTGCCAGATGCCAACTCTCCTAGAAGATACTCGGCACTCTTCCTAGCCTGTCTAAAAATAAGTCCCAGGATCTCCTGGGCATCTGCAGGTGGTGTGCTTGCTCTGTCATGTTGCGGTTTTCTTAGGGTGCTGTAACTCAGAAACATGGAAGTGCTTGTACCAAGTCCTTCCTCAGGAAATGGTCACAAACAAAATCAAAGCTGAAAGGTGCCCTCTGCCTATCCCTAAAGGCCTTCACTAACTAGGTGCCAACCTTGAACATGGCACCTGCAGACAAAGGGTGTGGGTTCAGGTCCTAGTCCTGCTACCTAGCTGTGCCTGTGACTGGTATTCACACTCCTGTAGCCTCAGTTCTGTTTTATTTATAATGGGAATGATGGCAATAGCTACACTTCTTGCTTGTGAGAATTAAATAGTATGTGAAAAAGGGTCTGGGAACAATAAAGCTATAAAATGTGCTAATTATTTTTCTTTATATTACATTCTTTCACTCACTCCCTGTGCCAACAGGTTCTCATTTATTCATTCATTCAACAAATATTTGAGTGTCTGCTACGTGCCAGGGATTGTTTTAGAGCTGTGAATGAAGCAGTGAGCAAAGCATACAAAAACCCTGCCTCTTACACTGTTGAGGAGACTACCAATTAATAAAATTAATTATATTTAAAAGTACCATATATAAATTATGATAAGAGTTAGAGGGGAAAATAAAGTGAGGAAGCTGGGTAGGAACTATCTGCATGGCTAGAGACTGCAGTTTTAAATCAGGTGGAAAAGAAGACTATATTGAGGAGATGACATTTGAGTAAGGCCCCGCAGGAGGTGAGGGATAAGGCATGTGGATATATGATAGATAACCATTTCCAGCAGAGTTAACAGCAAATGCAAAGGCCCTGAGGTGGAAACATACCTCATAAATTCCAGGAGTAGAAGGAGACTAGTGTGATTGCAGAGGAGTGAGGGTAGGAGATGAAGTCAGATAAAGTCATGTAAAGAGGTAGTAGGTAGTAGGCGAAGTTGGATGAAGTCATATAGTCAGTCATTTTAAGAATGTTGGCTTTTTATCTGAATAATTTAATTGGATCACTCTGGCTGTTGTGTTGAGAAAAGCCTGAAGGTTGGCAAAGCCGGAAGCAGGGAGGCTTTGAAGATATAAAAGAGACCAAAATTGAATTTCTTAGAGATGAAAAATATGATGTCTAGATGAGAAATACACTGGATAGAATTAACAGCAGATTAGACACTGCAGAAGAAAAGATTAAATAACTTGAGGACACAGTAATAGGAGCTATCCAAAATTAAATACAGAGCAAAAAAAGACTAAAAAAACATTTAACAGAGAATGCGCAAGCAGTGAAACAATATCAAGTGGCCTATTGTACGTATAATTGGAGTCCCAGGAAAAGGGGAAAGCAGAAAATTTTTTTTGAGGAAATAATGACTGAAAAATTTCTATAAATGCATGGATCCAAGAAGCTCAATGAACTGCAAGCACAAGAAACATGAAGAAATCTATGCTTCATAATCAAATTGCTTAAAACCAATGATAAAAAGAAAATCTTAAAAACAATCTGTGAAGGAGGAACCTAAGATGGCTGCTAGGTGAGACAAGACAGGGGAACACCTCTGTGAAAAATACTGGATGGGAACCAGAAAGTGGCCCAGATCACCATTTCCAGCAATGCACCAGCCAGACGGGGTCTGCCAGATCCACAGGGACATGCATTTGGTGGGACCAGGAGTCTGCATTCTGAAATGAGTGAGTGAGCTGGCTGAAAGTCTGGCGGCCGTGCTGCGGTTTGGGGAAACGGTGGGTTGGCGTTTGGAGACGGACTGGTTCTTTAAAAAAAAAAAAAACCTGGGAGCAGCTGCAGATACAATAGGGAGAACCATACGGTGAAGCACGGCAGGAGCGGGCTGGGCCAATGCCTCGGTGTCTGGCTTGGAGGATAGTCCTCCTCACACATGCTGCAGATTGTCTCAGGGCCAGGGGAGCAGAGGGGAGCCAAAAGGAGAAAAAAAACACACCCCTTGCAGCCATCTCCCCGGCAGGCTGGGGACACTCCTGCCCGGGGCCGGACCCACAGCCCAGAGCTGCTCCAAGAAACCCAGTGTGATGGGGAGTCTTTCCCGCAGCACCGCGCACACACCGCAACATCGGCCGTGGACAGTGGCCTTTAGTGCACCCACAGCTAATTGTCCCGGAGCTGGGAAGGCGGAGCTGTGCGAAAAGGGGAAATTAACATGCCCCATTCAACCATTTTTAAAGCAGGCTGGGAGCGCCCTGCACGGCATGGCGGCCCAGGCCTTCCCTGGAGGGCTGGCGCGCACTTGTGACATGGCACAACCTTCCATCAGCAGAGGTCCTGGAAGAGTACAGCTGAGAAGGGGGACCCGCTTGGAAATCTCAGGGACCCTACGCAAATACCAAGAACTTGTGGGTCAGAGGCAGAGACAATCTGTGGCAAGACTAAAATGGAGGCTTACACTTGCAACAGCCTTAAATCTCTGGGAACACCTACGAGGTTTGATTATTAAAGCTGCCCTGCCTCCCTAACCACCCAGACACACAACACACATTCAAGGCGGACAGCACCAACAACACACCCAAATTTAGTGCACCAATTGAACCCCACAAGAATCAGATCCCCACACACCACAAAGACAAAGTTGGGGAGAACTGACTTGAGGGAAATAGGTGACTCACAGACGCCATCTGCTGGTTAGTTAGAGAAAGTGTACACTGCCAAGCTGTAGTTCTGACAAATTAGAGGTAAAATAAAGCAAATGCCAAGAGGCCAAAAACAACAGAAAATCTTAAAGCATATGATAAAACCAGACGATATGGAGAACCCAAACCCAAACACCCAAATCAAAAGATCAGAAGAGACATAGTACTTGGTGCAATTAATCAAAGAACTAAAGACAGACAAAGAGAGCATGGCACAGAATATAAAGGACATGAAGAAGAGCATGGCACAGGATATAAAGGACATAAAGAAGACCTAGACGAGCATAAAGAAGAAAGTTCAAGGGTTAATAAAAAAAATAGAAGATCTTATGGAAGTAAAAGAAACTGTTGGCCAAATTTAAAAGACTCTGGATACTCATAATACAAGATTAGAGGAAGTTGAACAACAACTCAGCCTCCTTGATGTCCACAGAAAGGAAAATGAAAGAACAAAAGAAAGAATGGGGAAAAATTTTAAAAAATTGCAATGGATCTCAGGGATATGATAGATAAAATAAAACATCAAAATTTAAGACTCATTAGTGTCCCAGAAGGGGAAGAGAAGGGTAAAGGTCTAGAAAGAGTATTCAAAGAAATTGTTGGGGAAAACTTCCCAAACCTTCTACACAATATAAATACACAAAGCATAAATGCCCAGCGAACTCCAAATAGAATAAATCCAAATAAGCCCACTCCAAGACATTCTGATCAGACTATCAAATACTGAGGAGAAGGAGCAAGTTCTGAAAGCAGCAAGAGAAAAGCAATTCACCACATACAAAGGAAACAACATAAGACTAAGTAGTGACTATGCAGTGGCCACCATGGAGGTGAGAAGGCAGTGGCATGACATATTTAAAATTCTGAGAGAGAAAAATTTCCAACCAAAAATACTTTATCTAGCAAAACTCTCCTTCAAATTTGAGGAATAACTTAAATTTTTCACAGACAAACAAATGCTGAGAGATTTTGCTAATAAAAGACCTGCCCTACTTCAGATACTAAAGGGAGCCCTACCGACAGAGAAACAAAGAAAGGAGAGAGATATATAGAGAATTTTAACAGACATATATAGAACATTACATCCCAGGTCACCGGGACATACATTCTCTCTAGTGATCACAGATCTTTCTCCAGAATGAACCGTATGCTGGGTCATAAAACACGCCTCAATAAATTAAAAAAAGAAAATTGAATTTGTTCAAAGTACATTCTCTTACCACAATGGAATGCAAATAGAAGTCAATAACCATCAGAGACTTGGAGAATTCACAAACACCTGGAGGGTAAAAATGAGGGGGAGATGAAAACATTCCCGGATAATCAGAAGTTGAGGGACTTCATCACCGGTAGATCAGTCCTACAAGAAATGCTAAAGGGAGTTGAGCAGGCTGAAAGGAAGGGACACTAAACAATTGACTGAAACTACATGAAGAAATAAAGATTTCCAGTAAAGATCACATGGTAAATATAAATACCAATACTGCTGTATTTTTAATTTGTAACTCCATTATTTACTTCCTACAGGATCTAAAATACATAAACTGTAATGATAAATCAGTGGTTTGGTACTCAATGTAAAATATGTAATTTTTGACAAGAACTACATAAACGTGGGGGAATGATGGAATATAGGAACATAGTTTATGTGTACTATTGAAGTTAATTTGGTATCAAAGAAAAACAAGATTGTTACAGACTTAAGAGGTTAAATTTAAGCCCCATGGTAAACACAAAGAAAGTATCAGAGAATATGACCATAGAGATGAATAGTAGAGTAAGGGTTATGAGAAGTGGGGGAAGGGGCAATGGCGAGTTAAGAAATGAGTGTAGGGTTTCTGTTTGGGGTGAAGAGAAATTTCTAGTAATGGATGGTGGGAAGGTGATAGCATTGCAACATTCTAAATGTGATTAATCCCACTAATAGAATGCTAGGGAGGGGGTGAAATGGGAAGATTTAGGCTGTATATATGTTTCCACAATTGGAAAAAAAAGACAGTCTAAATAGATGACAATTAAATGCCAAGAATGATCCTGGATGGGATCTGAGGATGGAGGAGAGGAGGCTCAAAGGGACACAGATGGGACATAAGAAAAAAAAAAAAGGAAATATAGAATGTAAGCTTTGTATTTCTTGAACTTCTTAGCTCCGCTTAATAGGATTGCATAAAAGAATGTTCTTGTTCATGGGAAATGTATATGTGAATTATATTCTTTGTTCAAAGATGTGTGCAGCTTGCTCTCATATGTTCAGAAGACAGAGCAATAGATGATGGATGATAGGGAGGGAAGGAAGGAGGGAAGGAAAGAGAGAGGGAGAAAAAGAAATGGTGGTGTGACAGGATGTTAAAGTTGGTGGATCGGGGTATCGGGGGAGGGGGTAGGGGTGTGCTGGAGTTCTGTGTATAGGGTTTGTATTGTTATTGCAATTGTTCCTGTAAGTTTGAATTTATTTCAAAATGAAAAAAAAAAAAAAAAAAAAAAAAACAATCTGTGAAAAAAGACACATATGGAGAGAGAAAGAAGATTCCAGCAGACTTATCATCAGAAACAATGCAAGACAGAAGGCAGTGGAGCAGCATTATTAAAGTGCTTAAAGGGGAAAAAAAACTGTTACCCCAGAATTCTTCACCCAGCAAAAATATCTTCTAAAAAAAATGAAGCTGAAATAAAGACTTTTTCAGACATACAAAAGCTGAAAGAAGTCATCACTACCAGATCTGCACTACAGGAAATGTTAAAGGAAGTCCTTCAGACAGAAGGAAGGACCAGATGGAATGAAGAGCACCAGAAATGGTAAGTACAAGGATACTTAAGTATGTGCCTGTTTTCTTATTATTTAAATCTCTTTAAGAGATAATTGACTGTTTAAAGCAAAAATAAAAACAGTGAATTGTGGGATTTATAAAATATATAAAAGTAGAATGTACGACAACAATAGCCCAAAGCCTGGGGAGGGAGAAATAGAAGTATAATTGTAAGATTCTTATATGATATGGAAGGTGGTATAATGTCACTTGAAGGTAGATGGTGAGAAGCTAAAAATGTAAACTACAAATCCTAAAGTAACTGCTAAAATAAAACAGAGTTATTGTTGGATTAGATTTTTTAAAAAGCAAGACCCAGCTACATGCTAACTACAAGAAACTCATCTTAAATATAGAGACACAGATGGGTTATAAGTAATTATCAACTCTACACAAATTTTTCCACATAATTGAAAAGGAGGGAATACTTCTCAACTCATTCTATGAGGCCACCATTATCTTCACCCAAAATGGAAAAAAAAAAAAAAAAAAAAGAAGAAGAAGAAGAGAAGAAAACAACAAAACGATATCCTACAAATTCAGTGCAATCCTATCAAAATCCCATCTATCTTTATTTGCAGAAATGGACAAGCTGATTCTAAAATTCATATGGAAATGCAAGGGATCCAGAATAGCCAAAACAGTCTTGAAAAAGAACAAAGTTGGAGGATTCATATCACCTGATTTCAAAACTTAATACCAAGCTACACTAGTCAAGACTGTGATACTGGCATAAGGATAGACATATAACTCAATAGAATAAAAGTGAGAGTCCGGAATAAACCCTTACATTTATGTTCTACTTTTTTGTTGTTGTTGTTCTACTTATTTTTTTTCCTAATAAAATTATATTTTTATTTCATTTTTGCCACCAAGCTAAGTGGGGGAGGGGGGAAACATGTCAAGATGAAGACAAATTAAATTATGAAAAAAAGATATATTTTCTACATCTGAATTTGTGATCTGGGATGTTAACTTATAGCCTAAGCTAACATGTAAGTAAAATAGAATTCCCTCTAAATGATACATATATACATTTTTAATAATTCAATTTTATTGATATATTCACATACCATGCAGTCATACAAAGCGTACAATCAATTGTTCACAGTACCACCATATAGTTGTGCATCCATTACCCAAATTAATTTTTGAACATTTTCATTACCACACACACAAAAATAATAAGAATAAAAATTAAAGTGAAAAAGAACAATTAAAGTGAAAAAGAAAACTGGGTACTTTTTTTTTTTTACCCCCATTTTTCTACTCGTCCATCCATACACTGGACAAAGGGGAGTGTGATCCACATGGCTTTTCCAATCACATTGTCACCCCTCATAAACTACATTTTTATACAATCATCTTCAAGATTCAAGGGTTCTGGGTTGTATTTTGATAATTTCAGGTGTTTACTGCTAGCTATTCCAATTCATTAGAACCTAAAAAGGGTTATCTATAGTGTGCATAAGAGTGCCCTCCAGAGTGACCTCTTGGCTCCTTTTGGAATCTCTCAGCCACTGAAACTTATTTCATTTCATTTCACATCCCCCTTTTGGTCAAGAAGATGTTCTCCATCCCACGATGCCTGGTCCAGATTCCTCCCTGGGAGTCATATTCCATGTTGTCAGGGATATTTACACCCCTCTACTTATTTTTTGACAAGGACAACAAGATAATTCAATGGGGAAAAGAACAGTCTTTTCAACTATTGGTGCTGGGACAACTGACTGTTTACATGAGGAAAAAAAAAAAAAAAAGAAGTTGGACCCCCAGTTCAGACCATATACAAAACTGAACTCAAAATGAATCAAAGACCTAAATATAAGTGCTATAACTCTTAAAAGTAAAAATAGGCACAAATCTTTGTGATCTTGGATTAGGAAATGGTTTCTTAGATATGATACCAAAGCACAAGCAATAAAAGAAAATAGAGAAATGAAACTTTGTAAAAATTTTTAAAATTTTGTGCTTCAGAGAATACCATCAAGAAAGTGAAAAGACAACTCATAGAATGGGAGAAAATATTTGTAAATCATATATCTGATAAGGGACTAATATCCATACTATATAAAGAACTCTTACAACTCAACAATAAAAAGATAAATAACTCAAATTTAAAGACGGGCAAAGGATCTGAACAGACATTTCTTTAAAGAGGACAAACAAATGGCCATAAGCACATGAACATATGCTCAACATCCCTAATGACTATTAGGGAAATGCAAATCAAACCCACAACGAGATTCCACTTCACAAACAACAGGCTGGCTAGAACTTTAAAACAAGGACAATAGCAAGTATTGGCAAGGAGATGGAGAAATTGAAACCCTGTACATTGCTCCTCGGAATGTAAAATTGGGCAGTTGTGGAAAAGTTTGACAGTTCCTCAAAAAATTAAAGAGTTACCATATTATCCAGCAATTCCACCTCTATGTATATACACAAGAGAACTGAAAACAGATGTCCATACAAAAACATGTAAACAAATATTAATAGCAACATTATTCATAATATGTAAAAAATAGAAACAGCTCAAATGTCCATCCACTGAAGAATGGATAAACAAAATGTGGTGTATCCATAAAATGGAATACTATTCAACCATGAAAAGGAACGAAGTACTGACACATGTTATAACATGGATGAGCCTTAAAAATATTATGCTAAGTGAAAGAAGCCTAGCACAAAAGGCCACATATTGTATTATTCCATTTCTGTGAAAGATCCAGAATAGGTAAATACATAGAGACAGAAAGTAGATTAATGTTTGCCAGGGGCTGGGGGAAGTGACTGCTAATGGTACAGGATTACTTTTTTGGGGTAATGAAATGTTCTGGGATTCGATATTGGTGATGGCTGCATAACTTTGTGAACATACTAAAAACTTCTGAATTGTCCACTTTTAAGAAGGTGAAATTTTATGGTGTGTGAATTATATCTCAATAAAAAAGAAAAAGAGAGAGTGGAAGGAGACATATTGGAAAAATAATATATTTGTACTTACTAGTAAGATCCAGGAGAGAGAGAAAAAAATTGATCATGCAGCAGAGAGAGAGAGAACTGCTGGAGGGATGTAGAGGAGAGGGGCTGGAATTCAGTGCTTATGTGGAAGGGCTGCCTTGTGCACGATTCGTCTATAGTAATAGGAGAGGGTAGAACAGATATGTACAGATGCAGATAGGTGAGTATATACATGGTGTGAGGGCTTGAGGAAGTTCTCTTCTAAGTGCTCTCCTTCAGAGAGCTCAGTCTGTTTTCTTTGAACATATTGCATATGGTCTCCTATCTCAACATTTGCTTTCAAAGACAGTAAACTGACTTAAGTGAAAACAAGCAAGCAAGCAATTACATCATGAAAAATCATATACCCCTAATCGCTTTTTAAAATAATTCCAATCCAAACTGGTCATTGTTTTACTCTGAATCCTTTCAACAAGATTATTTATTTCTATGATATTTTAATCTATTTTTATAATTAAATTTTATTTTATTATTGAAGAATAATAAAGAGTAACTTGCACAAATAGTATCCAAAATGTATGGAAAGTAAATCTCTTGCCTACCTTTGACACCCCCCCACTCCGTCCTTCTCCTCAAGGCCAGTTTATCGTATATCATCACAGAGTTATTCTATGCATATAACAAGCATATCTGGGTATATTTGTGAATATATGCCTTTTCTCTCTTTTAAGACCACAAATGGTATCCAAACTTACCCACTATTCTGCATCTTGCTGTTTTCACTTAAAATATATCTTGGAGATTGTTTTCTTTGGTACACACAGCACTGTCTCATTGTTTTTCATAACTACCATGATGTGATGGTTTTTAAAATAAGTCTTTGATATCCTCTCTTCAAGAGGTGGGGCTTGATTCCCCTCTCAACTGGACTTAGTGACTCCCTTCTAAATAACAGAAAATGGCAGCAACAGTAATGTGTGTCCTTGATCTCTATCTCTTAGATCACTTGCTCTGGGAGAACATCAGCTGCATGTCATTCAGGCAGCCATCTGGAGGGGCCCACGTGGGGAGGAACTGAAGCCTCCTGCCAATAGCCTGTGAGTGACCCATCCTGGAAACAGACCCTCCAGGCCTTGTCAAGCCTTCAGATGACTGCAGGCCTGGCTGACATCTTGACCACAACCCAGAGAGAGACCCTGAGCCAGAAGCACCCAGCTAAGCTGCTCCCAAATTCCTGACCCACAGAAACTGAGATAACAACTGTTTGCTATTTTAAGCTGCTAAGTTTTGCGATAATTTGTTATGCAGCAATAGATGATTAATACACATGCTTAAGATAAATGTCTCCCATCTCCCCTATCATCCCATTTCAACATGAAAAGTCCTCTGTCAGCCATAAAGCATGTCATGGATTTAAGATGTGATAATGATTTCTTGTCCCATCCTCTCTCCCCCACTTTCTGAGAGTGACCAGCACATACCTCTGAAGGTGCTCAAGCCATATTGCCCTGCAGTAAGACCGTGTGGCACGTGGTCTTTGAACCAAGGCTGTGCTGGCCCATCTTGTTTGTTCTCAGGAGGTGATTTCCCCTAAAGATATATTGGTATAGTCATCAGTGCTTCCACCAGAAATGCTATGGGTCAGTGTGGAGAGACATATACTTTTTAGTGTTTGAAATGTTTCCATTTTATTCAGAAAGTTACATCAGCTAAGAAACAAGTCTGGCTATCTGGGTTCCTTCCCTGTCTCTGCTGCTGATCTGGGCAGGCCTCGCTGCAGTGTGGAAAGGACCTGTCAAGTGTACTCTGATGATGAAGACAAAAAAAGATTGTCTTTTCCCCTGGAGTGGGAAGGCAGCTAATAACATTCAGATATTTTGAGATGAAGCTGTTACCATGGGAATGTTTCCATATCTCTCCCTTAATAATGATGCACAGAGACAATGAACAGCATAGTTCTCAGAATCCTAGAAATAAAGGAAACAAGAGAAGGAAAATGAAAGCTGGAATAAAGGGCCCCAAAGAGAGGATGATTCGTTCGGTCAAAACTCTGCCCTGGCTGTTTTCTGAGAGTGTGGGGTGTGTTTGTAGGTCAGCAGTCTTCCCCAAGGGTTAAAGTTCTTATATAGGTCTTGAGTGATCCTGAGGTGGGTGTGGGCTGGGGAGTGGGGTTGGAAAACTGGAGACCTAGAAGGATCCTTCTGAACACTTCTCCATCTTTGTCATGGCAAGAGGTCAAAGCGTTTGAGAAACTGTCCATCCCCAGGGCTTCAGACTGTACCTCGAAGGCTGGGAGCATATTAGGTGCAGTCATTTTCATCCTGCAACCCCAGAATTTTCTATGCTGTAACACCCTCTACAAGAGTTCAAGAGTCATTTCCTAACAAAGAAGGGAGCACTACCTTCCCTTCTACACCAAACTACCCCACTGCTTGAAGCACATGGAGGGGTCCCCTCAGGACACTGCTAACTGAGCTCCTGATACTCCAGGACCCTGAGAAGTCAAGACAGATGACTCACTGATGAGCAAAATAATTTGTCTTTTGTGACAGGAATTTTACTCTTGCCTGCCGTAACCCCATAGCCTTTCTCGGAAGGATATGTTGCCTTTTTTGTTGTTTCTATTTTTTGAGAAGGGGCACCCAAATAGAGCCATCCAACCTGCTAGCTGGGAAATTATTAACTCATAGTGACAAATGGGTAAAGATATGAAGATTGGGAGTCCTTTTAATACAAGCATCACTGAAATATCACATAAGAGGAAAGAAATGGATATACCACTACAGAGCACCCCTGCACACATGACCAGACCTAAGGTGAGACAAGACAACAATGATTGCCCACTCACCTAAATCCTTTTCTGTCAATTCCCCCCAGTCCTAGGTTTGCTTGGAGATGCAGAATCAAAATCAAGGGATTTCTTTTTGTTCTCTTTTAGCTCTTGAGATCTTGAATTGAAACACAACATAAGTAGCACTTGAACTGTTCCAGGAAAGCAGCTGGAGGTTAATCCTCATATGAATACAGCTAAAGGACCAGAGAAGCAATACATACAGCTGTCTTTGTCCCTCCCACCCTCAGCCCAGCCAGGGAACACCCAAAGAGAGCTTCGTGGCCGGCTTCCCAGGTCCCTTGACTTTGGGGTCACCATAGTCCTGCCAGGTAAGGAAGACCCTCCCTGGCAGGTAACATGCCTTCCAATTCTTTGTCATGGACTGCCAGGTGGGCAGGGCTTCTTTGTTTGGGCTTGCAAGTGTCATTTCTGGGAAATAGTGACTTTTGGCCCCAGAAATGTGAACTCTAAAATGTGGCAGAGTCCTGACTACAATGGAAGATGCTATTTGAAGTCTAGCAACACATGAATGGATAAAGAAAATGTGGTATATACATATAATGGAATATTATTCAGCCATAAAAAAGAAATGAAGTTCTGATACATGCGACAATATTGATGAAGCCTGAAGACATCATATTGAGTGAAATAAGCCAGGATGGATATTGTATGAATCCACTCACAGGGATAGCTCGGAGATATTTCAGGTTCAGTTCCAGACCACCACAATAAGTGAGTTCACAATAAAGTGAGTCACACAAATTTTTTTATTTCCCAGTGCATATAAAAGTTATGTTTACACTATACTGTAGTCTATTAAGGGTGCAATAGCATTATGTCTAAAAAAAACAATGTACATTACCTTAATTAAAATGTGACACAGAGATACGAAGCGAGCACATACGGTTGGAAAAACGGTGCCAATAGACTTGCTCGACACAGGGTTTCCACAATCCTTCAATTTATAAAAACCACATATCTGTGAAGCACAACAAAACAAGGTATACCTGTATATGAAATGACTAGAATATGCAAATTTATAGAGACAGAAAGTATAGTCCTGATTACCAGAGGTGGGGAGCATGAAGAATGGGGAGTTAGAGCATAAGAGTTTCTGTTTGGGGCGGTGGAAAAGTTGTGGTAATGGATGGGGGTGAGGGTATTGCAATATTGTGAATGTGATTAATGTCACTGAATTGTATGGTTGGGAGTGGTTGAGATGGGAAATTTTAGGTTGTATATATTTACCATAATTAAAAAACAAAGATTGAGACAATGATAATTAAATGCAATATATGATCCAGGAGTGAATCTAATAATGGAGGAGAAAATACCTAATAGGATTGTGCCGGTTTAAATGCATTTTGTCCCCCAAACACCATTGTCTTTGATGTAGTCTTGTGGGACAGACTTTTGGTGCTGATTAGATTTGCTTGGAATGTGCCCCACCCAGCCGTGGGTGGTGACCCTGGTGGGATACTCCCATGGAGGTGTGGCCCTGCCCATTCAGGGTGGGCCTTGATCAGGGGAGCCATATAAACGTGCTGACTCAATGAGACTGAACGCAGTGCAGCTGTGAGTGATGTTATTTGAAGAGGAGCAAGCTTGCTAGAGAGGAATGTCCTGGGAGAAGCCATTTTGAAACCAGAACTTTGGAGCAGACGCCATTGGCTATCCTCCAGTGAAGGTACCCGCCCGATTACTGATGTGTTACTTTGGATACTTTATGGCCTTAAGACTGTAACTGTATAGCCAAATAAACCCCCTTTTTATAAAAGCCAATCCATCTCTGGTGTTTTGCATTCCACAGCATTAGCAAACTAGAACAAGGATATTATTGGTATAATTGAAAAAATTGGAATATAGACGGCACACTTTTTATCAATGTTAAGTTTCTTGTCCTTGATAACTGTACTAATATGATTACATAAGTGAATATTCTTGTCTTAGGAAATATGCATGCAAGTATTAAGTGTTAAAGGAGAATGATATTTGCAATCTACTCTCAAATGTTTACAAAATAGATAGATGACAGACAGGTAAGTAGGTAGACAGACAGATGATAGAAAAAGAATACAGAAAAACAGAAAATGTGGCAAAATGTTAAAAGTTGGTAGATCTGAGTAGGGAGTATTTTGGAGTTTTCTATATTGTTTTTACATTATGTTTGCAACTTTCCTGTAAGTTTGAAATTATTTCAAGATAAAAAGTTAAAAAAAAAAAAAAAGATGCTGTCTCTGCACCTGGTTGGCAACAGTTACAACCTAGCAAATTTTCAGCTACCATTTATACACAATAGGTGAGCACAGCTTTCATGCTGCTTGAGATGAACACCTATTCTGTTCCAAGCACATCATCATTCCACAGCATACTTTTCAAATTCAGCGCCTACTTTGATATTCTTTATAAAGAACATGTGTCTGAATTTGTACATACTGTTCTAGTTTGCTAATGCTGCTGGAATGCAAAACACCAGAGACGGATTGGCTTTTATAATAGGGGGTTTATTTGGTTACACAGTTACAGTCTTAAGGCCATAAAGTGTCCAAGGTAACACATCAGCAATCGAGTCACTTCACTGGAGGATGGCCAATGGTGTCCGGAAAACCTCTGTTAGCTGGGAAGGCATGTGGCTGGCGTCTGCTGCAAAGTTCTGGTTTCAAAATGGCTTTCTCCCAGGACATTCCTCTCTAGGCTGCAGTTCCTCAAAAATGTCACTCTTAGTTGCACTTGGGATACTTGTCCTCTCTCAGCTTCTCTGGAGCAAGAGTCTGCTTTCAACGGCCATCTTCAAAATGTCTCTCATCTGCAGCTCCTGTGCTTTCTTCAAAATGACTCTCTTGGCTGTAGCTCCTCTTCAAAATGTCACTCACAGCTGCACTGAGTTCCCTCTGCCCGTCAGCTCATTTATATGGCTCCACTGATCAAGGCCTACCCTGAATGGGTGGGGCCACGCCTCCATGGAAATTATCTCATCAGAGTTATCACCCACGGTTGGGTGGGGCGCATTTCCATGGAATCACTCAAAGAATTACAATCTAATCAACACTGATAGGTCTGCCCACACAAGAGTACCTCAAAGATAATGGTGTTTGTGGGGACATAACACATTCAAACCGGCACATATACCAAGCTGGAGGAATTTCCTTCAGTGAGGTGATTGCTGATCTCCAGGCCCAGAAGTATGAGGCACAGAGGCAGTTGAATTCCTTCAGCCCAAATGAAACTAAATACTTTTGATATATGAATCATTCAAGGTCCAAGTTGAACACCACTTCTTCCATAAAGCTTTCTGGGAGCTTCCCAACTGGAGAAAATTTTCCCTTTGTTGGAATTCCCATTGCACTTGATTTTATCCTTATAGTTTTTTATCATTTTTCTGCCTGTAATAGATATTTATATCTTGCCACTCTACTTTATTGGAAGATCTTTGAATCAGCACTCTTCACTATAACTATTTCATCTTTATTTCTCACAATACCCAGCATAGCACCTTGTATACAGAAAGCTGCAAATATATGTTTCTGAATGAATCAATGACCAAGTAGTATGGAATCCCTTCTGATAAACTGAGTATAGCAGGAGGAAAGAGAGTGTTGAACTCAGGCAGGGAGCCTGGCTGACCAGGTGACTTGAAGAAAGACTCAGACTCCAATTCTCAGGCCTGTGACCACTGGATCCGAATTGTCTGAGCCCCTGCCTTTCTGAAGTTGATTTTGTTAATGCTCAGCTGTCCTGCCTTCTAGGCAAGAAATATTTTTGTTTCCCTTCAGTTTTATTTCCTCATTCTGTCCAATAAACTGCTCTGACTTCCACAGAGTTCTAAGGCAAATGGTTTGAAGTTTCTCATTCATTCATTTATTTATTCAAAAAATATTTACTGAGCACCAACTATGTGCCAAATATATTGTTCTAGGCCTTGAGGATACAGTGGTGTTAAGACAGACAAAGCCCTTCTCTCACAGAGCTTATATTCAAGCAGGGGAAACAGGCACTCAACAAATGCCTAAACACACATGAAAATATAACAAAACCAGGTGGTGAGATGCAGAGAATCCAGGGTGAAGTAAGAATGAGTTTCTGGGTGGCTTCTTCAGATTAGATGGTCTGGAAGAACTTTTCTCTGTGGAGATGACATTTAAACAGAGATGTGAATGACGAGTGAGGCACCTTTGAAAAATCAGAGGAAGGAGCATCCCACGCAGAGAACAACTAATGCAAAGGCTCTGAAGCAGGCATGAAACAGGTCTGGCAACAGAAAGAAGACCCATGGACTAGAGAGTGGTTGGTGAGGGGAAGAGGAAACAGGGAGGTCAGAGAAACAAGCAAGAGCAGCCCAAGTAGGATTTGTTTGTTTTTTTTTTTTTTAAATAAATTCAAAGTTATATGAACAGTTGCAAAAACAATACTAGCCCCATACACAGAATTCCATCATACCCTGACCACCCTCCCCCGATAGCTCAATCCACCACCTTAACATGCTGTCACATCGCTATTTCTTTCCCTCCCTCCCTCCCTATCTATCATCCATCATCTATTGCTCTGTCTTCTGAACGTAAGAGTTAGCTGCACACATCCTTGAACATACACTATAATTCACGTATACACTTCCCATGAACAAGAACATTCTTTTATGCAATCCCATTAAGTGCAGCTAAGAAGTACAAGAGATTCAACGATACAAAGCTTACATTCTATATTTCCTTTTCCTTATGTCTCAACTGTGTCCCTTTGAGCCACCTGTCCTCTATCCTCCAGACCCATCCAAGTTCATCCTTAGCATTCAATTGTCATCTAGTTAGACTTTTTTTTTTTTTTTTTGCAGTTGTGGAAACATATATACAGCCTAAATCTTCCCATTCCACCCCCTCCCTAGCCTTTCATTAGTGGGATTAATCATGTTTAGAATGTTGTAATGCTCTTTCCCACCATCCATTACTAGAAATTTCCCTTCACCTCAAACAGCAACCCTACACTCATTTCTTAACTCCCCATTGCCCCTTCCCCCATTTCTCTTAACCCAAACTCTACTTTTCATCTCTATGGTTATATTCTCTGATAATTTCTTTGTGTTTACTGTGGGGCTTAAAATTAACCTCTTAAATCCATATCAGTCTTGTTTTTCTTTGATACCACCTTCACTTCAATAGGATACATAAACTATGTTCCTATACTCCTTCATTCCCCCACCTTTATATAGTTGTCTAAAATTACATATTTTACATTGAGTTCAAAACCACTGATTTGTCCTTAGAGTTGGTGTATTTTATATCACGTAGGAAGTAAATAGTGGAACTACAGTTCAAAAATTATTGACTTCTATTTGTATTCCATTGTGGTTGGAGAATGTGCTTTGAGTATATTCAAAAAAAAATTTTTTTTTTAATTTCTTGAGGCTTATTTTATGTCCCAGCGTATGGTCCCTTCTGGAGAAAGATCTGTGATCACTAAAGAAAAATGAGTGTCCTGGTGATTTGGGATGTAAGGTACTATATATGTCTGTTAAAATTCTCTGTTTCTCTTTCTCCTTTCCCTGTCTCTCCGCCGGCAGGGCTCCCCTCAGAATCTGAAGTAGGGCAGGTCTTTCATCGGCAAAGTCTCTCAGCATTTGTTTGTCTGTGAAAAATTTAAGCTCTCCCTCAAATTTGAAGGAGAGTTTTGCTGGATAAAGTACTCTTGGTTGGAATTTTTTCTGTCTCAGAATTTTAAATATGTCATGCCACTGCCTTCTCGCCTCCATGGTGGCCGCTGAGTAGTCACTACTTAGTCTCCTTTGTATGTGGTGAATTGCTTTTCTCTTGCTGCTTTCAGAACTTGCTCCTTCTCTTCAGTATTTGACCATCTGATCAGAATATGTCTTGGACTGGGTTTATTTGGATTTATTCTATTTGGAGTTCGCTGGGCATTTATGCTTTGTGTATTTATATTGTGTAGAAGGTTTGGGAAGTTTTCCCCAACAATTTCTTTGAATACTCTTTCTAGACCTTTACCCTTCTCTTCCCCTTCTGGCACACCAATGAGTCTTAAGTTTGGACGTTTTATTTCATCTATCGTATCCCTGAGATCCATTTCGATTTTTTTCGATTTTTTTCTCCATTCTTTCTTTTGTTCTTTCATTTTCTGTTCTGTGGGCTTCTAGGACACTGAGATGTTGTTCAGCTTCCTCTAGTCTTGTATTGTGAATATCCAGAGGCTTTTTAATTTGGCCAACAGTTTCTTTTATTTCCATAAGATCTTCTATTTTCTTATTTACTCTTGCAACGTCTTCTTTATGCTCTTCGAGGGTATTCTTTATGTCACTTATATCCTGGGCCATGGTCTTCTTGATGTCCTTTAAATCCTCTGCCATGTTTTCGTTCCTCGATTGTAGTTCTTTGATTAATTTTGCGAGGTACAGTGTATCTTCTGATATTTTGATTTGTGTGTTTGGAGTTGGATTCTCCATATCTTCTGGTTTTATCATATGCATTAAGATTTTCTGTTGTTTTTGGCCTCTTGGCATTTGTTTTGCTTGATAGGGTTCTTTCAACTTGTAAAGAAAAAGGGATATCGATTTAATTTTTCAGGAACACAGTTTGGTCACATACACTTTCTCTGACTAACCAGCAGATAGCATCTGTGAGCCACTATATCCCTCAAGTCAGTTCTCAACCATGTTCCCACGGTGTGAGGGGAAATGATTCTTGTGGGTTCAGTTGGAGAACTCAGTTTGGGTGTGTTGCTGGAGCCGCCCGCCCTGGATGTGGGGCGTGTGTCCGGGTGGCCAGGGAGGAAGGGCAGTTTTAATGTTCAAATCCCCCAGGATCCCAGAGATTCAAGGCCGCCGCAAGAGTCTAAGCCTTCATTTCAGTTCAGCCCCAGACCCTCTCTCTCGCTGATCCACAAACCACCGGACTTGGCGTAGCGTCCCTGGGTTCTCCAAGCGGATCCCCTCTCCCAGCTGCAATCCTCCAGGAGCTCAGCTGAGGGAATGCCATGCTACGTCACCAGTGCGTGCCATCCGTCAAGGGAAGCCCCAGGCTGCCGGGCCGTGTGGTGGCGTGCTCTCAGCCTGAGGCAAAAATGGCCCAACGGGGCGTCTCAGCCCCCTCCTCCTCGCACAGTTCCTCCTTCCCAGCTCCAGGACAACTGGCGGGGCTCTGGGCTCTGGGCACGGCCCCGGGCAGGAATTTATCCAGCCCTCCGGGGGGCCAGCTGCTAGCTGTGGGGTTTCTTTCTGCTTCTGGCTCTCCCCTCCGTTCCCCTGGCCCCAAGGGTATCTGCTACGGGCTATCTTCCTGGCCAGACACCGAGAGGCTGGCCCAGCCCCTTTCTGCTGTGTTTTACTGCATGGTTCCCACAATCTCAGCTGGAGCCGCTCCTGGGTTTTTCCCTTTTTTTTTTTTTTTTAAAGAGCCAGCTGGTCTCCAAACGCTGAACCCTGGCTTCCCCAGCCCGCCACGCGGCTGCGGGTCTTCCAGCCAGCTTACTCACTCGTTTCAGAATGCCAACTCCTGTTTTCACCAAGTATATAGCCCCTCTGGAGCTAGGAGCCCTCGTCCAGCTGGCGCATCGCTGTAACCGGTATTCTAGGTCACTTTCCAGTTTTTAGCTAGTGTTTTTCACGGAGGCGTTTTTTTCACCCTGTCTCAGCTAGCCGCCATCTTAGTTTCTCCCCAAGTAGGGTTTTTAAGCCAGGGTAAGGAGTCTGAATTTTGTTTAAGTGTTATGGGAAAACACTAAAGGGTTTTAAGCATAGTAGTGACAAGACGGCTGCTGTAAATAGAATGGACTTTAAAAGGAAACGAACAGAAGTGAGAAACCAATAGTTTCTGTTGTATTAGTCCAGGTGGAAAGGGGTGGAGGCCTGAACCTGGCTGTTGGTAGTGGAGATGGACATAAGTGGATAGATACATGTTGTGGAAGGAGAATCAACTGGACTTGTGGATGGTGATGGAAGATAACTTCCAGAGTTTTGCCTTGAGCAATTATGTAGATGGGCGGTGCTCTCTGTTAAAACTGAGAAGACCCGGGGAAAGGGGAAGTTAGTGCTGGATATCAAGGGCTCTGTTTAAGGTGCCAAAGACATCCAAGAGGAAAGAACAGGAAGGAAATTGAAATTAGGAGTCTGTATTTCTGGAGTGAGGTCAGGGCTAGTAACACCTATTTAAGTCAGTGGTGATTGTATTTAAAGTCAAGGGGCTGCTAATAGAAATGAGCTATTCCAAGTGCCAAGATCTTAATTTCTAACTACCACTCTCCAAGATGTATCTCCAGAGTAACTTAGAGAAATGGCCAATGCCAGGATTAGGGCGGAAAGTAGAGGATGTTGCCTGGGAAGAAAACAAGTTGCCTGGAACAACTTTGTAGTGACAGAAAGTAAGGAAGTGCTCAGAAAATAATGGGGCACATGTTGAAAAGGAACAGGAGCCAACTTGAAGAAGCGCCCAATGGCTAAATCTGGGATAAAAACAGAGGAGCAACTGTTGAGCAACAAAATAATGATAGTAATAGATTATGACTTCATAAAATAAAGTAAATACCCTGAGTCCACACTAGGGTAAATAAATAATTGAATAGGGAAAAAGGCATTGTTCTCCCGTATAGCAGATTCCCAATTAAAAAATGTAAAAGGAATGATGGAAGTAGAAAATTTGGCAAATACCACAGTAGTTGTTCTGGGTGAGATCAGCAGTAGTCAAAACCACATTGAGATACCAGTTCACTTTCAACTAGGAATGGCTGCAACACAAAAAGATAATAAATGTTGACGAGGATGTAGAGAAACTGGAACCCTCATACATTGCTCATGGGAATGTAAAATGGGGCAGGGCTAGGAAAATAGTTTGGCAGTTCCTCAACAAGTGAAACATAGAGTTAGCATATTACCCAGCAATTTTACTCCTAGGTATATACTCAAGGGAAATGAAAATATATGTCCATAATAAAACTTACATACAAGAGTTCATAGCATTATTCATAATAGCCCAAAAGTGGAAACAAACCAAATGACCATCAAATGATAAATGGATAAACAAAAGGTGGTATATCCATACAATGCTATTCAGCCATAAAAAGGAATGGAGTTCTAACACGGTACAGATGGATGAACCTTGACAATATTATGCCAGTCACAAAAGACCACAAATTTTATTATTCCATTTATACAAAGTGCTAAAATAGGTAAATCTTATTATTTTTGCAACTTTCTTAATGTTTGAAATTATTTTAAAATATAAAGTTAAAAAAAAAAAAAATAAGGGTCCCAACTGAGATAACATAGAGACAGCATATAGATAGAGAAGTTAAGCCAGGATCAAACCTTGGGCTACTCTATCATTGAGTCACTCCAACATTCAGAGATTAAGCAGAGCTTGAATAGCCAGCAAGAGACTGAGAAAGTTGCCAGTGAGATAGAATGCAGCTGTTTGTGCTGCCTGCCAAGACAATAGGGGTGAGGGACATTTTGTTGGCCGTGATACTCAGAGAGCTTGAACAAGACATTTCTCAGATACATTTAGGGGGAAAAAAAATTGGCTGGCACCCCTGCTTCTCCAGCACTCCTAGATTAGTGGTTCAGCTCTTCTCAAGTGCAAGAAGGGCAGAGGCTTGCTGCCCTGTGGTACTCACAGTGGGGAAGCAGATCTACACTCCTGGGGAAGAAGGTTGAAGTAACACCCACCAGGAGGCTACTTCATACCAGGAATGGATTTCAGTGAAAGTGCACAACAGTCCTAATTTTCATTTTATAAATGGGGAAGAAGAGCCAGAAAGGTCAAGTAATTTGCACAAGGATCATGACAAAATTGGGATTCAAACTCAGGTCTTAACTCTTAAGTCCATTCTTTCCTACTTCTCCACCCACAACCTAGTGAACTCCCAATGCCACTAAGAGATCATTTAATTTCCAGAGATACTAGTCATAGTCCCAGAAGGACTGCAGTGACTGAGCAAAGTTACTTCTCAACAAAGTATTGCACAAATCAAGAAAATGGAATTAGAAGCATGCAGACTGATACGCACCCCCCCTAGGTACTTTAAAAGTAGGCAGGAATGTGGCAGGCAGGGGCAAAGATCTGGGACTCAGGTCACTGCCAGTACGGCTGTGGCCGGGCACTGTGGAGACTGGATCAGTTTCCCTAGGTTCAGTCCCTTGGGGGAAGTGGACAGGGCATTTTGCAGAGACCTACCTAGTACATTACTTTCCTGCTTAAAACTCTCTAGAGAGAGCAAAAGAGAGGGTCTCTGGACAAAGCACAGGTGAGGGCAGGGGTACATATTGCAATTAGGGGGATAAAGTGGACAGATGCACACTAAATGCCAGGACTCTTAGTTCTCTTTACCCATTCAGCTCCTAGACGCTGGCAGCCTGGCCTTGACCCTACTGAGATGGAAAGGATGAGAAGCCGAGAAGACAGGGTTCTAAGGAGGGGAGCAGCATCTACAAAAGCTCCAATAGAGAATGAGCAAGGTGCACTCTTAGAACTGAAAGACATTCTCCATGGCTACAGCACAGTCACAGGGAGAGTGTAGATTTGGCTGCAAAGAAACCTGGGGCCAGCTCTGCAGGGCCTTGCAAACCACCTCAAGATTTGAATTTTATTCTCAGGACAAGGGAAATACTGAAGGGTTGTTTTAATTTTTTTCAGTTATACATATGCATAATTATTGCCTTAAAAAATTGACCACTGTATTGCTAGTAGATTTATATCTTAGTTATCCAAACATATGGTAACCTCTTTGAGGGCAAAGACTGTGAACTACAGTCAATCATTATTTGTATATTCCATATTCTCAGTCATTCCCGAACACATGCAAAATGGCAAAATAATTTGAGTCACCCAATGCACATGTTTCCAGTTGAAGTCAAACAAGGGGACACTCCCCCTTCTTGTTTCCGCTTCTTGTTTCTCTCCTTTTTGTGGTATATTCAGCACCACACTTTTTGCACTTTTGTGCTTTTTTGTGGGTGATTTCACTGTTTAAAAAGGCCCCCAAGCATAGAGCTGAAGTACTGTCTAGTGTTCTTAAGCACAAGAAGGTTGTGATGTGCCTGAGAGAAAATGCGTATTTCAGATAAGCTTCCTTCAGGCATGAGTTACAGTGCTGTTGGCCACAAGTTCAAAGTTAATTAATCAACATATAATGTCTTTAAACAGAAACACACATAAAACAAGGTTATGTATTGATCAGTTGTTGAAATGCGATCAAAGGCTCACAGAAACCTAACCCTGGATTTCTCCTAGAAGCAATGGTTCAGTATTCACTGATTCAGTGTTCTCAGTGACTTTATAGAACATAACTACCATGAATAACAAGAATCAACTGTACTTGATTTCCTCAATATCTAATGTAGTAGTTTTCAAATCTGAATGTGCCTCAGAATCATGGGGTGGGGTCGTTAACACATTATTTGTTGGGCCGCATTCTCCAAGTTTCTGATTCGTAGGTCAGGGGTGGGACCTGAAAAGCATATTCCTTACAAGTTCCTAGGTGATTTGACCACACTTTGAGAATCTGGGGGAAAAATAAGAGATCTGAGAAGGAGTCAGTAAATAGAGTAAGTGGATGTGTGGAGATACACACAGACACTTAAGATCTAGACAGTACATGGAAGTGGCTGGGATGCAATTGGCTAGAAGTTAAAGAAATCCCAGAGGCAGATTAGAGAATGAGATAGGTGGGAGTTTTTCCCCTATTAAAGGCTCTAATCCAAAGTACTTTTCCATTTATAAATAAAAAGTGAAGCAATTTTTTTCAAAATTAACAACTAAAGAATAATTAAAAAGTGTTGAGTGTTTTAAAAAGATTAGTTTTATTCCTACTTCCCTTGATTATCTGTACCTGAAATCAACCTAACTCATTCCTCTAAACAGACACCATCAATTACCTGGTGACAAGCTATCAGAAATTGAGGCAAAATGCCTCAGAGGAACTGAAATCAGTGATAGAATACATTATGGAACAATGTCACCAGTACTTGGACCTATGAAAAAGTAGAACAAAATTTCCACCATCACCTTTGGGTAGCAATTAGCTGTGAGAATGAACAAGCTCAGTCCAATGAGCAAATACCATACTGTTTTTTTTTTTTTTTTCATTATTGTGTTCAATTATCCTTACCACAAACACTTTGCATGCAACTATTTCAAAGTGTTGGTTTAATTAAGACCATCCTTTTGGTTAGTAAATAAATGTTTGTGCTTTTATATACATATATTTGTGTGCCTCTTCGTATATATGCCATCTTCACTGTTGGACTTCAGCCACTGGCTATGCTAAAGGAGAAGATAAAATCTCCAGAGCAAAATACTGCCTTTGGGAAATACAGCTAGGAACTGAAACGGCACCACGAAATTAGGAAGTGTTCCCTATGCAAAACCTCTCCTTTTATATTCTTTTATCAGTTGCAACAAATAACACCATACCAGTGCAAGGTGCTAATAACAGGGTGGTAAATAAGAACTCTGTATTTTATGCATGAGGTTTCTGTATTTTTTTATTAGAGAAGTTGTAAACCTACAAATTCTCTAATAAAAAATAAACATTTAAACAAACAAAAACAAAACCAAAACCCTCTCCTTTCAGTAAGGTGCCCATATGTTCTCAACCAAAAATAACTGGGGCAAACGGACTGACAAGTCTGAGTGTGTCACCAGAGGAGCAAAGAGACAGTTTTTGAAATTGGGACTGCATTAGAGAAATCTGTGATACATAGCTGTGATACTCACAGGTCAGAGACTTCCACAAAGCTGAGAGCCAAACAGGTTAACAGACATCCATGTTCACTGATGGTGACTTTTGATAAAGAGTTAAAAAGACAAGAATTACTTGCAGCTCTTGAGGTTTCAAGAAGTTGGGTTATTGGGACTTTGAATCCGGGGATCAAGGCATTTGGAAAGGTCATGCTACCTGTCTGGAGAATTCTCAAACTATAAACATTAAATACATTTAGCATCTTGACTGGCGGTGTTTCTCAAAAAATACCTAGCCTTGTGCCAGCTTTAACACATGGACTGTTAAAAATTAAAGTATAATACCAAATAAGTAAATATGTTAACAAGAACTGATTTTTAAGAGTTGCTTATATATTTTTTTTTTTTTTTTTTTTTTTTTTTTTTTTTTTCTGCTGGAATATTTTAATTAACTACTAAAATGCTTTCAAAGAACTTCCAATAACATGGGAAAATGCTCACAGTATATAATTAAGTGAAAGTGGCCAAATATACAGCCTTATTCAGGATGATCTCAAATACACAGAAAGCTTACATACACACAGAAAAATTTCTGCTTGAAAACATCTATATTAATAACAGATTTCTTTGTGTTATGAAATTATGGGTGATTTCAATTTTCTTCATATTCTTTTTCCAAGGTTTTCTTTGTTGTTGTTGTTGCTGTCTTGTTTTATTATCATTTTTGTTTTACCTGAGCTTGCAATATCCTTACAAGCAGGAAATTAGAAAACAAGTGCAGGGAAAGAACTTGATTGATTATTTGTCCTGGCAAGTGATTACAATCCATGTACCACAGACCCCTGAAGGACCAAAGCAGGACTCTTCGAGTTCATATGGGGACAAAGTATTTTCTGTAGTTTTAATAACATATTTCACACTCACATGAACTGTTTTCAAATACTCATGGATGCACTGAAATTCAACATTCCTGAATCTACAGAACTTCTAATTCTCACAACAGATACTATAAGTATAATCATTCACATATAAGTTTTTTAAAACTCATTCCCTATACTTACTAACTGTAGGCTTCTTTAACTGGTATTTCTTCTGCTACCATACCAGTATGCAGGAAATGCCAAGTTCCATTACATATCTCTATTTCTCTGCTATGATTTTTCATTATTTCCTAAATCACCTTTTTTTTTAGCTATTGTCAAACCTGCACTTTATGCTTTCTTACATTGTTCACATAACAGAATAGAAGTAAAGTTACAAAGGTAAATTAAATAATTAAGTACCAAAGACAAAGATGCTCTCTACCCAGAGGGCTTTGAAAAAGCTATTTCAGTTAAACCTTGAGGCTTTTGCAAAATTTAAGATTAAGACTGGTAGGTAAGTGTGACACACTACTTTGATTGATCTTGGGGAAATCATTTAATGTGTACTGAGGTTTCTACAACTGCTTCATAATAATCATCTTAGAAATTAAAGTCAACAAATAACTTAATTTTCATTATAAAGTACACTACAGAAAGCAGAGCTATTAGTACACTACTAGTTGTTTAAAGGTAATTTAGTTTACCTCAAAGAATTATTCTCTGCTTTTTGTCTGCCAAGTTCACTTTCGGTATCCATTGCCTTTCTTGCTAGTGATTTCATTTCTTTTTCCACAGTGGTTATGGTTTCCTTCATCAAAGTCATATTTGACATTTGCTCCATACGTTCATCATCAAGCTATGCAAGTAGAATCACATGGTTACCGTCATCACTGAAAAGCCTTAGAAATCATCCAAAAGAGACATACTCACTTTGTACAATATGTGGTTTATGGCAAGATTTACATAAAGAGAAGATCAGGTTAGACCTGAATACTTCGAGAGGTTTTATGGATGAGGGATTGTGTAGTATGAACAAGTAAGCTACTGTATAAAGTTTCTATAAAAGCTATCATGGTACATCAGTGTACATTTTTCCATCCAGTTCAATGTGACCATAGCAAACATATCTTATTTGCAAAAGGATTTTTCCTTGTGGCCCAACATTAACAAATTACACAATAAAGTGGTATTATGAAAATAACAATTGTTTCTCCCATCTACTGCTTTTTTAACTCACAATAACATATTACAAATGAACTTAAAAAATATTCAATCAAATTTGGTAACAAAATCAAATTCCCTTAACTGTATTTATACAGCATCTCAAATAGATATTCACAGCACCTTAAATCCCTGATTAGTAAAAAGGTGATGATTCATATTGAGACTTATGTTTTTTCATTAGTTTTGATTTCTACATATTTCTCTCTACTCTCTGTAACCTTTAGGTAGAATAAGCCATTTTCTCCATATCTGACAATATTATCTTAATGAAAGAGGAGGATGAGAAAGTTGCTAAAACCACTGAGAATGTATCCCAAATGGTTTACAAAAAAAGAACACACTTTACAACCTAACATACAAAAGAATTTACTCACATTTTTAGAAGGAAACAAACAAGTGAAAAAGTGACCAATTACACCATACGTACCACTTTACACATTTTAGGACTACAAACACTATATAGTAAGTTATCTCAGAAAAATAAAAGAACAACTTCTTTGAACACAGAAAAGGAGAAAGGGAAGCCTTTAAAAGATAATAGCCAAAAGCACAAAAGCGATTTTTCTTTACGTTATGAACTGTACACTCCAGCTCCTCTATCCTCTGTTCCAGGTGAGCCTTCTCATTAAATGCTGTCTCTTGGGCAATCTTTAGCCTTTCTCTCAGACTGTCTCGTTCTGTGGTCATTCTTCGTAAATCAGTGAAGGCTACATCTCTTTCTGTCTCGACCCGCCGGAGGATAGCATGCGCTGTTGTTGATTTAGGAGATTTGCAGTTTTTCATCATTTCTCGTCGAAGTCGGGCAATTTCTTCCTGTGCCTGCTCATAAAGAAGAAAGGTCTTGTCTCTCTCAGATGTGAGAACCTTGACATTACCCTGAATTTCTGCCAAATGACGCTCATACTTTTCCAGCATGCATTTAAGCTCTTCACGATCTCTTGTGGTCTTGAAAAGCTCTACGTCACAATTTGCAGCCCGGGAAGATGGAGATGGCCGTCTTGGACTTTTAGATCTACTTCTGATCATCTTTCTCAAATTTTGAGCTTCACTCTTGTAGTAATCTCTGTCTGCTTCTAAAGTCTTGACAAAGGAATCAAGTAGATCTAAGCCTTTTTATTGTATCCTCCAATACTACTATATTATTTCGTTGGCAAATGAGTTCAATCTGTAATTTCAATGTATCGATGAATCTATCTTGGTTTCTCACTTCTTGTTCTAGTTGGAGATTATTCTGGAATTTTTCAGCTTCAGAAACTGGAGCCCCTAAACCAAAATCATGTTCTTTGGTGGTACCCTGGCGCTCCGAGCTCCTGCTCCGGCTTCGCGGCCCGCCACCCGCCCCGGAGCTCATCCCGGTGACTGCCAGGCCTCGGCCTCAGCCCGGGAGCCGGGCCCTCCCCGACTCCATCCTCCGCCCCCAAATCGACCTGGTCCCGCCCCGGCGGAGGCGGGGAAAGGCGGGTCGCTTATATATTTTAAAGACACCTTTATAGTGACTTTTACTAATACAAGTAAGACAAAAGGGGCATTAAAGCTAATACCAGTTGCCTTCTGAGGACTTGTTTAGGAAAGATTTATGCTCTGTTACAGAGCTTAAGCCACTTACCTCTATTTCCCCCACTGCTAGTCATTATTCAGTTGCCATCCTCAGGTCAGGAAAGTTTTCATTTCATTCAGGCTTGGCTCATCTGTATAATTTCTTTTTGGTATGTCCCCTGACAAGTAATGTATAGATATGTGCAAACAGACATCCACACTCCTTCTCCCTTTTTTTTTCATAGGCCATTTCAGAATGGTTATGTACTCCCCAAATTCCTAACATCAAAGCCCATTCCTATTGTAACATTAATAAGCATCAACAATGTGGGATGCTCATTTTTTGGTCAAATATGAAAAAGGAAGCCAGGTGAATGGAAAGAAGCAATAAACCCTTGATGTGCTAAGTAAGACTAAGTTACTACATTATGCCACTGGCCTACAAACTTTCAAAGTGATGTTTCTTCATATCATTAAGACTTTGCAGCAAGTGGCCTCAGAATTGTCCATTTAAGAGAATGCAATTGATGTGAAGTGAAAGATTTCCTTTCAGTGCTCAAGTTCCTATTTTCCTCATTTTTCCTTAGTACCCTTATAGCTTGCATCTTCTGAACAATTAATAGAAGCCAGAAGTCTATTACTGTATTTTTTCACTTATTTTCTCACATTTAGTCCCTAACGTGGATCTGAAATAGAGAAAAATACGTGCATGTGTCTGTAGGTGAAAAGGAGAAACAAGTGGGCATTCTCTCTGCTAATCCACCCTTCTTGGACTGACAGTGTGAGGAAGGCTGTCAGGCTTAGTGAGGGGACATGCCAAGAGCCAGGTCTGTCTTCTTCTGAATCAAAGATAATTAAACTTCAAAAAATTAAGAAAGAAAAATCTGCATAAATAAACATACCACTTTTCATTTCTTGGGAAACTACCTTCTTTGCTGTTTCTCATAAACATAACAATCAATAAAGTACATCCATTTAAGACAACACTTTAGTCTAAACAAGGACTGAAAGTTGTGTAACTGAAAAATTTGATAAATGGGAAACTCTCAGAAAATAATAAAAATGAGGAGTCACTAGATTTTTGTTTAACTTTCCTTTCCCTCAAATTTAGAATGAAATGTGGTGTAGGGGGAGACAGGGAAGGTATGAAGGTATATATGGCACATATTATTTTATAAGTGAGTTATGCTGTTTACTAGTTGCTCAAGAAATGTGATTTTGTGAGGAAATGTCCCTCAGAACGATGCGGGAAAATGTCTGTGTTAAAATGTGTGTTAAAAGAACAAATAAACATGTAACCATGGTAGAAAACACATTAGTCAGGTATGAGTGGGAGAAAACAAATGGACTTTTTAAAGAACAGATTTCCCCACAACTTTTTAAATAGATCTCCTCTTATATATACAAATCATATTTGTCTTCTATCCTAATGAGTACTATCTTTTTGTACAAGAAAATAACATTCAAGATAAGAAAGATAGAAATCAGAGGACTTCACTCACATATATACAGAAATATTTACTTTGTAACATAAAAACTCAAGATCACAGTATATAGCAGCTATTTATTTAAATACTTGAAAAGGTTGATGATGAAAAAAAATAGGTTTATCATGAGAGTTTATATTCATTAGATTTATTTTATCATTTAAAAAAGTGCTTCCTCTAGGTTACCCTAGCCAGACATAGAACACTTCATGTCACATGCAGGTACTATAATTATACTATCACAGACATGGCCATTATAGAATGATTTATACTTCAGGAAGAAATTCAACAGTAGTAATGGTGACTGTTTATTTAAACTAAAAACATTGATAATTTACAATTTGTTTTTCTCATTTGATTGAAAGGGTTATAAAATTCAACATACTGACAAATGTGGCAACACAATTATATAGATAATGCCTCTTCTAATTGCTTTTAGCTTACCCCTTCCTTAAAGGAGAGCCTCACACTCAGTATACAACTTTCTAGACTGTACAATGGCTTCAAGGCAGAATAACCATAAGTGGCCCTCTTTTCTTGAACTGAAAAAAAAAAAAGCTGACACTGACTTGCTTGTTTTTAAAAACAGAAAGAAAATGGCAAATTGTGCCTTATGTACTTACAGAACCCAAAGGATCATTCTGAGTCAATGTGAAATAAATAGGTGATCCACAATTAAATACAATCTCTGGGTTGACTTAAACCTAGGAGAGTGAGCCAACTGAGCACTAACAAGATACCATGTAAAAATGTCTACAAACATCATTTCCAGAACTGAGTTTGGGAGACCATATCTTGCCTGAATATGTACATTATTTACAAAATATTCCCTTTTGGCCTCTGAAATGTAGCCATTTTAGTTTGGCTGTTAAGCTATTTTCTTTCCATATGCTAGCCAATACTGCAGTTATAGCTATAATTAAAATACTCTTACGCATGAATTACAAATATTAGTAAAGTAACTCTGCATGTACAAATATTTCAGTATTTCCAGCAGAATTTAAAGCATTCAGAATGTACATAAAAGTATTTGTTTGGGGTAGGGCCAGTATTTTTTAATCATCGCTGTTTCAATAATGCTTTGTACATAGCAAAGCCCAAAACTGCAAAAACAGTAGCACCAAAACTTGCTCGAAGCCAAAACGTGGAGCTCTTGAGGTCAGCTTGTGTCACATGCCTGTAGTCAGAAAATATAATTAATGTTTAAAATATGATGAATGTCAAAACCTTATAGCAGTTATGTAACAGTCTACTTTTAGGGAAGTATTAGCACACTTGTCAGGCTAATTGCATACAGTAATGCTTACCAAAAACATTTATCAATATAGCAAGCATACATTGCTTAGATAATCATTATGTTAAGGAAAAGACACAGTGTAGACCTTAATAAAGACAAATGTCTTTGTGATTAGCCACTATTGTGATGTAGACAACATTTAAAATTTTACGCATTTTCTTTGCATGGAAAATGTGTAAGTTAGACAAATCAAATCAACCTACCACTTTTGAATACCATCACACTCCTTCAAAATGAAAGGTAAGACTGAGTTCTCACAATTTTGAGAGTCAGTTTCATGGAACTTATAGCAGTGTGCAATCTCCTGTCCCCAGAAACCACAAAGCTATCTTGTAAGCAGTTAAGTGACAAGTGTCAATACTTTTCTAAGAGCAACAATTAAAGTCAATTTTGGAAACACTGAGCCCCAATAAAAATTTACCAAAAAAATCCCCAACGGGAAGAGGAAAGTTTACCAGTTTGTATTAATTTACTTACTGCTGATAAAACAAAATAAAATAAAATAAAATAAAACAAAACAAAACCCTGGAGTTAGTCAGACAGGCAATGACAATGGTACCAACTAAAGGACATAATGTAACGTGTATTGGAAGATAAATGACATAAAGAACCCATATTATGCATGAGAAGAACAGGGACAGTGTTTACCACAAACTGAGTTTGTAAGCATGCTCAGTCAATAACACTGTTAAGTACCCTCAAGAGTCTCAAGTATGACAGCTTATTATGAAGAGGATAAAGCTTTAAATAAAGTTGGAATATTTTATTGAAGAGACACTGAAGTTTTAGTTAAGTGAACACAATTGAGGTGATGTAGAAAACTTGCAGAATTAAAAGCTTAGAGCAACTGTCTAGATCAGGTTATTTTACAATTATGTTAAATAAATAAATTAGAAGCAAATGTCTGACATCATTAAAAGACAAAGACAGCGACACATGCAAGAATTAAGAGCCAAGAATATAAATTGTATTAAAAATTACTTTGCCTCAATAATAGTCAGAGCGAACAATGAGATTAGCTACCAGAAAATGTTATCTGTACAGCCTAGAAACAAAAGTCTACAAAACAAGCTAGAGTGTTCCATGCTTATCACCACGGCAAAGCAACATACAGCACTCCAATTTCTCATCCTCCCCAGTTTCTATTAAAAAATATCACTCCTCACATAATTATTTTTTTTTAATAAAACAAAGTGATAACACAGGTTCATTCCACCTTGCAAGTTAGTTCTTTCCAACAGGCCATGTTCTATTAAAAAAACAAAAAACAAAAAACAAACAAAAAACACATCAGGGAAGAGAATACTTGGGTTATAGTTTTTCCACTTGGAAAAACTCCAACAAGGCCAATGTTGTGGGCAATGTTACCTGGCTTCAAGAAAAAGTGGACCATGAGATGACTCCATGAAGATGGAATCTTCTATAGAGCTGATAGTGTGCACCTGGTGAGTAATACTGCCTTCGTCGTCTGCTAACAGCATGGCACCCCACTCAGCCACCCGGGCTCTTAACCTTTTATACACATGCACACAGTTTGCAGTTCACAGCAGAGCTCACAAAAGAAGGGACTCAAAATAACATCTCTCAATTAAACATTGCACATATAAACTGAGTTGGCACCTGATAAAATGCATCTCATGCTTTCTCTATTTTAAATAAATGTATTCTGTAGCGGAATTGCCAAACTTAAAAATAAATCTAACTATACGTACTTTTTAAAAATATTCACATACAGCATGAGGAAACCTACAGCTGTTACATATATCCTCTACATATCCCTCTGAGGCTGCTCTTTGTATATCTGAAATACTAAGAGAAGTCCTTGAAAACAATGCTATAGAGTACCTGACAATATGTGGTGACCATACATAGTCATTCAAAATGAGGCTATGAAATACTAGTCATGAAATTCATAGATGCTTATAATTTTGGACAACCCAAAACTACAAACACACATCTATGAAAAATTGAGTTCAACATCCCAAATCATAGACTGCCATGGACCTATATGAGTTTCAAAGTTTACACCTCCAAGTCAACAGGAATGTAAGAATTAAAGTGAGAACACAGGCTAAAAGTGTATCACAGCTTTTGCTTCAGCTTTGGTCTCCCCATGGTTATCATGCCTCTTCACTAAGGGAGGACTTTTTGTAAAACAATTTTTACAGTTATTTTTTAATGTAGGAGGAAAAAGGGATTAGGGTTAAAGCTAGCTGTAATTACATTAATATAATCCTACCAATTCAGTCAAAATGATTTCTCATATATTTTTCAAATATGGATATCCATTTCTCATCAAATATGGATATCCATTTTACACAGTTCATTTTGTTATGGTTTAAGAAAGTATTCCCATTCATGAAATAATATATTCTGACTGACTTTATTGCTTAGTTTTCTTCTGCATTTCAAGACAATATTCACAATTTTCCCCCAAGCTATAGTCTAGCCTTTGTATTTTTTTAATGAGAAACAATAGAGATACATGCTTAAGATATAGCTGGTTTAAAACTTAAGGCAACTATTAACTCATGAAATTTCAGTGGTTCCATCAATGTTACAGCAGTTGTTTAAGACACTTTTAGGCATGGAAAGCTACCTAGAGAAAGATTTTATGCCTTTATGATATGCATTTAAAAGCTGCATTAACCAGGCTCTATTTATAAAAGAGCAAACATTTATAATTGACAACTCTTTGTCATTGATTAGCTAACTGAAAACACTGAATAGAGAATAATAGGCTCTTAGAGCCTAAGTTAGCATTCCCTAAGTAAGTATCAAGAACTGATTTGTGTTTGTCATTTCAGGTCTCAAGCAAAAGCAGAGTAACAGTTTATAAAACTGCTTCCAAGTTCCTTTCTAAACTCAAGCATAAATAATTCGTCCACAGTTCAAAAGCATAATTCTTTCAAAATAACTCACATAAAATATCATCTTAGAATAAATTATAATATTACATGTTTTCTTATTCTTAAATAAAATTTACTTTCTTTTGACTATGTAATTGGTAAAATATGCTCATTATAGGATATATGGAAAATAAAGAAAAGTAGGAGGAAAAAAAATCAACGAAAGTGCCATCACCCAAAGGCAACTACCTAAAATTTGGCATATTTCCTTTTAGACTTCTTCTATGTATTTTTTACATAGCTGCAAACACAATGTTACATAGTTTATACACTTTTATATCCCTTTTAAAACCTACTATAAGTATCAGAACTTTTCCATATATTATGGAAATCCATTTAAAATAGCTGTATTATACTCCATTCTCCTATTGTTGGCTGTCTCCTTTTACTGGTGACTATAAATAAAGTAATGAATGTCTTAATAATAAAGTTGTTTTCCATATTTAGGACATTTTCTTCAAGATAAATTTCCCAAAAATGAATTACAAGGTCAAAAACTGAGTGTGTGCATACAAAGGTTCTTTTTCTACCTGGTGATATATATACAAGAATCACCAAATTTCTTTACTCTATGTGGAATAAGATCATTTAATTCAGCAATATCTCTTTTTAGAACATAAGAAATAATGAGTAAACGCTAGAATAGAACTTTAATTAATCATTTGCAGCTTGTCAGAAGCTTTCCAGTTCTTAGGTGGAAAATTCCTGCATCTAGGATGCCGGCTTTTTGACTAAGAACTGCTGAGTGTCCTATGTGTGTATCAGATGGCAAGTGTTCCTTGGCACAAATGTGGGAGACCAATCAGCATGTTTGGACTTGGGCATTATTAAGGCTGCTACGTAACAATGCAGAGAGAACAAAATGCTTTAAAATCCAGCCAATAAAGAGTTAAATGAAGAACTATTTGTATAAGCAGCCACACAAAGCATTTACAGGGAGACCAAAATTCCAGTGTACCTATGCTGAGAATTACTTAAAGATGAAATAAAATCTTTATTGGTTCAATGTATTTAAGCAATAATAAAGAGAATGTTATATACATTGTAATATTTAAACATGTAAAACACCAAACTGTAAAGGGCACAATAGGATTCAATCCATTCTAGCTAATCCCAAAAAGGTTTTGTGTTCTTGTTGTTTTTTAACAGGGAGACTGTTTAATAAGCCCTGGGGACACAGCACAAAAGCACCAAACTTCTCTCCGTGGGAAAATATAAGAAAACAACTTGGGGAAAGGAGCTGTTTTTCAACTGGCTGGATTAAATATGGTATTTTAAATACTACAGTTAGAATCGTTTTCTATAATCGTTCACAGGACTGTCCTTCTGAGGTATAAAAACTGTACAGCCTTTAAGGACCTAAAAGTCTGCAGAAATTAGAATTTGAGGATGGGGAAGAATTCAGAAAGGTCCAGGTATCAAATAACCTTGTCTTAGAGTGTGAGCTATTCTGCAGAGGAAGGAAAAGTTGAATAGAACATATTTAAAAGCAGACAAGCTAAGAAACTAGGAAAAGCAGTTCCATGCACAAAACTCTCAGAGAGTCACTTTTATCAGTCCTCCCAAATAATTTCTCTTAAATGAATTTGAATTTTCTATTTTTCATTCTTCCCATTTCAGCATTTTATCCTTTCCAAACATAACAATGGTTGCTAATATGAATGATCTTCTAATTTTCCAACTCTATCCATATATGCATCTTAGATATAAATTTTCAAGATAACAAAATACCTTGAAACAGCCCATCTAACTGTAATGCATGTACCTAAAGTTACTAGGGTTCAAAGCTATCATATATAGCTTTTTCCTATTTGCAACTACATTATCAAGTTAAAAATTATACCGAGGCCAACAAAACTATAGTTAAGAATTCTGTTTTTAAATATTCCACTTAAAAAAAAAATCTTCTGGACCCCCTTGCTTTTATTTCTTCAATTGTGTCTGCCTATTGAAGTATTTTCTATATTTATTTCTAATAACAATGCCATTACTGCTAATAATGACAATTCTCTTACTAGAACTAGCAGTCATAAAATATTTTAATAAGCTACTTCTCAAAATAGGTTAAGAAATCAAAATACAGCATCCAACAAAGATGAATTGCAACACAAACCACAAGCAAGCTGTTAACTGCGCATGCCTAAACAATAACATACTTTGGAAAAGGACATAGGTGTGCACCAATGTCAAGAAATGCTTTGCCAAAGCATCAGAAGAATTCAAATTTATAGATGATCATAGCAACAGAGGAAATGTTCCAATATCTGTACGTTAATTACCAATGCTTTAAAAGACCAAATTTGGCAAACTCCACCTTGTCATGACCTTCAAAATACTAATCAAATGGCAAATATTTTAAAAATTATAAGCAGTAGCTGCTTAATTAATAAGAATTTACAACACAAGTTATTGTGTAATTTTAAATTTATGACTGTGTATTTAAATCCAAAGAAAAGCCTTTAAGGACCTTCATACATGGGAACATAGAAGTCTCATATGAAATTATAACATAGGATTTCCTTGGATACAGTATTTTACTAATATAATATCTAGGAACTCTAAGATTCTCAAAAGAATCTCTGTAACATTAGATTTCTAGGTGTCTATCCTCTTCATAAGGCAAACCCACGAAAAAGGAGTTCATTTTGATTGGACAACAGCAAAATTCTTTCTACAAAAAAGGGCTTCTATATTAAGTAACAATTTTAAACTACTTATAGGAGGAACTTGGGTGATTATAAAAGCAATAACATTAATATAGGCAAGTGAAATAGATCATCAATGAATGGCTTAAAATAAATGTCACATACATCCAATTGAAAAATACATTGAGAACAATAGGTAAGTTCTCTGTAAATACTCAGTATGGACTACGTATGTACTTTTTTATCAAAGTAAAATGCTGCTTCTGAACCAAAGAAGTAACCTGAATAAATAATTTATATGGCCAATGCAAATAATAAGATGGAATGAAAGAAACCCTAAAATCAAAATGTGCACCAAAGTAAAACATACCAAAATAATAAATTGTAAAGTAAACCATTTCTGATTAAATTACAGGTTAAGAGAAGTGGGGATTATGCACAGAAATCCAGCTGGGAAAGATATCAAGAGGAGTTAAAAAAAAAAAAAAAAAAAAAAAGACTAAATGGCACAGACAAATGAAAATGAACTCCTAAAGGAAAGGACAAATTAAAAGGTCACAGCACACTACTGTTTAGTAACATTCTCATGCACAAAATGGGAGTGTTCTGAAGTTGGAATAATAAATACTTAATAACATAAAATCCTAGGTAGTTCAAACCAACAATCAAGTTCACTCCTACATAATCACTTTATCACTATCTGATTAAAAGGGGAAAAAAAAAAAGTTAATGTGACAGAGTACATTTAAAAGGTACCTAAATAAAATATATTTGAAAAGTATTTCCCTCTTAATTTACATTGTTTCAAATGAAAACAGTTCCAAAGATTAAAATCATCTGACCACACGTTAACCATCTTCCAAATATATTTAAATTCAAATAATTCTAGTTATTTATATATTATTCTAAAGAAAAACACAAACCTATCCAGAGTTGAGGAATGGGACTACAATTACTAAAGAACTAAATCATTTAAGATAAATGTGCAAATAGTTTAATATTCCTCTTACATGCTGAAGTCAATAATAATTCAGTTAAAATTGGAAAGAAAAAAATTGTTACTACTTTCTACTTAAAATATGTAATGTCAGTAAATAAGCTCAAGAAAAAGATACTTAATCTTTTCTGGCTAAAGTTGACAATTTCAGAAATGAATCTGTTGAAACTGCGTAAGTGTAAATTAATTAAGCTTAAATCCTTTCGTGATCACGTTATAGCACTTTCCTTTTTAAAGTGAGACACTAAGCTCACTGAAAATATAACCAAAGGTTTAAAATTTTTTTTAAATGACAAAATATTTGGAAAGGTACTCAAACACAGATACCATATTTTCTTCATCTTCATATTCTGCCCTAGCTCACAGTAGGTTCCTCTCCAAAGCAGGTACTTAACTTAAGTATCCTGAGTGAACAAATCAAGGTGGAAGTGGTGGGGTGAGGGAGTATGTGGCTTTAAGCATGTTATTACATCTGGAATGATTTCTATTTCAGTGACCACAATTTTTAGAAGTACATTAAAACATGACTTTGGCATGTATTTACCAATATTTGTCCACTAGTGTAATTTTTTGCAGAAATTTAATGAAACTTCTTGCTTAAGTAAAAATACCAACATTTCAGAACTGCTCTTTTGCAGTTCTTAAACACTAGACATAACAGTTCTGATTTCTAAAAACAAAAAAACTTAAGACTTAGTGTTTAGTGGGAATACTCTCTACTGAAATACAGTGAAAATTCCTTAAATTTTTACTCAATTAATTAATTAATCTTTTTCTGCTCATGTAACATTAAGATATCTAGCATGACATACCAATAGTGACCAACCACTAAAGGCTGCCGAAACCAGAAAAGTAAAGGCCCTCCCAAAATAATAGGGAGAGGTGATTATTTTCAACAGACCATCCAATAACTTTTTCAAATTCTTCATGGAAAAGAAGTAAAATATTGAAGGGGGGAGGTGGTGGGGGAAGATGTTTTCATTCCCTAGATGTCTTTTTTTTTTTTTGCATGCATTTTCACAACTCAAGGCAATACCTTAAGACCGAGGTAGCAAACCAGTGGGTGGCCAGTAAACATGCTTTATTTGTTCTGATTAGCATTTAGTTTTTTATTAATTAATTGCCATTATTTAAATATCAGGAAATTTCACATAAAATCCTGATTTCCAGGGCCTCAAAGAATCAGAGGATCTGGCAATACTAGGCCAGCACCACAAATGACCACTGAGTGGCGGCAGAGGCCTCTTTTAGACAGGGCCTGTCGAGACCACACCTCTCTCATTTCTTATACTTGGCTGCCCTCATCCTTTCACATTATCCATCCAGTCCCTATAGGTACTGAGTTTTTGGTCCCCACTCCCACCTACGTTACCTATAGTCTTTTGTAAACTGGAAGAAACTTCAATATAGAAGCCCTAAAATTCCACTGCACTTCTATCAAATGGATGACTTAAATACTAACAGGAATCAGAAACTTTTTTTAACGTTCCACTCTTTTCCCTCTTCATCTTTTCCATTGTTTCCATTCTTGATTACCAGATGTCAGTGACATGCACTGACACGATCATTGAATTACTTTCAGTTTATAAATACCTGTGATACCATGTACTGATTTCTCTTTGAGGATCACTGGATAGAGTAATTTACTATCAACAAGCACATCCATTTAATACACATCCAACTATTTCATTTGGGAGCTGACTAAACCAACAGAAGAATAAAACTGTTGCCACCAAAGACGCAGACAACAAATCAATCTGCAATTTTGGACAATCAAGGGCTTCTAGAATAGATATCAAAAGAGGTGGTTTGTGAACAACAATTACTAGGAACCTAGGTAGACTCACCACACAGAAGTCACTTCCAATTAAGTAAAATTACTACTTAGGTAGATAGAAGAAAACAGTAGATTTCAGAAAAGCCCCTCATAAAATTTCTGATAAGAAGATAAAATGTGAGCTGGATAATAATCCATTTTTAATTGACTAAAAAAATCCTTCCCCAATAATTCTGAAACTGTATGATGGGGTAAGAGTGGAACCTGTATGATGGGGGAGAGGCTTGCTTGCGTTAGCTCTCTCTCTCTCCATCCTCTGGGTATTCAACATTATTTTTTAATCAGCAACTTGAAAGATAAAGAAGACATATCTATCAAATTTTCAAATAACACAATGCTGAAAGAGATATATAATGGGACAAATGACTGGATAGCTAGAACAAATGGATCAAAAGGAAGAATATGACATTTAATAGGGATAAATGTGTCATCTGTATTTAGAGTCAAAGAGTCAACTAAAAATGTCAAATACACAATTAGAGAAGAAGGGACACCTGGTTAACAGTGCTCATATAAAAAAAGAACCTGATATCAACTGACACAAAGATTCATACGCATCAACAGCAGATGCAGTTGGTAAAAAGTTAACTCATGCTGTAGACAGATGCTGTCCTAACTGAAACATGACTGCCCCGTGTTCCAGACTAGTCAGAACATTTCTGAATCACTGTTCTCCATTCTGGTACACCTTTTAAGAGGTACTCCGAAAACCTAAGGGGCATTAAGATAAAAACCACCAGGAATGATGAGGTCATTAAACCACCCAATTTAAGAAAAGGCTGAAAGAAATGGGGATGTTCTACCTGGAGAAGAGAAAATTAGGGGAGGCATGATGGCCGTCTTCAAATGTCTGAACGACTGCTATGTTGAAGAGGGAGTAGAGTGGTTGTATGTTGTTTTAAAGGACAGAACTAAAACTAGAGGAAAGTTATAGGGAGAACATTTTAGTTTAAAAAAAAAAAAAAAAAAGCAAAAGCAAAAGCAAAGAAGCTTCTCTAATAAGGAAAGCTTTCACCAGAAGAACACTCTCTCAGGAAGACTGCAAAGGCACTGTACCAGGTTAGGCCACATAATTGTAGTCTCTTTCAACTCTAGGATTCCCGACACCAGAGCTCCTGAGCATTGTTTGGTTTGAACTACCCTGCATTTGCTCAGTCAGTCTGGGGTTATTACTTTACAAGATGCCACTCAAAGGACAGAGGAGAACTTTACCACCAAACAGTGTGGTGATCCCTTTCAAAGCAGTCACCTGAGACAGCTGAGTTCTTATTCCACAGAGCTTCTAGTGCTCAAAACATTGCTGAACCCTTTTAAAATGCTTTCAAAGTCAGTTTGTTTTTCTCACACAAGAAACAGACTCACCGTTTCATAGACACGGCTAATACACTGCTGGTGGACACAAACTCTCCTGTTCATTTGCCTAGTCCTTGGTGAGTGTCCAATGGTGAAACAAATAACTTATTTGATCTAACTAGCTTGATCTTCCATCTTAATCAAGCCCAGGTCCTAAGGACATATAAATGATTTAAAAAACCTAATTCATCCTTACACACATAAAAAGTTGACATCAGCTACAAATAAATACTGCACAGGCTCTTAAATGTTCAAAAACTGTAAAATCAATTTGAACAAAGGTAGCATGACTAGAATAAAAATATAACCTTTCAAGTCCATTGCTTTGAGGTAATGTATATATCCTATTTTTTGTTTTGTTTTTCTTTTTTAAAAGAACATTATAGGCATACTTCATATTTTGGGTTCAATTACAAAGACCTTGAAAACCAATGTTGTTGTTACTACAGATCTTTTGTTTTCTCCCCATATTCTTTTGAGTCCTTAAAATTGGTTATTATCTTCATTTCCAGAAACGTTACTATGAAAAAACATTCTAGACAGATATTTAAAAGTAAAAGCAGATATGATTATAAATGGTTTCAAGAATAGAGAATGCTTCTAAACCCAAAATTAGTGTGGTTTTAATAAGATGTAATAATTGAATATAAGCTGAGTATAATATAAAGCAATATCTTTTATCTGGGATCAAGGTATCATTTCCTTACTACAAAAGATCTAATCTAGTTCTACAAATCACAGCTATAAGATTTTAATCTTTCTACATATATCTCCTAATATGAAAGATAATTTAATTTTCTTAATGAAAAAATAATCCTAAATATTATTTTCTAGTCTCCTAAATATATTTTTCTTTTAAAACATTATTAAGAATGATTCCAAAACTAAACATTGTCATCACAGTGGAAGTTAGTTGGGCTTGTTTTCTTTGTGGTATCTGTATAATAAATAGTTATCCACTTTTTTCTTTTGTATTTTAACAGAATGCCTGGTATCCAGTAAATAAAGTTAAGAACCTGTTAAGAACTGCAGTGAAGATTTTGTTCTTTACAGATTGCAGCAAGTCTGAGTTGAGGAAGTTCTGACAGATGCAAAATGTACACCTGTTGCAGGTGCACATACAGCGTAACCGGGCATGGCTGCGAAAACACACAGAAGGACAGCAGTTGAGTTTTTACAAATATGGCACAAGTTAGGGTGTGCCAACTTAAAAAAAATGATTTAGGCATAAGCAACACTTTTTGTAAAAGGGAAAAGGATAGTGTGGGGCATGCTAAAGCTGTGCAGGATCCCACATTTACCAAAATGTGGAAATAGTAATAGCTCCCTCCTCCCTCTCTGTAGAAAATCTAAAGAAAATCAACTAACACTTTTGCTTTTTTTGGAGGGGGAGGAGAAATATTACTCAAGAGTCTTAGTGCACAGCAATAGATGGCACCCTCATCTAAATTAATAAAAAGAGAAACTGAGTAAGCCATAGCACCCAGCCAAAGGACAAAGTTTGCTAGCATTTAAATAACCATTCCCTCTTCCTCCTCCCTCAGCATACACATGCCTGAAAACCAGGAAGGAGAAGAGTGACAAATACACAAAAGAGTCAAAAGACGAGTATATTCAACCCTGAGGAGATGTGAACAACATCGTCTTTAATTCATCAAGCACCCTGGATCCCAAAGGAAATCAAAGTGCTTCATAAATTTCCACTCAAACAAAATACAGGGTTAATTTAATCTGCTAACAAAACACAGCAGCTAAGTATCATAGTATGAAACTCTGAATAAGAACATAAAAATTCAACAATGGATCCAATTGAAATTAGATATCAAATTTTGGGAGGCTTTCTGACTCCTTTCTGGTTGAGTGGAGTTGCACTAGTCGGTGCAGGCATATGGGCAATCCATTTCAGTTGGCCCTAACAACTGAAGTAGGGGTCTTCAATGACTGCTCAGTGGTCAGAGCCACTCAGAGATACAAGTCCATCACACTACCCATGAAGAGGTATTGGCGCAGACCCACTCGGAAGAGCGCCACCTGATGAATCAATGCCATCACTTCCTGTAACACTTGAACATTTTTAGAGGCTTCTCAGTCAAAGGACTGGCCCAATCTGACTTGGCTTAGTTTATGAGATCTGATGAGACCGCACAGTACACGTTGGCAGGCTGTGGAGATTAGCAGCATCCCAATAATGCCTAATTCCCAACATGAAGAAAAACAAGAATTAATCTTTTAAAAATTTTTGATAGGCTCAAGATATTCCTTTTCAAAATTTGACTTGTAATGACGAATATATCACTGCTACTAAGTCATTGCCAGCTGTCATACTGGAATCCATCTGTTATTTTATAAATTGAATCTGACTCTTCAACGTACACAAGGCTCCACCCACCAAAAAGGAGGGATGCAAAGTATGCTTAGCAACAGGGAGATGCTTCATGAGAAGTAGTTTGGGATTAACCATATGAAGAAGTGTCTTTGTATGTACATTTATCATATATACACACACACATACAAGAATTACAGTAAAATATATTAAAGCTACAAATCTATGTATAAACACAGTTGTGGTTATTTATAAGATTAAAATAGTTTATTACATAGTAAAAAAGACACCACGATATACCGTAAGGCAGTAAGCCTGACCAAGCAGTGCATTTCTGGATAATAAATAAATGTTAATTAGGTCAAGAAAGGCAATTAGGTACTCCTATAAGAAAATGTCAACAAAATCCCACAGAAGCCATAAATATAAAGTAACTTACAAAGCAGTTTTTAGAAAGACCCAGATTTTTCTCAAATTCTCTATTCTATCAGTGTTGCCCATGTCTCGGGAGAGTCTGTCTCTGTAATGATCCTCTCTGTAGATAACATACATGAGAGTTTTAAAGCAAAGGTAAAACATAAATAAGTTTTTGCTTATTTTAGAGTAATAGGAATGACTTGTCTTCCAATTATTACACAAATAGAATTTCAAGGGTTTGTGGCATTTAAAAAAAACTGTTATTGAAATACCAACAAAGTTAGATTTTTCATTTTTAAAAATCTGTACAAATTAACACCTTTCTGAAAAACCTCAGTGTTGATTTATAGCAATGCCTAATTATTAATCTATTTTATACTACAGTTTACATAAGAAAAATAATTTAGAAGCTAACATAATAGTATATAAAAAAAGCTCGAAAGTACTGAGAAACGCACTGCTGGAAAAACTATCTTGTTACAAAACAGAATTTACACAAAAGCGTTACTTAAAGAGAATGCCATTAAGAACCATGCAATTTTAAGGCAGTTAGCAAACTACAAAGATGACCACAGTCATGTGTTTGTGCATATGCATGTATAGATATACAATAAATGTACATGAAATTTGTGGCTTATAAGTTAATGTATAATACTTACATAGTGGAAATTCCAATTATAACTACTTTTTACAGCACATAAAAAAGATATATCCTGAACTCAAACGCACACATAATTTAAACATAAATTCGTAAAACATTTTAGAATCCTTCATATAACCGAGGTTAATTAATCGATAGAAAAATAGAAAAATGAACTTTATATTCATATGGAAATGCCTTAGACACATAAAGCAACCTAATGCCAAGCCCATTTTATTACAGTAAGAAATCTCTCTTTTTTTTTTTTGCTGGGGAGGGGGAAGCGGAAGGGGGCTGTGTTTTACTGTATTTTCCTGTAAAGACAGAGTCTGCTCAAAAATATAAAAATATTGTCAGAAGCAATGTTTACATCATTTTATTATGACACTCAAAGCAAACTTGCATTTACTCAAATTTGTACCTTCTCATTATGAAGTCTCTTTCTGTTGCTGAACAACTTCTATGTGACAAAGATTCCATCCTCATGGCTTATAATGGCATGCAATGTTATTATGAATCATGCAATATAAAAATGAAGACAGAGCAAGTACTTACGGGTACATGGCCATTGTTGTCAATTTAACAAAGATATCCTTACTGGGTGCATCAGCAGTGTTGCAAGTGAAGGCTTGTGGTGGAGGCATTTTGTGTTTCCTGCAGAAATCAGCGGGCGAAATACTATATTCTTGTTTAACTTCATGCAGGTCTGACTTTGCAGCTATGATTAAGCAGGGTATTCTGCTGTCCATAAAGTGTTGCTATAGAATAAGAAATGTAATCAAAATCTGATGATAAGCTCAAAAAATACTATTTAATTAAATGTGAACTAAAAATTCTTTCTGGATGGTCAAAGTATCAGTAGTTTCAAAGAGAAAAAGTGAACCAAAAGGCAAAGCTTGGCAGTGGTCCAGGTCAGTCTCATAATATATAAGACCAGAAACATTTTTCTAATGATGGAAACAAAACAGACCTACTCTTTAAATTTACTACAATTTGAAAAAAAAATTTTTAAATTAAAAAGACAATAAAAATCTTGAAATAAAAAGACATCAACTTAAAGTCCTCTATCTAAAAGAGTATATTCATTTTCTCATATTACCTCTAGTCCTTGAGCACATGCTCAGGTTTTATGTTTATATAATTGTAGTTATGCTGGACATTGCCATTTGAAAATGTACCATTCCATCTTCCATGTTCTTCAGAATTCAAAACTATTATTTTTATTGGTTGATTATGATTCCATTGGATTATTTTATCTTAATTTCATAAACCATTCTCCTATTGTTAGATATTTACATTATTTCACAGTTGTCTGCTATTAAACACAATGCTAGAATAAATAGTTTCATATATACAGTTTTTTTTGCAACAATTGAATATTGTTGATAATCTCAAAGTGATTGACACACCTTTCAAGCCTCTGGTTTATCCCTCTGCTTTGGTTGTTATTCTTGGTATAACCGGCAATATATGACCTATGTGCATTCCTAATAGCCAAGAAGATCTTCCACTAACACAGAAGTTCTTAACCAGAAATGCACATTAGAAACTTTTAAAAAATAGAAATGTCTGGGACTCTGCCACCTCAGAATGGAACTAGAACATAAACATTTTTTTAAAGAGTCCCACAAATGACTTTGCTGCATTTCCCTTATTAGGAAACACCACACTGCAATTCCATTAAACACCATACAAAGCTAAATATCATAGACCATAAAAGCAACAAACCTTAAAAATCCTGGCGCAGTATTCAAAGGACTTGGGATTACTGACATCGTATACCAGGCATACAACATCACAAAGGATCTCAGTTTCAGTTAGAAATTCTGATTCTGAAATATCATGCAACTTGTAAAACACAAACAAAAAAAAAAAATAAGAAACAAGAATTGTAACAGTGATGCATAAAGTCTTGAGGCTTTTATTACTTGCTTAACTTGACTTCCTGATAAAAACATACTAGATAAACATACTTGTACTGGCCATTTTTTTAAAGTGGGAATTATAGATAAATAAGCAGCTTCTGATTTTGCAGATTAAAAATGGTGATTAAGGTTCTAAAGATGCTAACATTTATTGAGTGACTAATGTGTGCTAGATAAGCCCTTTACACACATTATTCACATTTTACAGATAAAGAAACAGACTCAGACTGATTAAGTGCCCATAACACATCTAACAAGTCATTGGATCAAAATTTGAACTCAGATATAATCCTAAGTCTATTTTCTTTCCACCTTACCTTTTCTCCCCATTAATCAAATAAAAAAAACAAATGACTCTTTACACAGGTCATTTTGTTCTACTTCACTGCCTGCTCTTTTCAATGTTTATTATAAAACTCTCTGAAACAAATTTCTCATCTATGATAGGATAATGATCCAACAAGAGAAAAATTCAGTACTGAGTTGTATAAGATAGAATGCTCTTGATGAGAAGAATAAAAAAGAATGTAAGGGTGAGAAGTGACAATATATTCCAAATAAAGCACTATTTTAGCATACACATTCAGAGGGAGACACGAAAGACTTCAGTTTGCAAAGAACAGAGAAGAACTGGAAATCAGGAAAATTAAGTCAACAATATTTACTGAGTACCCAATGTGTAGAACAGTACTTACAGAAGAATGAAACACAAACAAGGCTCAATAAGAAACTAACAAACAACTTTCATCTTAAAGAATAAAATACATATAAAACTCAATATGACCATCTGACTGACAGATTAAACTAATTCTGAAGAAAAAAGGAAAGGGAATGAACTTTTAAAAGTATCTATCATTTGCCAGAAGCTTCTCATATTAGCTGAACTAATCAGAAATGCAGTTTGAGAGTAAGCAATTTGCCCAAGGTCACACAACTAATCAATGGTGGACCAGGGTTCAAACTGAAATCCGACTGGATCCAAGGAAAGCTTATAACCTCTTTCTATTGTATTTCATAGCATCTTTTTCAGTCATACCCTTCTTTCATTCATTTCTCAGGTTAAAACATTTGTTAACTGTACTTCCCCACGCCAAACAGATAAAACTCTAATCAGATCATAAACTACAAAGCATGTGCACTAAGGTTTTCATATTAATTTCTAGTCATTAGTGGAGGAAATAATGTTTTTAAATTGAGTGGAAAAAAGAGTAAAAGGGGAGTTAAGGATTTTTTTTTTTTTTTTACTTTCTTATTGAGGTATAACTAACATACAGTTAAGAGCACAGCTTGATGAATTTTTACTTATATCTACACTCAAATAATCACCACACAGATAGGCAATTAAAATTAGTTCCAATGAATAAACCAGGTGGAAAAAAAAAAATCACACAAAAGTTCTACATCTAGTAATTAAATTAAACCTAATTAAGTTTTCAAAGTCATTTAAAAATGTACCTAATAATCAAAAATCTTTGTATGCCACACAATTTCTTACCAACAAGTATTTCTCTTGTCCATATACATAAACGGTATTAATCGCATAGTAGGATTTATGATCATCAAGAATTTTCTTCTGCCTCTGAAAACAGAATAGAAAATCTCAATATTTACTGTAAGAAATTACAATAATTTTCATGGACACACACCTCTGTGTGTCTGTGCATATATGTTATAAATAAAAGGGCATTCTTCCTACACTATGTATTATTTGTCAGTACAAGGGGAATATTGATTTTATATTACTTAGTTCTTAAGGCCTAAGACAAAGGATGCATCAGTTCTGCATAAAGTGAAAGCAGTAGCTGAAAAGAAAGTAAACCATATTTTTGGAAGTGTTATTCCAGAGCCACCTGCCGGCAATTCTCATTATATTATAATTTGGTCTGATATGAAACTCATCTGGGAAATATATCAGACTCCTACTAAAGGCAGGAGTCAGAACTGGATACCAGTATTGAATTCAAAATATTTACTGTTCATTTAGTTTATACCAAGCATGGCTAGATGCTGTCACATGTGTATCTATTTAATCCCCATCCAAACACCACCTTAGGGGGGGAAAAAAAGACAAATGACAGCTAACACCAATGCAACAAAGATAAAAGCAGTTCAACAGGATTATTGGTACACTTTAGATTGTACTTTACTAATACATGCAGGCCACTGAATTCGAGTAATCATCTAAAAAGGTTAATGGCTATGAAAAAATTACATAAACACATGACTAGAAAACTTTGTTGGATAAAGTTCTGTTATCAGAGAACTCTTACCATTAAGTTTCTCCCAAGAAGAGCCTGAAGAACACCACTTTTCCCACAGTTTTTCATCCCAATGACATTACATCTGAACACATTTCTTTGAGTTTGCTTTTTCTGAAGGTCTATCTTTTTATCTCTTGTTACTAAAAGGGGAAAAAAAAAAACCCACTAAGTTACCTACTATTTAGATTCACTGAGCATCCATATCACCTTCTGCAAAATAGAGTATTGCTATTTATCACTTTTATAAAGTGTTTGATGTGTACACAAACACACTATAAAACAGCCAGCTATATGTGACAGAAGGGTCTAAGTGGAAAATACGCATTTCTGAAAGTTGGCTCTAAAGTGAATTTCTAGTAATCAAATGATATTTATTTCATTATAAAATAAGTATATACCTTCAACAGGAAAATGATTGCCTAATGGTGAATTAAAAATACAATGAATATAGCCAATATTAAATCCCATCTATTTTTTTCTATGATGCTATCATCATAACAAATTACAAACTAAAAATGCTAATTCAAACCTGTACTCCCTGGATCTGGATCTGTAAAGGCAAAGGGATATGCATTATGGGATTAACTGACCCTCTGAATGTAAATCTGTAAATGAGGCAGGCCAGAAAACAATGCTGTAACATCAGAACAATGGGGCCACTCTGAGGTAAACAGATCTCCTTAATCTGTACCCAAAAACTCAACTATAAAAAAGCTCATCAAGGCAATATTGACAGTTAAAAAAAACTATAAAAACACACAATTGTGGAATAGCTAAACAAATTACAGCACATTCATATGATGACACATTATTTAACATTAAAAAAACAAAAGCATACTTATTGACATACATATTGATATAGCAACAGTTGTCGAGTAAAGAACCTCACACTGGCTACCAACTTTTTTTGCTGTTGAAATGAATGTCTAATTGCTTAAGTACTTTAAAGGGTACTTGCTCTGTTAATTTAAGAAAGTCTGTACCAGATATGGCAGCACTTCTACCAACTGGGATATAAGTAACTGCTGAAATGATTAGTTGTCTAATTTACCCCCATACCTATGGATTTTCTTTAAGTGGATCACATTGCTGTGGCAAGAATGCCTGGTTTACAAGATCCATGAAAGTTTTATTAATGTGGAAAAAAGTCACAAAGCGCAGAGATATAAAAGATCAGGATCATTTGTTAATATGAATTGTTTGTAAGTTTAAAGAAAATTAAAATGCAGATGGACTTTCAGTCCATATTTTTATTGTCCATAGCCCTTTCTCGTTTTCATTGTGGAGTACCCCCAAGGAGTACACCAGAAGCAAAATCTCTACTCTTTCATTTTTTGATGAACATTTAAACCAAACAATAAAATCAAGCATCTCAACTCAAAAGAAATGATCAAATCAAGGGGAAAACTAATAGAGTGTAGACATGGAAGACTAATGAATATGAGTTTATTTTTATTCTTTGCTACTTAGGAAATTGGTTTAAGAAGATTTTTCCAAGTACAAGCTGAAGAGTATTCAGACACTTACCTGTAATGGCTGAAGCTTGAGACTCTTGTTCAGTCAATATTGAATAGCCTAGATAGCCCAAATACTCCAGGCACCGCTGTACATCTAAATAAGTTGTAAGCCTAGGAAAGGGAAGATTTTAAGCGTGAAAAATTCCTAAATGCGCATTTATAAGGGGAAAAATTCCAATGGGTCAAATAATTTTATCACCAGATGCAGCAGAAAATCATTGTCCAACAGTTTTCATTTCCCACATATGCCTCCAACCATGGCTTTTCCTACCCTGCCATTCTTAAAGCAGAGAAGAATGAAAGGGGGTGGCTCCTGTATCTAGTCTACCTGCCCAAAGAGAGCAAGGCTACATAGACGAGCAGTGAGCCTCTGCAAAATCTACAGCAGGTATGTTTTATGTTATCTGCTTCCCAAGTTACATACAGTGTCCTACAAATACTGGCTAATTGAAGACTTAATGACAATTAAACAAATCTGAAAAAGTTTGCCAAAGGCGCAAAAATAACTGAAAGGTACCTGAAATTAGTCTTTCTTATGTATTAGAAAAAAGAAAAGATGCTGCTGTCGAGAAAGTCTCACCAAGGCTAAAGTAATTATGTAAACATGCAAGACCAGAGGATTTTCTCAGAACCTTAGTACAATGTCAACCATGCTATAATTTTAGATGGTAAACAAATCCTCACTGTCTTACTAAGAGAATTCATTACAAACAAACAAACAAATCTCAAAATAAGTCTTAAGTGCCAGTTTACTCCTACAATTACCCCTATTTTGCAAGTATAGAATTGTGCAATAGCAATGACATTTCCTAATCCCTTTGTCAAACAAAAATGTACAAAAAATTCAATTCGGATTGGATGCAAAACTTGTTACTGTTTCCATGTACATCACCCAAAAGCATACACATCCCTTACTGATAAATTCACAAAACACCTATAGTCCATCTTAGGGCTATCGGCAGCACCAGACATCCTGCTTATAGGTAGTTGTGATTGAAGCATCTTAGAAGATCTGACAAACTTAGAAATTACAAATATAACGCACTATAATTTAAAATTAGCTGTAACTCTAGAGGAAAGAGGTGATTTCTATACTCACGTCCACTGGGAAAGGAATCCCTGGTAGGTTATCCAGCCTCTTTCATTTGTACACACTGTATTATTCACATCTGGCCCCCAAGGAATGTAAGGAAAAACTTTAAATAAATCTTTAATTTCATCAGGTGACAAAGCACAGTCTCTATCCTGAGGATACAAAGGAAGTGTACATAATGTTTAGACATCTAAGAGAATAATGCCCAAACAAGAGACCCCTAGGTTTAGTAAAGCTATACTACTAAAAACTAATTAACAAATGAAAAGAAATCTTACATTTTATCAAGAAAATTCCTTATATGTATATGAGAAAACCTATGAAACAGTCTATCAGGGACTTGACTAACATCTTGAGAAAATAAAATAGAAATACTATTAGAAATTATAAAATAGAAATTATTTTTGCTAGTTGAGCATCTGAGCAATTTTTGCCTATATGACATGAGCATCCCATAGCTAAAGAAACATGGTTAAATCATTCACAGAAAAACATTTTACCATATATCATGAAAAACTGCAGCTTAAAAACTTACCAAATCATGCTTATCAAAAGTGCTTTGGAGAAATAAATATGCATGATGATTTAATTCAGTAGTGCAATCAGGAGGTATTTTTAGCCTGTTGAAAAAATTTAACAGTAAAATAAATCATTAATCAAATATTAAAATTTAATTTAAAAAATGAACATATAACTGCAAATAGCTGTTTTGTGGGATGACACAATATTACAAAAATATCTTCACTGGAGCCATTTAGACTTTCCCAGGTTAGTGTATGGAGTGGGTATGGCAATCCTCAGAAGAGTCAAAATCATGCTCATTCCCAATGCATAAAGTTTTCTTAAACATCAGAAGGAGAAGTTGAAATAAAAATTCTTCAAATAATACTGATTATTCCAAAAGGAGCCGAGAGGTCACTCTGGTGGGCACTCTTATGCACACTTTAGACAACCCTTTTTAGGTTCTAAAGAATTGGGGTAGCTGGTGGTGGATACCTGAAACTATCAAACTACAACCCAGAACCCATGAATCTCGAAGACAGTTGTATAAAAATGTAGCTTATGAGGGGTGACAATGGGATTGGGAAAGCCACAAGGACCACACTCCACTTTGTCTAGTTTATGGATGGATGAGTAGAAAAATAGGGGAAGGAAACAAACAGACAAAGGTACCCAGTGTTCCTTTTTACTTCAATTGCTCTTTTTCACTCTAATTATTATTCTTGTTATTTTTGTGTGTGTGCTAATGAAGGTGTCAGGGATTGATTTGGGTGATGAATGTACCACTATGTAATGGTACTGTAAACAATCGAAAGTACGATTTGTTTTGTATGACTGCGTGGTATGTGAATATATCTCAATAAAATGAAGATTAAAAAAAAAAAAAGAATAAAAGGAAACTATTGGCCCCTTAATAATAACAGAATTAACAAAAAAAAAAATAATAATAATACTGATTAAACTTTAATGGATTCGTTCTTCCTATGAACAAATTATAAGGCATAATTATGGTCTTTATAGTAAAGCCAACTTTAGTAAGGAATTGGAAATGATGTGAAAAGACGTTATTTCTGCCTGATCTGACCTTTTTGACCCATCTTAAATTCAGTTCAATAAACATTTATCAAATGCAGAGTTTTTTAGGGACATTAAAACAACACAGGCTCCCTCCTGAAAGGAACAACATTGGAGTGGGAGACTGACCATAAACCATATCTCAATGGAATGAGGTAAGTGCTAAGTTTGGGTAAGCTAAGGATACTAGGGGAGCCGACTGAAAGGGAACATCTCTGGCCTGGAGGTGGAAAGGTGTCAACACCTCTGAGAGACACTGTCACCTGAATTGAGACTTGAAGGATGAGAGGCATTAACTAGGTTAGAGGAGGAGGAGGAGGAGGAGGAGGAGGAAAAGGAGGGAAAAAGAGAAAATAGCAAGGGCAAAAGCCTAGAGCTGGAAACAACATATGTTTGGTGGACTATAAATAGTTTGGTATTTACTTCTAAAACAGGGGATGTGGGGGTATGGGGGTGAGGGTAAGCAGATTATGAATGACCTCATATACCATGTTAAGAAGCTTGTGCTTTATCCCATGTCTTGAAAGGAAGTGACATGGTCAAATTTGTATTTACATATCTATTAATCCAGCAGCAGTATGAAGGATAGAAGCATAAAGCTCAATAAGAAGCTTCAAGTGGTGGCTCTAGGGGGCTATTCTGCAGAAAACTAAAAGCAGAGAGTAAAGAAATTGTAAAGGTGATTAGTGTAAGCCACAAAACCTTAATATATGGAGATCCATAACTGTCAAACTTAAGAAACCAGTAAGGAACTTCCTGCAGAATTTAACTACCCACATAAATGGTACAGAGAAGAAAACATGACAGAAAGTCCTAGGATAAATTCATTCATTCAACATATTTATAGAAGAATCTGGAAAATTACTTGAACCAAGATTTAGTAGCTTTGATAAGGGAAGTGTCAACTTAGAATTGATTAATGGACCAGGAATCCATTCAGAAAGAACTTTGCTTCCTCAGTGATGGGGAAGGAAAAAACAACAAGGTCCTTGAGATCTGTGGGTGTTTTATGCTAAAATAAAAAACAACACAATGAAGGCAATGTGCCACTAAGTAGGTGAAGAAAGGCTGAAGACACCAAGGCCTGATCTTAGAAATCACCATCCCTGAAACTATCACATCCCTGGAGTACAGGAAAGTCATGCACAGCAAGGGAGCCTTCTGTTTGGGGGTGGCACTGGGTCCATTTTTAAACAAATAAAATTCAAACATACCATTATCTAAAGAGAAATAACCACAAATAGACTGGTTGTTTAGGAAAACTACTTATTTTATCCTGTACTAAGAATAGGCTATAAAACTGAGAGAGAAGGACTGATTGGAAAAAAATTAAAAAGGAAGAAAGAAAGAAAACCACCAACCAGCACATTTCTGATCTCTTGACACCTAAACCAAGTTTATCTAGTATTTTCTTTCTCCTTCCTCAGTACAATGAATAAAGAAAGGACACCTATACTCTCCATGAGAAGAGGAGAAAAAAATCTGAGCCATTCTCTAAATCAGTGGCTCTCAACCAGGGATGATTTTGCCCATGAGGGGATATATGGTAATATGTGGAGATATTTTTGGTTGTCACAGCTGGGGAAAAAGGACCTGCTGGCATCTAGGGATGTACTAAACATCTTACAACACATCCGAAAGACTCTACAACAAAGAATTTTCCAGTCCAAAATGTCAACAGCACCAAGAATGAGAAAGCCTGCTATAAACCTCTGCTATAAATCTAAATTATTCCTCAGTAGCTTGAAGCCTGCCTATTTATGTGCTAAATAAAACTTTAAAATACTTGGCAAATGAAATCAATTAGAAAGCCAAAGGTACATACACGGGGAATAAATATTCAGGTGTCAAATCCAAATCGTCGTCATAACCAAATCGCCGAAGCACAGTCCAAGTAGTTTCATGTCTCCCTCTCTGGATAAAAAGTGTGTGTAAGAAAAGAAAGCCTGAAATAAAGTAAATTAGTAAATACAGTTGATGTGAAGAAGGGTAAAGAGTCACATGGGAGAAAAGCATACAAAACATAAACAGCAAGAGCTAGATTTGTGAGCATCATCAATGTATATCAGTTTTTGCAAAAGGAAAAGCAAAATAAAATAAATTTCACAAGTGTTTCAATAAAACAGAGCTGATTTCAGAATCACTGCTTCACATGGTCACCCAGTTCAGCAAGGGAGAGCACCAGCTGAAAAGGTCAAAAATACATTCCGAGAAACAGATATACACTGACATTCACAAAGTTATATGATAGGAACAAATGAAATGGTTTTATGGATCTTTGCTCTTACTTCTATAAAGGAAAATTCTCATTTTCAATTTCATTTCTTATTTCACTGTGATTCTATAATACATTCTACAGGGAACATTTTGTACTTGGTAAATCTGATAAAACGTCTTCCCTAAAAATAATTTCTATTTAAAGGCAGCTTTCTCTGCAGGGTACAGGGAAGTGGGTTGTCACTGGGGTAAGCCACAAAGGGGGTTTCAAAGGTACTGGTAATTTTGTATTTTGTGGCTGGGTAGTAGGTACATAGATTATTCATTATATTATTATTCTTTATGTCTTATACATGATGTAAATGTTCTTTTGTGTGTATTAAATGTGTAACAAAAAAAAAAATAATAATAAAGGCAGCTTTCTAAGTAGGAAGAATTTCAAGACAAATTTGTTTGTTCCAGTTATTTCTTTCTCTCAGGTGGACCTCCGTATCTCTGATTTCCAATTTCCTTACCTATAATTTAGACTGACAATAGGATAATTATCCCCACCAATGGCCTTGTCTCTTCCAACTCTTAAATATACAAATCAGATTTTAGGGATATCACTAAATACCAACATTTCCCTAAAGCATAAGTAATGCTATAAGGACCATCACCTTCTGTCAAATTTTGAAAATATTAAGTTCAAAAGGGGAAAAACACCATTCACCCACCTTTCAATGTCAACCCACTGTCAGCCACACCATCACTTATATGTTTTCTGACTACATTCTTGACGTCTTCCAGAGCTTGAGGAGCTAATGGAGTATTAAAACAAATTCTCTGGTAAAAAAGCATAAAAATCAATTTAAAAACAAACCAGCATTAAAACCACAATATAAAACAATCTACAAAGCAACATTAAATCAAAGAGTTGCAGCTAAGAGAAGAAAATTCTAAATTAGGATTTAGTCTCTGCTTTGTATTATTTAAGTAAAATATGTCATACTTAGAAGGAAAGAAACTTTTCCTATCCTCCTCCCCCATCCCATTTCTAAAAACACAAGGCTCTTTGTGCAGCTATATAATACTAAACCAAGAAGGCAAAACAATTCAGAGTTCAGATTTCAAGTCATTCTTAATACACCCATTACACACAGTTAAATAGCTTGATGTGAAAGATAGTTTTACAAGAAAGAGGTGTATGTTTATTATATTGTTTAAGCTGATAAATTTCATATAGCTTTTATCAGCAAAGAAATCCAGATATACAAGTGACTGAAATAAAACATAGTTACCTGAAAGAAGTTGAGTTCCGCATCATTTAGAGTACCATCATTATCTTGATCAGATATTTTAAATATACGAGTAAGGGCTTTTATACAGGCTGGTTTCATCTATAAATCATTGAGAAAACAAACAACTTTTTAAATTAAACTAGTTAGGATTTTTCATTATTTCCATAATTAACAGGAATAATTTCTAATTATTTTCACTGTCAAATATATAACATCAAATACAACCAACATGAAAAATGAACTAAAGCAAGTAATTATTTTTATACTCACACCTTTTTAAGCCAATGAGGTAATATATACTTGCAACATTATTTTGAATGGTCAAACTCTTCCCTCATGACTCCACCAATCCCCAAAGGATGGAGAAAGGAGAAATTCATGTTTAGGGGAGATTCATTCTTCCAGTCACATAAAAAACAATGATTTATTTATTTATTCCCTCCTTCATTCTAGAAAGATTTAAGCTGACTCATAATATAATGCTAAGGGCTTCCTCCCCAACTTCTGATTTCTGACTATCATCCTTCTGGTAAGAGAATGGGACTAAATATTTTGATCTGTCCCTTGTGTGTATTTGTCAAAGTTGGAATATAAAATATGGTTATGCACAAACAGGTGGCAAAATAGTGCTAGTTAGTAAGTGTGAAAACCTACTAACTTCCTAGTATAAGAATTACTTCTTGTCTTTTATGATTATGCAAAACTTGACAATGCATGCTGCTGAAAATATATTTTGACAACTTCCTCAATTTTTGTTTTAGAATTTATGGACTATATATTTGATTATTTAAAAATAAGGCCCATATGCTTCTAACTTATTTAACTGCTATACAGTAATCACTGTCTTAATTTTGAAATAAAATACAATATTCACGAGGATCTTTGAACTTTATGTAAACTTAGAGGAAGATCTTTGGTGGACCCCTCTGGATCAGAGAAACAGGATTCTAAATCAGAAAATGCATACTTATTTACTTCAATCATATGGGTATTAAGAGCAAAATAGTAATGATGACAGTTTTGATCATGCCATTAAACACAAATACAGAAAAGGGATACTTTTCTGAGGAAAAGTTATCTTCCCAAACTTTATACACAGATAACCGCTTCTTTTCTATCTTAACTAGGGTCTCTGGGGAGCAATTTGATATAGCGAAAGAAAGATAAAATTAAGATAGAAAGAAAGAGAAAAAACAGGTCAAAAGAAACATTCAGAGCACACTGAATGGGGCTCCCTTTATAAAAGAGTATTAAATGGAATATAACCTATACCATATACAATCATAAGTGATTTTTTAAAGAATGTTAAGATTTTGCTTCTATAAATGTGATCCTAATATTAGACATTCAAGATTAATAAAAATTGCATTATATTTTATCTATTCTCTTTTAAAAAACCTATTACACAATTATCTAAATGTTTCAAAAAGTAGCCATAGATATAATGATGTACAGAGCCTAAAAATAACTTATTTTGTACAACTGGTTTTCCCTTACCTAAAAAGAAATAATAAGAAAAAAATGTGAAGAAAAATAAACATGATACACTTTTCAATAAAGTATGAAACATACCAGAAGCTAAGGAGCTCCAAGGTATTGGCTTAATGTGATATTTAAATATTAATCACCTTAAAATATAGCAACAAAAAATGACCACATTTTAAAACTACTAAAATTATACAGCACTAAAGTTGTAAAAATCTTTTACAGTAATAAATTTTAAAACATTGAATATATGAGCAATCTAAATCCTCAAACAATAACATTATTACACAGAAGTCATACATTTTTCATCATTAGGTCAGTACATACTCCAGGAGTTTCATATAGAGTCAATCGTCATTGTAAACATATTTACAGCTTGAGCTTCATTCTGAATATGATGTTTTTGATGATTCTACCTTAACTCTATGTTAAAAGCTTATTACTATCTAAATTAAATTAAAGATCCTGGTAAAAGCTTAAAGTTTGCACTTGTGTAAATCAAAGCAGTCTCTAAGAGTTGCAGGTTTTACCTATCAGACAGGTGCACCTAAGAAACAAATAACAGATGGTGAAAAATGTTTTACTCCTGTGAGATTATGGGGTGGGGAGGGGATGATTAGCAGATTAGCAGAACTAATAATAGGCCTCAGAAAAAAAGAGTAACAATTAAAGAATTGAGAACAAACTAATAACGGGGATTAGAAGGGATTTAAGGTACAGCTGGGCTAAGGCCTCAGGGGTAAATCCCTACAGTGTGAGAGTAAGACTGATACCCAAATTTCCTTCATTGTAAGATACGGCACCTGGATGAATCAGAATAGAAACTGTGCTTTTAACAAGTATGCCAAGTGACATATCATGATGAGGCCAGTTTGGAAACACTAAATTAAGAGTAAATCAGAGAAAACTGGATATGTTCAGATGCAAAAGAATGAAACTGGATCTTTACCTTATACCACAAAAAATTAAATGGATCATGGGCTAATCATAAGAGCTAAAACCATAAAAGTCTTAGAAGAAAACATGGAGGGAAACTTCCTAACCTTGGATTTGGTTGTCATTTCTTAGATTTGACACTAAAAGCATGAGTAACAAAAGATAAAATGGACTTCATCAAAACTAAAAACTTTTGAACGTCAAAGGACACTACTGAAAAAGTGAAAACACAACCTACCGAATTAGAGAAAATAACTGCTAACCATATATCTAAGGGTTTAATATCCAAGATATATAAAGAACTCCTACAGCTCAAAAAATAAAAAGACAAATAGCCCAACTAAAAAATGGGCAAAGGACTTGAATAGGCATTTCTCCAAAGAAGATATGCAAATGGTCAATAAGCACATGAAAAAATGCTCAACATCATTGGCCATCAAGGATACCATGAGATAACACTTCACAACCACTAGGATGGTTATAATCAAAAGAATAACAATAAAAAATGTTGGCAAGTATGTGGAGAAACTGGAACCCTCATACACAGCTTGCAGAAATAGAAAATGGGGCAGTGCTGTAGAAAACAGTTTGGCAGTTCCTCAGAAAGTTAAGCACAGAGTTACCATATGATGCAGCAATTCCATTCTTAGGTATTAATGAAAACAGATGCCATACAAAAACTTATACACAAGGGTTATAGCAGCACTATTCACATTAGCCAAAAAGTGGAAACAATCCAAATCTCCATTAACTGATGAATAGATAAACAATGTGGTGTATCCATACGATGGACTGTTATTCTGCTACGAAAAGGAATAAAGTACTAACACATGCCAAAACACAGATAAATTTTGAAAACATTAAGTTAAAGAAGCCAGATACAAAGGTCTCATATTGTATGATTCCATTTATATGAAAAGTCCAGAACAGGCAAATCCATACATTCAGGATTAGTGGTTACCAAGGGCTGGGGGTAAAGGGGAATAGGAATTGACTACTAATGGGTACAGAATTTCTTTTTGGTGTGATGAAATGTTTTACAATTAGACAGTGGTGACAGTTGCACAACTTTATGAATACACTAAAAAAAACCCCACTGAATTGTGTACATTTTGAAAGGTAAATTTTATGATATGTGAATCTAAATAAGAAAAGTAATTTTAAAAGCTTATGGTGAGATAGAATGGTATAGCCTTTCTGGAGGACAGTACAGTGGTTCCACAAAAAGCTAAGTAGGTGGGTGCCATAAGGTCGTGCAACCTCATTAGGGGGCATATGCTTGAAAGATCTGAGTGCAAGGACATGAATGGACATTTGTGCACTGGTGTTTATGGAGGCAGTATACATGATTTGCAGTGGGTGGAGGTGGCCTAAGGGTACATCGACTGAGGAACAGAATGGTGAACTGTGGTGTGTGCATACAATGGAATACTGAGCAACTAAGAGGAGGAGTGAAGCTGTGAGACACCCAAAGCAAGGAGATGAATGGATCCTGTAGCAGCATCTTGAGTGAACTATGCCAGAAACAAAGGCAAACACTATAATGCTTCATCAATATGGACTAACTACAATGTGTACACTCATAATTGAATCTTAGAGCACAGCTTATTAGGGGAACACTTATTGTAATGGTCCCTAGATTGTAAGCTCTTACAGCAGTCACATCTATTCCTGAACTGTAATGGCTATCTCCAGATTCTGAGATGCTGATCCCTTTGTGTATAAACCTGATCCATCCCTGGAACTTTGGGTACCTGTGTGACACCCGAAACTCAGAGCTAGAGCTTGGCAGATATGAATGCCAGTATTAGCGCATACAGCAATTGTTAAAAAAGCTGAAGGGGAGTCTGGACTTCAATTAGAGATATGAATGAAGCAGATCTAGTTAGGACTAGGGCAAATCAGACCAAAGGGTAAAGGACAATACGGACTGTGTTTTAAAACTTCAACTTCAATGTGAGACCAAGGGAAGAGATGTTTATTTGGTGCAGGATCTATTTTTCCTAAACAATTTAACTCATACAGTTTGTTCAAATACCATAATTAAATGGAATTTTGAATAGGAAGTGAGACCTGGTAGGTTTGTACAGGTTATTGTGAAATAGTGACATATCCCAAAGTAATTTGGGCAGAGAATAAAAATATATATGCAGGGCCCCCCTGAGGAGCCAGGGGAAAATGCAGAGGTGTTGGACTTCCTCACCTGGATTGCTGCTGGTGTTCTCACAAAAATTGAGTACTGGCTGTTTGTTATATCGAGCCCTGTATCTTGGGGCTTGCCCTTATGGAGCTCGTTACTGCAAAGGAAAGGCTGAACCTGCTTATGATTGTGCCTAAGGGTGTCTCCTTGAGTACCTCTTTGTTGCTCAGATGTGGCCCTCTCTCTCCAGCCAACCCAACTCAGCAGGTGAACTCAATGCCCTCCCCCCTAGGTGGGACCTGGCTCCCAGGAGTATAAATCTCCCTGGCAATGCAGATTATGACTCCCAAGGATGAATCTGGACCTGATATCGTGGGATCGAGAACATCTTCTTGACCAAAACGGGAATGCGAAATGAAACAAAATAAAGTTTCAGTGGCTAAGAGATTCCAAATGGAATCGAGAGGTCACTTGGGTGGGCACTCTTACGCACTATACGGATAACCCTTTTTAGGTTTTGGTGTACTGGAACAGCTAGAGGTAAATACCTGAGACTGTCAAACTGCAGCCCAGTTGCCTTGACTCTTGAAGATGACTGTATAACAATATAGCTTGCAAGGGGTGACAGTGTAATTTTGAAGGCCTTGTGGATCACACTCCCTTTGTCCAGTGTATGGATGGATGAGTGGAAAAATGGGAACAAAAACTAAATGAAAAATAGGGTGGGAGAGGGGGGATGATTTGGGTATTCCTTTTTACTTTTATTTTTCATTCTTGTTTTTACTTTTTTTGGTATAAGGAAAATGCTAAAAAAAAAAATAGATTGGGGTGATGAATGCATGGCTAGGTAATAGTACTGTGAACAGTTGATTGTGTACCACAGATGACTGTATGATATGTGAAATCACCTCAGTAACACTGAATTAAAAAAACATCAATGAGAGACAATGCCTGTGATTAACTGTATAAATATTAAAAAGTTCTTCATGAACTAGAACAAACGTATGACACTTTTGGAAAGTGTTAATAATAGAGGGGTTTATGGGGAAAAAAGGTACTGACTGTAAACTATGGACTATAGTTAATACTAATACTTTAATACTCTTTCATCAACAGTAACAAATGTACTATACCAATACTATGGGTCAATAATGGGGGCAGGGGGATAAGGGATATGGGAGGATTTGGGTTTTCTTTTTTATTTGTATTTCTCTTCTGGAGTAATGAAAATGTTCTAAAATTGATCAGGGGTTGTATGCACAACTATGTGATGACACTGTGAGCCAGTGATTGTATACTTCAGATAGTTTGTATGGTGTGTGAATATATCTCAAAAAAAAAAAAAAAAAAAAAAAAAAGCCTATGGTACTACCCTCCCCGCTACGTGGGACATGACTCCCAGGGGTTTAAGTCTCCCTGGAAACAAGGGACAGGATTCCCAGAGATGAGCCTGGCTCTGGCATCAAGGAATTGAGAATGCCATCTTGACCAAAAGTGGGAAAAGAAATGAAACAAAATAAAGCTTCTGTGGCTGAGAGATCTCAAATAGAGTTAAAGAGGTCAATTTGGAGGTTATTCTTACACATTATATAGATATTCCTTTTTAGTTTCTAGTGTATTTGAATAGCTAGAAGGAAACTGAATCTGTTGAATGGTAACCCAGTAGACTTGATTCTTGATGATAACTTGTATAACTATATAGCTTTTATCATATGACTGTGTGATAGTGAAAACCTGGTGACTGACACTCCCTTTAACCAGTGTATGGGCAGCTGAGTAACAAAATAACAACAAAAATATATATAAATAATAGGGGAATAGGGAAGGATAAGGGGTATGGAATAGTTTGAGTGTTCTTTATTTTTTTTAATATTTTTATTTTTTTCCTTTATTTTGGAGTAATGAAAATGTTAGAAAAATTGTAGCGATGAATGCACAACTATATGATGATATTGTGAGCCACTGATTGTATACTTTGGATGGAATATATAGTGTGTGAGTATATCTCAATAAGATTGCATTAAAAAAACAAAAAACATATGGCAAAAAATTTGTTAACTTTTAGATATTTCAATAAGTAATTACTGTGTTCCCTAACTATGAAACAAAAGGAAATCTTCAAGTTGTATTAGAATGTCATATCCATGTCAAAAAAACTACACTGATTTTCTCTTTGCGTTTGTATTTTTAAGTAGACTGTTGGCTAAGTCTTCAGAATTTTTGTTGTTATTGTTGCAAATTCTTCTGTTTGTGTTAATGGCATTTCTTGAACTAGTATTTGAGCTGGAATATTGTTCTGTTTAATATGAATATTACCACGTCTTTGAAGAAACATATCTAGAAAATATAACAATTTAATAAGCAATAAATTTAAAATTTAAACTATTTCATTTTTATAAAACTACTTAAGAGTTACTAAAAATTACTACCATACTAGAATTACTACCTATACATTCCAGTCTCTACAAACACAGCATGGGGGGTTACCTCCTTCTCCTCTGGGCAGTACAGGGGCCCTGTAGGATGAAGTACAGCTTTCTGTGCATAATAAAAGAGTTCTGATATATTCTTCAAGTTTTTTGCAGAACACTGGGAAAACAAAAAAAGTGTAAAATTTTATACTCTGAAATCAATTGTAAGACCTAACAAGAATTTTTAAACTATTGATATAAGATAGCAGTAAGATTCCCTGAAGAAATGGAAAAATTCATTTTTCTTTGTGGTCATCACAATATGAATGCCTAAAAAGAGCTCAGAGGCTGACTCCAAGTTCTTTGTTTTATTTGGCTTATATGACTTCATGGAGAAAAGGAAAGATATTCCAACCCTTATCTTCCTCCTCCCATCCCAAACCTCAATTTAGTGAGAGTTCACCAACAGTCAATTTCAAAAACAAAGGATAAGGCATACCTCCACACAGGTTTCTATTTCTGTGTACTGGTTCATAATAGGAAGGATGGTCTCCATACTACTATATTCCACCAGATCAGATTTGTTTCCAACTAATATCAAAGGTAGCCTGAAACAAACAGGCACATTGTCATAAGGAAGGCAAGACTCTACATTTATATTTTAATTTATATTATAACCCATTCTAACTAAAAAGCTTTTATTTAATCTGCCCAACATGAACCCTATGCTATAGTCAGATTAAGACCCTAGGCAACACGTTCATTCATTCATTCAACAAATATTTATTGAGCACCTATTATATGCCAGGTACTATCCTTAGTATTAAGGATAAAAGACAGACAAGATCCTTGCCCATTCTAATAATGAAAATGAACAATAATCAAATAAACAAGAAAATTTCCAATCCAATAAGTAGTATGAAGAAAATAAATATGTGGATTTTGGGATAGAGTTTCAGGAGGCGGCTAACTTAGATATGGCAATCAGGGAGAATCTTCTCTGAGAAGGTGGCATTTAAGCCAAGGAGTGAAAGACGAGACAGAATCTGCTGCGTGAAGAGCAAGAGAAGAGCTTGCCGGGCAGAAGGGGCAGCATGCACAAAGGTCCCAAGTTGATAAAATATCCTGGTAGGGTTAAAAAACAGAAAAATGCCATAACGGCCGTAGAGTACTGAGCAAAGGGTAAGTATTGGAGAGAGAAGTTGTAATGGTAAAGCCCAAATTCTGAATTCAATGGCCCAAGCTAGTGCTTGATAGATTCTGGCAAAATTGGCCTCCTGGAAACAGCTCAAGTCATCAGCAAGAGCAGGTATCAGGAGCAAATGGGTACTCGGTCCTCTGTGGCAGCTCTGTCCAATGTAACCTTCTGTAATGGTGGAAATGTTCCTTCTCTGCACTGCCTGTTATGGTGATCATTAGCCACATGTGGCTACTGAGCACTGGAGATTGCCTAAGTGTAACCAAAGAACTGAACTTCAATTTTATCTAATTTTCATTAATTTAAGGTTAAAAAGCCACAACTCACCAGAGGCTAATGAATGGATGGACGGATGGACAGATGGACAGACAGATAAAGCAAATGTGGTAAAATGTTAACAATGGGTGAATCTAAGCAAAGGGTTTACAGATGTTCATTGTATTATTTCTTGTACCTTTTTTGTAAGTTTGAAATTTCCAATATACAAAGTTTATGGAAAAAAAAATACCTGCTGTCTTTGTCTGTTCTTTCATTGATGAGAGGAATCCATCGACTCGTTACCTAAAATGAAAAGTAACAAGAGCTAAGCCATGATGAGGACCTTCTTGAAAAATACCCTGCCCTTAGACCCCTAAAATTCCAAACTGAGGATCAATTTGGAAAGTGTCTCATTAAAATTTAACTAAATATAGTGAAAAAATTCACACATTCATACCTTATCAATAGAATGCTTGTTGTTAACAGCATATACTATGCAGATGACATTAGCCTAGAAGAAAAATTTAAAAAGTAAACAGTAGCATTTAATTAAACCTAGTCAATATACTGGCATCAAAGGGAAAAAGGAAAACAAAATATGAAAAGGTGAAAGAAAACCTAGGCTGACTCTAAGAGTAAAATGTTCCTAAGGACTTATAACAAAATTCATATCCAAAGTCAGTGATAACAACAAAGATTTGAAAAAGCCCCCTCGGTGAAGGGCAGAATGAAAGTCAATCCATAGGATCATCATGGTTATCCCAGGAAAAAAAATCACATTATTCTTTTTAAAACTCACCTGTGATATTTCCTGATGAAGTTGTTCATCACTCTGTTCTGCTTCTACAAATGTTAACAAAAACAACAAAAATTTTAGGCGGGGGGTATTAATGTTTTAAACACTTTCATAAAAACAACTGGCCAAGCTAAAATTTATGCAATACCCATCTATCAGCCCTCAAAATGACATGGTGCAGAGCTGGACCAGGTGGCAAAGACAAGGCAAGCCAGTGGAAGGGAGTTGAACTATGATAAGGAAGCTGGCTGGCACTGAAAGACAAGTCTACAAGAGGATAACTCAAGCAGAAGGCACTGTGTGACAGATCTAGGTCGTCATCTGGTCCAGAGTTAAGAAGGGATTCAAGCTAGAAGATGGGGTGCTGAAGAGTCAGAAACCTAGACAAATAGTCTGCACACTCAGAGTTAAAAGGCCAGGTGAGAATCTAGGCAATACAATATTAAAATCTAGATAGCACGTCTGAGCAGTAATAGCCAGACCCCAGAGCAAAACTGGAACACAATAATGAAGCGTAAAGAACTCCTCATATCTCTGGCTAGAACTGGTCTCAATGGATGGATGTGCCTGTAAACCCACAGATGTGAGGAATATGCATGATATGGGTAGAATGAGGAAGTGAAGAAATGAAGAGCAAAGTAATTATGACATTAATTTAGATCACTTTAGGTCTAATATGTCTTCTACAAAAGGCCTGTTTATTTCTGACATACAGACTAGTCACAAAGGAGTTCTATGGTATTTTATATTACACTAAATAACTGGCCATATTTTTATGATCTTTCCATATGCAAATAATTGATGAGTTAATTCAATTCTAATACTGAAGTGAATCTAATTATGTAGCTACATGTATCGAATACAAGTAACTCTGTAAATGACAGTAGTTATGAGACTGATTATAGCAGAATTTCCCTCAACTTCTAGTACAATGCTATGCAAAAGAAGTGAGAGCCACATAACTAATTTTTTATTCTTTAGTAGTCAGCTTAAAAAAGATAAAAAGAAACAGGTAAAGTTAATTTTTTATTTAACCCCAAATATCAAAATATTATCATTTCTTCATGTACCCAATAGAAATTTATTTAGATATTTTACATTCTTTTTTCATACAGTCTTTGAAATCCATTTGTGTTTTACACTTACAGCACATCTCAATTAAGACTAGCTACATTTCAAGTGTTTAATAGCCACACGTGTAAGCAGCAGTTTTAGTACTTCTTTTCTAGAAATATGGAACACCAGCTTAGTCAAGTATTACCAATGTCTTATACCCATATTTTTCTGTTTTTCTTTTTTCTTTTTTCTTTTTTTTGTTTATTTTTTTTGTTTGTTTTTTTTGTACCCATATTTTTTTAAAAAAGAAAAGCCAGAACAAAACAAAATGGTTAAAAAATAAGTAATAGTAATCTGTAGAAAATTTTTTTAATTTTGAAAAGCAATACCGATGTACCATTAAATAATGGTAAGCAAGCTGAAACTGTTTTAATTATTATTCTATTTGAGACAAAGGCTAACAAGTTAAAGAACAAATTCAGAACCCAACAAATTCTCAAATTCAGAACTCTTTCTAAATCATAACAGCATGCCTAACAACAAAATTGACCCCGAGTATCTCTACAAATATACCAGTTCAAGTAGGACAGGGACTTATCTACTACTTGTCATTTACCATTCCTCCTTCCTTTGCATTTTTACGGAATTCAGCTAAGTAATTTGGGGACAGAGAACTGTAAGAAGGATACTTAGAAGTAGGAGGACAGAGAGGTACGAGACAAGAATAATAAATTATCATTTACTGCTGGAAAGGGCTACTTCTCTTTCAACATTTTTTAAAGTTCAGTAACTTTTTTGAGGAATATTAAATTAATCCTATAGCTTCACCTACAAGAGGACATTCATTACCTGAGTAATCTACGATGTGTGTTGGAACTCTCTCAGGAGTGACATCAGCTGGGATGGTGATTTCTTCTGCCCGGGGAGGAACCTTAGTTTGCAAACAAAATATAAAAAAGGAAAACCCTCTGGATATTACCAAACAAATTTAACAGACTACGCAAATTTATCTACATAAACCTCTTTTACTCATACCTTATCCTTATAGGTACTTAGTGTACTTTTAAATGCTTATTTTTGTGCTTTACCACAGATGCAAATATACATTAAAAGCATATGATAAAAAGTTTTTTAAAAAAACATGAGCATTTCTACCTGTGTAGACAAGGGTATATTAAGGAAACTTAGATATGACATAGCCTATAACAATACTTAAATTAATTTGGTGCTTCACACAAGTTGCCTTCATTCTACTTTGTTGAAGGCTTAAGACAACTTAAGATACTTTGCAAATGAGGAGCTATGCTAATCAAAGATAATCCCCAAATGAAACAAAAATTATCAAAATTCATTTCTTCCAAAGGATAACTGATAGGCTACATAAGGCTTTATGCTTAATGATTCCATTTTTAAAGAAAGAGTATATGATTTTTCAATCAGTTAGAAACTCTTTTCACATGTAAAAGGACTATGTTAAAACAACAATTTTAAATTAAATTACAATATCACAGAAAACTTTCAGGTATTATACCTGGAGTGATTATAAATTAATGTTATTTATTCCACAAACCACACTTAAAAATATACTTCACTTCTTAAATTATTACTTTAACCATTTAAGAGGAAAAAAGCAAAAGAAACAATAAATGGTTATATGATAGTTGTAAATGTTGAAAACACTACGTGATACATCAAATTCCTGTCTGAACTAGAAATTATACAGATATTATCAACAATGAAGAAAGAATAAATGCAAACTGTGGCACTAATAATACCTATGGAAAGAAAGAGAATAAATGGAAACAATGTTCATCCCATCTGCTCTGATCTCATTCCTACAAAAATACCTTAACTTTACATAGGCCTTAGCTAGCAGTCCCTCATACTGGAACTTCTAAAATGTAAATAAACATATTGCCAGTAATAATAAAACCATCTTACTTTTGGTGACACTTTACTATTATTACACTCATCTCATTTGAAATCCACAACACAACAATCCTTTAAGGTAGGCAGAGCTGGAATGAATTAGTTTCTCCATTTGTAAAATGAGGTTTTCAAATATGTTTGTCAAAATCCTAGTGTTTCTGATGAAATGCCTCAAAGACCAGGTAGCATCAAGCAGGAAACCAAGGGGGATCCAGATCTTTCACGTTAACTTCAAGTAAAGGAACACTCATCTGTTTTATATGTTGGATTTATAAATTACATTTTATTTTTAAGAAAGGGTTACATGACTTACATAATCTCTAAGATCCCTTTCAGCTCCCATTTTACAGTTGGGATAATCAGGACAAGACATGACAAATATTCTAGATAAGGTCAAAGGCAGGAAAGGCAAAGAACTTAGTTGAACTCAGACCTAGTTTAGTTCTTTCTCCTCCACTATATCTGAGGGATGTCCTTTATAAACTAATATGAGCCTTTTAAAAAGTCATAACTGTTAGAAAGGAAATGCATGCAAAAAAGGGCGTAACTGATTTCATTCTAACTCAATTTTGATAAAATTTTAAATACGGGACAGAAATAAAAATGTTTACCTCTTCTGGGAATTCTTCACTGACCAGAGACATAATCAGTGAGGTCTTCCCAACTCTAGCTGTGAAAAGAAAAAATTATTACTTTTTAAAGTGTTTGGTTTGACATAAGCTCAACTCAGCAACCACACAGGAAATCCTGTTACTGTATTTGTTAGCTATAATTAGAGGTACCCAAATTATGAAGTTTTAGTACAATATTTTAAAATCTTTTTTTCTGTTTGGAAAAGTAATACATTCCTATTATTTTTAAAAAAATTTCCCATAATATCCCCCATTAACAGTTGATATATGTATACACACATACACTCACCCCCAGATTTTTCCTACATTTATATTAACATATCATAATAATTTACCACTGTGGAATCGAAGTATTCATACTATTTTGCAACCTTCCTTTATCACTTAATTATGTTTGGGGCAGTATTCCACATCAATATATAAAAACCTTCTGCATTATTTTTTGACAGTTGTACAAGAATCCATTCTATGATGTATGATTAATTATATATGAACAATATAAATGTACTTATGAAACTTATCTTTCAATGGCAAAGCTAAGCCTACTTTTAACTATGCCTAAGAGTCACCTCCAGAGAACTGCTTTTGTTGCTCAGATGTGGCCTCTCTCTCTCTAAGCCAACTCTGCAAATAAACTCACTATTCCACCAACCCCCTTACGTGGGACATGACTGCCAGAAATGAGCTTGGCCCTGGCATCATGGGATTGAGAATGCCTTCTTGACCAAAAAGGGGGAAATAAATGGAACAAAATAAAGTTTCAGTGGCTAAGAGATTTCAAATAGAGTCAAGAGGTCATTCTGAAGGTCACTCTTATGCTTCAGCCAGATACTGCAAATTGTCAGTATGCCAAGCCCCAATCAACAGTATTCCTGAAAACCCTAAAGAATACCTTGGGCTCTATCTAAGATGCTACAAATGTTTCACCTAGTAAGTTTACTTTTTCTGAAACTTAGGGCCTCCAGATTGTTCCTATGCCAGACAAGCCCTGAAACCCAGAGGTACCAGTCACTCCAAGAACATCAACCAGTTTCATTCCTCTACCCCATAAGGTCAATGCTCCTTTCCAGCAGGAAGACGTTAAAATGGTCATTGCCCAGATATCCCTGAAGATTGAGAGAATGAGTAAATGAGAGGAAGGAGGTGTAACTGAGAAATTAGGATTTTTAACAAATGATCATGACTACTGCCTCATTATATAGGTATTTCTTTTTAGTTTCTAGTGTATTAAAAAACCTAGAAGGAAATACCAGAAATCATTGAACATGTTAAAAGTATTCTTTCATCCCTTCAATAAATATTTCTTGAGCACTTCTATATGTCAGGTACTCTTTCAGGTGCTGGGGATATCACAGTTATTATGGAGATTGCATTAATGGAATTATGAAGTTATTGCCAATAAAGTAAATACTCTTCCTACACATCAGGACAAAAAGCAAAATTGTTTGACTCAAAAACTCTACTCATATTTGATTCACCTCTCCTCTGTACTTAGTATTCAAAGCTCTGTCAAATTTTTCTTTGAAATTTTAAATATTCATTTCTTCCTCTCTGTTCTCCCTTTCCCCTAATTATGGTACTTTTATTGCAACACCTTCAGTTCTCAATTTTCTACCCCCTTCTCCAGTCTTTCCCCTCTTTAATCTATCAAAAATATAACCACCAATCCATCTTTCTCACACACTCTTTTCATTTTCCAATTCATTGGATCAAAAGCCTTCCTTGACTCCCAGTTACTTACTACATCAAACAGACTATTCCACTGGACTCTGAAGGTCACATACAATTTAGTCCCAAGTAGCCAATCTAATTTCATTTCCCATTATTCTCTACATACACAATGTGATGGTTAATTTCATATGTCATCTTGGTTTTGGCTTCCAGTTGTTTGTTCAAGAAAGCGTTGGCCTGATGTTACTGTGAAGATATTGCGTGGATTTAAATCAGTCAGTTGATTCCATCTATGGCTGATTACATCCACAATCAACAAAGGAGATTGCCTTTGCAATCTTATTCAATCTTATTCAATCAGTTGAAGGCTGTAATGGGAGAACTGATGATTTCAGCAGTCAGAAAGAAGAATTTCTCTCTCTACTTCAGCTAGCCAGCTTCTTCTGGGGAATTCAACATCACCACTGAGTCCCAACTTGCAGCCTTCCCTACTGAATTGGAATTGCTGATTCCCATGGGTGCATGAGCCATTCAAGTAGTAAATCTCTTAATATTTACATATATATATATATATATACACACACACACATACATGTGCACTCTCTCTCTCTCACACACACATATATCCTGTCAGTTCTGTTTCTTTGGAGAACCCTAATACTACAATTTGCACAAAATAAGGCCATTCTGCTCGTATAGACACAAACAAACCATGATGATAGGGTTAGGGTTAGGGTTAGGGTTAGGGTTAGGGTTAGGGTTAGGGTTAGGGTTAGGGTTTGAGCCTTGCCCTCTCACACTGTTTTTCATCATCCAAAATATCCTTCCCTCTACTTTTCCAAATCTTAACCATCTCTCAAGGACAGCTCAAATTCTACCTCATCCCTAAAGATATCCCAGGTCTACTGAAGCTTTCACTTAACCTCCTTTAAACCACTCCTGTGCCACATAACATATTAAAATGTTATGATATATGGTAGATGCTAAAAGGCTTACCATGAGTGAGTCTACACTAATACAATAAGCAAATATTTGGAAACACATGGATAAGCAACAGAATTTTCTAATATTATATGAATGGGAGAAGGACCTCTAGCACATCAACCACACTAAACTACTTGGCTTGATTTTACCTCACCCAAGCACAATAGCATTGCTATAGCTTCAGCACTGCCTCTTGGAAAATTAATTCCCCCTTCTGGCACTTCTAGAACTCCCCCACTCATAGCTTTTATTAATAGCAATTAAAGAACTGTGAATAGTAGGTAGCTACTGAGGCAATCAAAAAAATTTTTTAATTACTTTTTTTACTTCATTTTAGTAAAAAATAATGTGAAAAACATAGAGTATTAACTGATACTTCTTTTTTGACCTATCTTTTTTGTGCAGACTCTTACTGTTAGTTCATCTGGTAAATATTTACCTGAATGTAATAATAAAAATAGCAACAGCAACTACTATCTTATGTGTACTTAATGTGTGCCAGGTATTGTGCTAAGCATTACACATCTGTCATTTTAAATCTCTTAACAATTTTATGAGGTACTTCAGTACTATATCTTATGGATGAACAAACTGAAGCTTGATGTCTTGCTCAAGGAAAAACAACTAATAAGTGCTGTAACTAAGATTCCAGCCCAATTGTGTCTGATTCCAAAGTCTATATCGCCCCCCCCCCCTTTTTTGGTGAAAGGTCTATATAAAAGACATAAAGAAAAATAGAACAAACACCCACCATCCTGCTAAAGAAATAAAACATGACCAATCAGTTGAAGCTCCTTTCCCATTGCATTGCCCTCTCTTTCCCTCAAAAGTAACCATTTTCCTGAATTTCAAATCTGAGCTCTTAACCACTGAGCCATACAGCTACACTTACTAAGTGCCGTGTGATGTGCTAGAAGCTGGAGATTCAGCAGTGAACAGAAAAACATGTTCCCTGCCCTTGTGGAGTCTCTTAGACCTCCTTTATGAAAACCTCACATTTCCTACTCATTACCTGAGCAACTCCATAAAGACTAAAGAATGTGTATTTCGCTATCCCCTGCTTAGTGGTAGTAGTCATCGTTGCAGTTATGTGTTTCAATGCATTAAGTGAGCTCTGGACTGGGACAGAAAATCTGGATCTGGGAAACGGCTAGGCCACTAATGGTATGTCCCTGAGCACTGTCATTATCTCTCTCTGGGCTTCAATTTTCTCATCAGTTAAAAAAAAAAAAAAAAAAAAAAAAAAAGGTTTAGACTAGATGCTATCTAAATGCTAATATCCTATGATTAAACTATCATGAAGCAAACCTAGAAAACAGGCCTGTGACACAAGAAAAAAAATGAATGTTACACTAAGTATTTTACAGCACCTTAGAAATGGAAGATAGATTCCCAAATTGTATCCATTTTAACAGGATATAGGAAAGTGATTTGGCAGCAACATTCACTGATCTACAAGAACAACGTGGGATTCTTCAAGTCTATGTGGGACCCAAGAATTTCGAGACCTTACTGACTTATATTCAGCATTTCATAACCCTTTTTCCTTAAATAATTCTTTTCATCATGGCCTTAATATTTAATGTTCAGCAACCCCAAACCTTCAGCTATTTCAAAGCAGTCTTCATCTTAACATCTATGTTAGTCTACCCTAATTCCACGTTATTATGCAAAATGAGGCAAAACAGTTATCTTTAATATAGGCCAAGCCACTTTTCTTTTATTTCAGCCATCGGGAAACCTACAACTTGGACCCCCCATCTATTTTCTACTCCTGGCAACTGATGCTGTAGAGCAAGATGACTGCATCTGGGAGAGAGCCCTAATAAGGTTCCTGCAAAGAGTGGAATGTCCCATTTAAGAGGAATCGCACACAGTAGAGTGCTTTGTAGATAACCAGACAGGAGAGTGCCTCTGTCGTGAAGTCCTATCAAGTCCACCGTGGTCTGTTCTTTATGTAAATTTAGGAGTAGTGTAATTCCTAGGTACACAGAACAACAAGGCTTTTGGAAGATCCAATGCCTGAACAATTTCTGTGACCTTTGAACTTCTGGGCCTTTCTTGCCCCAGTAGAGATGCCTGCTTTTTCCCTTGCATTTCCGAAATCCCACAATTGCTACCAGCACAGATGTTCCCACTTTTCCATTTCCAAAGAGCTCTCCCGGATATCTCATACATCTCTACATTCCTATCTTTGACCGACTATATTAAGAATGCAAAAAATGAATCAGCCACAACTCAGGTGCTCCTTGGCAATCAAAAGGAAACAAGTCCTACTCGTATTCCTTGAGAAATTTGCCTATCTCAATACCCTTAGACCTTGATTCTGCTCAGAATCCCCTTTTCAGAATTACCTTTGTAAAACTTTGCTTGCATCCCACTATTCCAAGACCTTCACCAGTTTAAGAAGGAACTTACGTAACTTTTAATTCACAGCTCAAAAAGGTTATGTGGTAGGAGGCAGTCCTACCAGGTGGGATAAAACACAAACCCCTAACTGATGAGGGGACTGCAGGTACATTCCTTCCCCCTATTGTCCTGAGCACATGTAAACATTCACTGGAGAGTCTGACTCTGGTGGGCACTTATCACAACATCCAGTTCACACACCAGTAATATATCTGTCCCTGGCAGGAATTAATTAATCCATGCATGTGGATTTCCAGTTGTCCCAGCACCATTTGTTAAAGAGACTATTCTTTCCCCACTGAATGGACTTGGCACCCATGTCAAAAATCAACTGGTCAAAGATGTGTGGATTTATCTCTGGACTCACAATTCTATTCCATTGGTCTATATATCTATCCTTATGCCAGTATCACACTGTTTTAATTACTGTAGCTTTGTGGTAAGTTTTTATTTTATTTTTAATTTTTACAAACACTCTCCCTTCCCTGCTCCTCTCCATTCCCCTGGTAACCTCTAATCTGCTTTCTATCTCTGCGAATTTGCTATTTCTAGCCATCTAGAATAAAATTTGATTATTTCACTGAGCATAATTGTCTTCAAGGTTCTTCCATGTTGCAGCACATTTCTTCATGCAGCAAGAATCTATTGTCTGGTATCCTTTCCTTTCCACCTGCAGAACTCTCTTCTAGCATATCTTGTAGGGCTGGTCTAGTGGTGACGAAGTCCATCAGCTTTTGTTTATCTGGGGATGTCCTAATCCCTCTCTCAATTTTGAAAGACAGTTTTGCCAGATACAGAATTCTTGGGTAGCAATTTTATACTTCAATCTTCCTACTGCCTTCTTGCTCCATCCAAGTTTCTGATGAGAAGTCAGCACTTAAACTTATTGAGACTCTTATACAGAACATGCTGTTTCTCTCTCACAGCTTTCAGAATTCTCTATTTTTGGCATTTGACAGTTTGATTATAACATGGTACAGTGTGGGTCTATTTCAGTTTATCCTGTTTGGAATTTGTTGAGCATCCTGGATGTGTATATTCGGGTCTTTCATTAAATCTTGGAAGTTTTCAGCCATTATTTCTTTGAATATTCTCTCTGCCCCCTTCTCTCTTTCTTCTCCTTCTGGGACTCCCACAATGTGTATATGGGCATGCCTGATGGTGTCCCACATGTTCCCCAGGCTCTGTTCACTTTTCTTCATTCTTTCCTCTTTCTGCTCCTCAGACTGAATGATTTTAATTGCCTTATCTTCAAGTGCATTGATTCTTGCTTCTGACAGCTCCAATTTGCTATTGAACCCCTCTAGGGAATTTTAAATTTTCTGTTAATTGCTCTTTAGCTCTGTTTGGTTCCTTTCCACAATTTTCATCTCTATTGATATTCTCTTTGTGTTCATCTGTAGTTTTCCTGATTCCTTTAGTTCCTTGTCCATATTTTCCTTTAGCTCTTTGAACATATTTAGGACCATTTTTTAAAAGTCTTTGGTGTGTTCCAGGTCTGATCCTCCATTGATGGTTTCTAATACTTTATCCTTCTCCTGTGCCTGGGTCATCACCTCCTCTTTTTTTGTATGTTTTGTAATCTTTTGCTGAAACTTGGGCATTTTGATATTTTCACTTGTTATCACTGGAATTTAGACTCTGGGGCATCTGTTCTTTAAGCCTGTATCCAGCTAATGTTATGGCAGAGCTTTCCTTGAATGCCAGGAGCTGAGATTTTCTCCATCTCTTCTAACAGCTTTCCCAAGTCCTTATTCAGATCTAACAGCATTTTCAACATGTTGTCATAGTTTCTTTCCCCGATTCCCCCAGAATCAGCCATCTCACACTCCTCCCATGATTGAGGTCCAGCTCCAAATGAGGCGCCTGCCGGCATCCTCCTGCAGGGCTCTAGTAAGTTTTGAAAGAGGAATTGTGAGTCCTCCAACTTTGTTCTTTTTCGATGTTGTTTTGGCAATTCAGGGCCCCTTGCAATTCCATATGAAATTTTTTTTTTTTTTTTTTTTTGCCAATTGATTAAAAATTTTTTTTTCTTTTATTTTTTAAACAGTTTTATTCACACACCATATATTCCCTCCTAAGTAAACAATCAATGGTTCCCAGTATAATCACATAGTTATCATTCACCAGTACAATCTATATAAGGACATTTCCATTTCTTCCGCAAAGAGAGAGGAAGAGGAGAACAATGAAAAAAAGAAAAAAAAAATGAAGAAAAAGAAAAAAGAAAAGAAAAATAAAAAACAATAAAAAGGTCAGACAACAACACCAATGCCAAGAATCCTATACCTCTCCCTTCTATTCCCCGCTTACAGACATTTAGCTTTGGTATATTGCCTTTGTTACAATTAATGGAAGCATATTACAATGTTACTGTTAACTATAGACTCTAGTTCGCATTGTTTGTATTTTTCCCCAATACCATTCCATTTTCAACACCTTGCAAAGTTGACATTCATTTGTTCTCCCTCATATAAAAACATTCTTATATTTGCACACTTAATCACGATCACTGATCACCCTAGGTTTCATTAAGTTATACAATCCCAGTCTTTATCTTCTCTTTCCTTCTGGTGTTAAACATGCCCCTAGCCTTCCTCTTTCAACCATACTAACACTCATCTTTGTTCAAAGTACTTACAATATTGTGCTACCATCACACAGTACTGTGCTATCCATTTCTGGATCTATAAAATCAATCCTGTTGAACATTCTGTATTCTTTCAGCATCAAATGCCCGATCTCTATCCTTTATCTCCTGATATCTTCATCTTTACACTCTCCTCCAAACCGTTCTCTACTGTCTTTTCCTATCTGTCTGTAGCACTCCCTTTAGATTTTCTTGTAGAGGAGGTCTCTTGTTCACAAACTCTCTCAGTGTCTGTTTATCTGTAAATATTTTAAACTGTCCCTCATTTTTGAAGGACGGTTTTGCCAGATATAGGATTCTTGGTTGGCAGTTTTTCTCTTTCAGTATCTTGACTTTATCATACCACTGCCTTGTTGCCTCCATGGTTTCTGCTGAGAACTGCACTTAGTCTTATCAAGCTTCCCTTGTATGTGATGGATTGCTTTTCTCTTGCTGCTTTCAGAATTCTCTTTGTCTTTGACCTTTGAAAATCTGATTAGCAAGTGTCTTGGAGTAGGTCTATTTCGATCAATTCTGTTTGGGGTACGCTGTACTTTTGGGCCTATAATTTTACGTCTTTCATAAGAGTTGGGAATTTTTCATTGCTTATTTCCTCTATTATTCTTTCCGCCCCTTTTCCCTTCTCTTCTCCTTCTGGGATACCTATAACATGTAAATTTGTGCACTCCATGTTGTCACTCAGTTCCCTGAGACCCTGCTCATATTTTCCCATTCTTTTCCCTATCTGTTCAGTTGTATGTAGGATCTTAGATGTTCTGTCCTTTTAGTTCACTGATCCTTTCTTCTGCCTCTCCAGGTCTGCTGTTTGTATGTTTCCATTGTGTTTTTCATCTTTTCTATTGTACCTTTCATTACCTTAAGTTCTGCCATTTGTTTTTTCAAGCTTATGAATTCTTCCTTTCGGTCACCCAGTGTCTTTTTTTTGTCACATTTTCTTTCAACTCGTTGATTGATTTACAAGATGTGTTTGAACATCTTTAATTAGTTATTTCAACTCCTGAATCTCAGTTGAGGTGTTAGTTTTCCCTTTGGGCCATATCTTCTTATTTCCTAGTGAGGCTCATGATTTTTTGCTGTCTAGGTTCTCATTTTCTTGATTAGTTTATTCTGGAGGTTGTTTTCTCTCTTTGGCATCGGGTTTTCTTGTTGGTTCTCTTTGAGCTCCATCTTTTCTTTGTTTGTCTTGCTGGCCAGTTTTCAGATTGGCTCTGCCCCCCCAGTCTTCCCCCCAAAATCAGGTGCCCTCTGTGGTCTGCCACAGGGATGGGAGGTAGGCACTGGGTGCTCCAGCAAGTTAACTGGGCTGGCTTCCAGTGGTGCCCTATTTTCCTCCTGTCAGCAAGATCTGGTTTTGTTTTAGAGCCCTGCCTTAACAGTTGGGTCTTCCATATTCCTCAACCAAAACAGGGCCAGGTTTCCATACAGGGTATGTAGACCAGCTCCTGTGGTCCTAAGAAAGGGTCTGAAACATCTTTTTAGAAAGTGTTTCTATTTGTTTTTCTTATTCCTTTGTTTTGTTTTGTTTAAAATGTTTTTTTAAATTTTTTGATAAAGTTAAAAAAAAATAAATCTCATTGCCTACTGATAATTTAAACTTAAATTTAAAATTCTGGCATCTTTGGCCTAGCTAAGTAGAAATAAATGCAGCTGAATTTAAAACAATTTAAATTTAAATTTTAAAAAGTGTTTCAATTCCCTTGCATCTTTCAGGCTGTCCAGTAGATGGCGCTGTTCGGTAACTTAATCATTCTCAGAAGCTGCTTTGCCTCCGAGCACAGGCTGCATCTACACAGGTAAGCTGAAACTGCAGAACTGCTATGCCCTCACTTGGCCGGCCAAAATCCAGCTCGATGTGGGGCCCACCTATTATTTCTTCTCTTTCTTCAGTTCGGCATTTGCAGGGTCCTTCTGCAGTCTATATCTTCCTCCAGTGTTTCAAACAATTCAGAATTGTCCTTTTTGTTGTTGAATCTCTGGAGGGAAGTTTTCTGGCACTATTTACTTTGCCATGTTGATGATGTCACTTCCAACTGATCTTTGACAAGGCTGCCAAGTCCCTCAACTGGGAGAGAACAGTCTCTTCAACAAATGTTGCTGGGAGAACTGGATATCAGTTCCCGAAGTTGTGTATCCAGATGATTTGGTCTGGCTCAATTATTTTCCAATCTGGTCCACAGGGAGGGTGAAATTAAAGTGCCTTTGCCTTCTTGTCATGGAGCAATTTCTCCAGGGTCCAGCCGAACCGCTTCTGCGACTGCACAATTCTCACTCTGCTCTCTAAAAGACGACCTGAGCCCCCATACAAATTTGTGGATCAACTTTTCCATTTCTGCAAAAAAGGCTGCTGAAATTTTGATAGGGATTGCATTGAATTTGTAGACCACTTTAGCTCATCTCTCTTCCTAGAACTCGTTAGAACAACTCTTTTCCTGGTCAGAGACCCTTTCTGCTTTTTCCATGCACTCCCTATATCCCCACAGATATTTTCAGAACAGAAAGAAAACATTCTGAGTTAAGTCAGGTTTCTTCACAGCTCAACTTATCAGGCAGACTCCTGACAAAGTACAAATCTCCCACCAGGTCTGTTTCAACAGCACAGGCCTCAGAGACAGGAAAAGACAGGAAAAGAAACAACTTGGCAGGTGAGGAGGTATTGTAAAGACTCCTGCAAAGCCTAAGCTATCATAAAAAATCATTGGCTTCCATTAAAGCTTGCCTTCCTCTAGAGGCAAGCACTCAACTTGCTAACCCCTGACAACTCAAACTGGTCACAATTAATTTGCTGGTACTGACAGACCTCTAACCCCTTCTTGTCTTTGCTGATCTGACCCTCAACTGAACTAACATGCCCACTTGGAAACTGTTATCCACCTTAACTACTAAGAACCCCATTAATTCTCATTCCCTGCCTATGTGATTCTCCATAGCAAGGTATTCTGCAAATGCACTGGAACTTAGGTTAGTTACTCCAAATCCTAGTGCTACACTCACCTCTCTCAAGTGAAAATCCTCTATTCAAAGCTACCTTTGGTCTAATTAGACTATCAATCCTGACTTCTCCTTGACTACTCTGTCCAGTAGCAATTCAGTACTCTGCACATGTTCTAAAGCTTTTGAAATTATCATTTTAAAAACACCTTATCTGTTTGAAATGTTCTTTTATTGTATGTTTTTTTATATTTTTTAATATATATTTTTATTTTTTATACAGTTGATTTAAAAAAAAAGTTAAAAAAAAAAAAAAAAAAAACAAGGAAAAAAATATGCAGAGTCCCCTTAAGGAGCTGGTGGAGAATGCAGGGGTATTGGCCAGCCCCACCGCGAGGGTTGCTAATGTGCTCACAGACATAAGGGACTGGCGGTTTGATGGGTTGAACCCTCCACCACAGGACTTGCCCTTGGCAAGACTGTTGCTGCAAAGGAGAGGCTAAGCCTCCCTATAATTGTGCCTAAGAGCCTCCTTCCAAATGCCTCTTTGTTGTTCAGATGTGGCCCTCTCTAGCTAAGCCAACTTGAAAGGTGAAATCACTGCCCTCCCCACTACATGGGATCAGACACCCAAGGGAGTGAATCTCCCTGGCAATGTGGAATGTGACTCCCGGGGAGGAATGTAGACCCAGCATCGTGGGATGGAGAACATCTTCTTCACCAAAGGGGGGAAATGAAAGGAAATGAAATAAGCTTCAGTGGCAGAGAGATTACAAAAGGAGCCGAGAGGTCACTCTGGTGGGCACTCTTATGCACAATATAGACAACCCTTTTTAGGTTCTAATGAATTGGGGTAGCTGGTGGTAGATACCTGAAACTATCAAACTACAGCCCAGAACCCATGAATCTTGAAGACAATTGTATAAAAATGTAGCTTATGAGGGGTGACAATGGGATTGGGAAAGCCATAAGGACCACACTCCCCTTTGTCTAGTTTATGGATGGATGAGTAGAAAAATGGGGGAAACAAACAAACGAACGAACAAACAGAAAAAGGCACCCAGTGTTCTTTTTTACTTTAATTGCTCTTTTTCACTTTATTATTTTTGTTACTCTTGTGTGTGTGGTAATGAAGGTGTCAGGGATTGATTTTGGTGATGAATGTACAAGTATGTAATGGTACTGTGAGCATCGAATGCACGATTTGTTTTGTATGACTGTGTGGTATGTGAATATATCTCAATAAAATGAATACAATAAAATAAAAACACCTTAACATATCTGATTTTATATACAACTGACACAAAACAGTTTAATTTTTCATGGATGTGTCCTTAAGACAATTCTTTGTACATTTCAGCGACTATGTAAAATAGCAAAATTAATTGAAATGACCATCAGCACTGGATGATTTTTTTAAGATAACCGTTTACAACTGACATCATGGAAAAAGTACGGATTTAAGAATCAGGCAGACTTTGGGTCAAATCCTTAGTCCCCCACTTACTAGCTAAAGTGACCTTGGGCAAGTTACTAAATCTCTTTAAACTTGAGTATCCTCTTCTGTGAATCAGGGTTTATGATATTACCTACCCCAAAACGTTGCTGGGAGTATTAAAGGATCCAGCACATTGCAGATACTTAGAAAATGTTAGTTTTCCTTTCCCTTAAGTATTTTCTTTTCTAATTATTTGTACTTCAAAAATATCTAAAAATTATCTTTTTCCTGCAGTCTGAATGGCCTCACTCTTGTTATACACTTCTTAAAATAATGTTGACTCAGCAAGATACTTGCATATGCATATCAAGACCTGTGTTCAAGTGTTTATTTATGGTTGAACATAATACATAAGACAGTGGTATGAAAGAATGGGAATAGTTCTGTTTAAATTATTTACATCAGATCTACCTTTTAGAGTGTGATACTTTTATTTATTTATTCATATCCTGCCTCACTTGGAAAAGTCTTTGAGACAGTTTAGCTCTCACTGCAATATAACAATTCCATCTAGTTTTGAAGTAATTGTATAATACAAGGCCTTTTAAAAATCAAAGAACATGAATCTCTTCCAAACAAAAATTCAAGAGTGGTTTACTTTTCAAATAAAGTTCAAAATTGGAGCAAGAGAGTTAAATTATAGTGAACTTGGGAGAAAATGAGCATTTTCATCAGTATCATTTGGGTTTCCTTTTGAAAGGGCAGTGAGATGATAGCTACTTTAAATAAGAGATTAAACAGATGTGATTTAGTTAAGAAATGCTTCAGTGTATCAAAACTAGGGTTTTTTGCTTCCCTTAAGACCTACCTATCTAACCTTCAGCGAAACTATCAAAGAAATAATGAAGCAGCAGGTTTAAAATTAAATTAGGCCAATTTTAAGCTAATTTTAATTGAGAAATAAATAAAAGTGCCTTAAGGATAAGGAAAACATTTTAAGATATTAAATTCTTAAAACTATTTAAATAAGCCTATCAAAAATAGTTTCCTCACAATGGCAGATATGAGTATAAACACTAAATATTTTTAACTGCTCCAGAAAATAAAAATTATTTTTATTAGGGAAAAAAATCCCAAGGTCTTCTCTAATCATTTTACTAATTAAAATTGATATTTAATATGGAGGACAAAAAATTATCCATTGTTAGCCAGGCAATTGGTGGTCTCTATTTCCTCTACTTTGCCTGAGAACTACTGAAGCAATCTATAAAAACAAAAAGCAAGGTCACAGTTACCCCATGGAGAGAGGCCTTTTGTGATCTGGTTTAATACTACACACCACAGTTCTGTTTGAGACTCTATGCTTCTAAGTAGGTCATCCATGGAAAGATAATTCATCACCATAGAACAAATTATCTAAATTTATCCAGGCTACAAATTTCTTTGTCTTTTCATCACATCCTTTGAACATCTAGTTCTAAATGAGAGCAAAATTCCTAATATTCATGAAGCAGAAATAACATCTCTGGTTCCAATTACCACCCTACCAAACATGTTGGCTATTTTTCTTGATAACAAACACCCCTTGCTTCAAGTGGCAAAGGGACCTAGTCCTCATTTTTTGTCTGATTTGTTATTAAGAAGCCTTGTTAGCCCTTCCTAAATTCTTATAGTTAGAATACACTGCGGGGTGGGGTGAGTATGGAGTTATAATTTCAACTGGAAAACTTTAGCATGTGGGGAAATAGCCAAACACTGTTCCAAAGGAAAATGTTATTGACCATATGCAGACAATGGCAAATACTATCACACAACTGTAGCTCATCTCTCTCCTTCAAACCAGATCAACATTAGTGCCCAACTTTTGCCAGAAGAGCAAAAAAGACATAGGATTCAAGACAAGAAATGAAGACATATGTCATATGATGTAGAACAGATTCTCTATTCAACATCCTTGGCCATAGGTCATCATCCAGGTAGAACACAGTATAATTGAAACTGGAGCAGTTTAATCTTGGATTACCATTCTAACGAAGACCAAAATGAAGAGCAATATGGCATCAAAATGACCTTAGATAGGTTTTTTCTAATAAATGCTAGCTTGGACCTCAAGTCTCTTTAACTCTTGTTTCTAGCTTTAGTTTAAAACCTTTATACTTTATACCCAACCCCCTTCAAACCTCTGTGATGGCCTGTGGTGTTTCAAGGAGAAGCTGACCTCTTTGGCAAGGGCTATAATTCCTGGCAGCCAAGTCATGAAAAAGCATGGCATCATCATCAGAAGTCATCATAAGTTACTGCCAGAACAAGGAATCTCCCAGACGAAGTTAAAGACACGGAACAAAAGACAGGACAAATGCTGTCCCTTCAAATCCTAACAATAACCAATATCAGAATGGATTTAAGAAAGGAGAATGATCAATTTTTATGATTGAAGGAGTGGTCTGAAAAACAAGGAACATCTAAACAACCTGATCTAGCTGAAACTCATTCATTTTTTCAACTGAGTACATACTTTGTGCCAGGCCTCTTCTAGGCACTGGGGATACAGCAATAAACAAGGCAAATTTCCTGCCCTGATGAAGTTTCTTTACTACCCAAAGAGACAAACAAACAAGTAAACAAGTAAACAAATCTAGAGTAATGGAGACACTGACTGGGTCAGGGCCTTCTCTTAGAAACAGCAGTGAAAGAGAACATGGTACAAGAGGAAAGGAAAGGTCAGACTGTGAAGGGCCTTGTAGGCCTTCAATAAAAAGTCTGCACTTTATTGTAAGTCAAAGCAGAAGTCATTGGAGAATTTTTAAAGTGGGTAACAGAATCTGAGATATTTTTTAAAGATGACTCTGCTTGCTACATGGAGAACAGACTACAGGAGGGCTAAAGTAGAAGAAGGGAGACTAGTTAAGGGGATATTACAATAGTCTAGGCCACAGACAACAAAAACTAAAATTATCCTGTGTACTTTTAATGTAGTTACATGATTTATATAAAAAAGATATTAAATGAAGATTCTCGCTAATTTTACTGTGACAATAATATTTGTTAAGCACATTAATGCAAATCTAGTTAAACACAAATTCTGGCTAACTAGTTTGACTATGAAAAATTATGACCCCAAGAGCCAAATTTTGCATGGATACAATTTCAAAGATTTTTAAAATTTTGTTTTGTTTATAGCAATTGAATTTTGATTTGGCCTGAATGGTATTTGATATTTTTAACAAATAAGGTAAGAAAGACACAGGTGATGTTTTTAAAATTTTGGCTTTCTCTGCAGATAAGTACCTCAAAATTCATAGACAGCCTAACTTCTCTGATCTAAGCACCACAGAGACATTAAGCAATTAGTATTAAAGCCTGGATGGATGAGAAGTAGGCCAAGAAAAGATATTTTCACCTCCAGAGAACAGTACAGGTTTAGCCAACAGAATGTTGAAACCATTCACAAGTATTTCAGAGCCTCAGTGAATGAAGTTGCTGTTATGTGATTCAGGGACAGACACTGACAACAATAAAGAGTCCTAAGGTGAGAGAGAATGAACAGGCATTACGACAATAATACCAAAGATAATGCGCCTTTTACTTTGCTTTCCCCACTCCTGCTAGTTAAAACTACATCTAGAAACTAGTCTCACTCAACAAGCAATAACTGAAATTGTTACCACTTTTTCTTAACATCAATGATGTAAATAAATACACGTAACAGACCAATATGAAAATAGCTTTGGTTACACTTATGTTGACCTAGTATTTAAAGTGCTATAGCCAAGCTAACAGCTGTCAAATATTTACAGTAAATCTCAAAAAACTAATGCTTCTATCAACCCCCTCAACAAATACTAATTTTTCAATAACTGATTAAAATTACCTATTTCAATTAAGAATGACTCTATTTCTAATATTTTTTAATGTGAAATCCCATGTAGAGGGATTGAAAATGCCTACTTGACCAAAAGGGGGAATAAAAAGAAAGGTAACAAGCTGAGATCACAGTGGCTGAGAGATCCCAAATAGAGTCGAGAGGCTATCCTGGAGGCTTCTCTTACACAAGCTCCAGCTAGACATACCAACTGGTCATGCCATGCCCTTACAAAAGCAGTCTCCACTTATCTAGGTCCCTACCTGGTATTCTATAAAAGATGCACTCACTAAGTTTTATCTTTCAGAAACTTAAATCCACTAGAGCGCTCCTATACCAGACAAGTTCTAAAACCCAGAGGCAATAGTTTCTTTAAGATCAACTATCAGATGTGGCCCCCTTCCCCATACTTTCGACACTCCCTTTAATATGAACAAGTTAGGGTGCTCACTGCCTAGACAACCCTGAAGATGGAGAAAGAGATTAAGTGAGAGGAAGGAGTAGCAACAAACAAGAAAAGATTGAACAAAGGTCTATGAATACTGAAACTTTATATGATTATATATATATTTATTTGTGGATGCTGGGATGTTGGAACAGCTGGAAGGAGGTAAATGACTTAGTAGAACGGTAGCCTATAGCATCCCTTGGGATTTGCTCTATAGCTGCTTGTTGAATTGTGCCTTGAAGGTCTTCACCCTTCTGTATATACCTTATATTGCATAATAAGGAAAGAACTGAAATTGTGGAACTGTAGCCCATAACAATGTTTGAAAATACCTATATGACGGCTTGTTGAGCTGTACATTGAGAGATGACAACTTTCTGTATGTATATTATATTTTACAATAATGGAAATCTGAAGTTGTGGAACTGTGACCCATGACATTCTTTGAGATTTGCTCTCTAACTACTTGTGAAATTGTACATTGAAAGTTATCACTGTTATGTATATATGTTAAAGTTCACAATAAAAAAAAAAGGAAAAAAAAATACATGTAGGTAGTTGCCTAAAGCTTTTGGTACCACCCTTTTAAGAAAAATGTCTTCCTCAAAAACTAAGGCTTTCTCTTGGTCAAGTTTTACTCTCTATGTTTCTTTGATCAGAAAATTCTTACGCATACACTTTTATCAACTTTATTCACTTTGATTTCTACAGAATGTGTCTTGTAATTTTTCTAGAAATGTTTAATTTTATGTATTTCTAAATAAGACCGTTAATATTTTAATTTAAATGTCCTAAGACTGACAAATGACAATGTACATCTTACATATATATACAGCATTTCTGTTTAGATGTTTTACATACTAATTGGTATAAATAATTGCTTCATATATTCAAAACTAAAAAAATTTTGTTCTAAAAAATTTAGTGTAAAAAACACTACACTATAAAATAATCTTCTACAGTTAAGGATTGGTTTTTTAAACTGGTCATCTACTCACATTCCCTACCTTGCTCCAAATGAATCAGCATGAATCATGTTAAATAACACCCTCCTGAACTTGGTCAAGGAAGTCGATGCAAAATACAGATCAAGATATGCTTATAAATAAAGGCTAAATTTCACAACTACAAACCAAAAAGCAAACTGTGTCTGGCTAAATTCTTACTCTAAAGAAAGATTTCTCCACAGGAGGTGAACAGATTTCAATGAACACAAAGAACACTACTGAAGAGGGCAAAATTGTGTTAGCTCTCTTCCTTGAAGTTTATCACAGTGACCTGGGTCCAGTGAACCGAATGGGTTTAAAACAGAATGCTTCAAATGTAATGGCAAAGCATTAACTAATGTACTTTAAAACAAACAATTACCATCCAGTCCTCCCCAGCCCACTTCCTTCTTATTTTAGTCCTACCAATTGAGTCATGAAACTTGCACAGTGGTGTCAACAAGCCCCTGCAGCTCTGACCCAAGTCAGTGAGCGGAAGGAATTTCTCCTTTGCTGTATCTTCAAAAGTTGAAATCTAAGACTCTCTAGGACGTCTCATGTGTATGTGTACCCATTTGGGTCTCATGTTTGTTGATAATTATACATTAGTAGCTACGGCATGAAAACAGATTAAAAGGAGAGGTGAAAAAAATTATGCTTTAGGGTAACCATAATTTCCTCAAGTAAGGAATCCCCCATGTAATTATTCATTCATTCATTGCTTGTATAACTCGTAAAACTTGAGGTTGAGAGAAATTTTGGGGGAAATATCGCGCGTGCTAGAAGTGATTCCACTGCAAAGTCTAAGTACCTTAAAAAAAAAAAAAAAGGAAAAAAAAACTCTGTATCTTGATGTCAATGCATACGAAGAGAGAGCAAAGACAAAGAAGGAAAAATTAAAACACAAAAATCCAGAAACCTGACCTTGTCCACAGATAGTTCTGCACCCCCTCCCCCTAGCTTCCCCGGGATCTGGCTCAAGCAATCCCAATAGCCAGTCTGCCTGTTTCAGCACCTGCCTGGCAGTGGACAAGCGAGTCTCCACGGAAGACGAGAGGGTCTGAAGAGGAAAGGAGGCAGCCTCGGAAACTGTGAGGCCCAGGAGAAAAAGATTCCAAGAGAAAGGAGGATATGAGGCCGAGCGCTTAGTGGCAGGTGGGGACCTGGCTTGGGAGAACGACTAGAGAGCAGGGGAGGAGCCCCATGAGGAGAGCCCAGGTGAGCTGTGGGGATTAGGAGCGCCTGCAGGAACCCGAACGGGAAGAGCGAAGGGACTGGGAGGCCTGGGTGCGAGGAGGGAGGAGAGCGTGGCGGCAGCGGAGGCCTCGGCGGCGCGGGCGCGCGGACTCACGTTCTCCCACCAGAAGGATCCGCACGTCTTTCTTCATGTTGGTGGCTCGCAGGGGCCGAGCTCGGCCCGCACGCATGGAGCGGACTGTTCCCGCCGGGAGCGCTCACCCCACGGCGCCGCTCTCCACGCGTTATCGACACCGCCTGCCAGCCTTCCCCTCCGCCCTGCCCGAGCCTCGGCCGCCCGGACCGCCGCGCCGCCCCCTCCTCGGCTGCTTCCCGGCTCCGGAGCCCGGCCAGCGCCAGCTCCGCCTCCTCGGGCTCCGCGGGCGGTGGCGGCGGCGGGGCTGACGGAGCGCGGCGAGGGACAAGTGCTTTCCGAACGCGCGCGCCCTTCGGGCCTGAACAGGCGCCCCGGCTGTTAGATTCACCGCAGCGCAGCATCCAGGAATCTCGCCCACCCTCTTCTGCGCACAGCGACCCCAGAAATACACTCTGGGCCGGGGAAATGAGTGACAGTTTGGCTGCTTTAGCTCCATTTATTTCACAGAATAAGGACAGAAGTCGATTTGTTCAAGGTCACATAGCTATAGCTTGGCAGTGACTCAGAGCAGGCATGTTCTCACCAGACTATAAGCTCCAGGAGGGCAGCGACCTGTCCACCTGGTTTTCAATTGTATCCCCACCTCATTGGACATGAGCTTGGAAAATGCTTCATTAGAAGGATGCCTGCATCCTAGGGTCAGCTGCTTTGCACTATTCAGAGCCCATCACCTGGTAGCTGCGTTTTACCTAGGGTGCTCATAAAGTATGATTACAAATAATGAGGCTAGATTTTATGCCATCTGTGTAAGCAGACTCATTTTCACTGTAGACAAACTAAGTGACTTCCCTCCCGGTCCGTGGTTTACTTTATGGTACGATCTCATACTTCTCTTGTCTAGCATGGTGTTGGATACATAGTTGACCCTGGATAATAAATGCTTACTGATTTTTCCAATGTTGCGTTGATTTTCTCCTGGCCCTTTCCTTGGAGGAATTTGTTGCTACATCCCTAGTGCTGGAACAGTGCTTGGCACTGTCTGTGCATAATGTACCTTCTCTCTGTCTTGAATATTACATAATAAATTTAAAAAGAAAATATAATGTGTATCATACCAACCCCTTTCTCCTAGGAGAAGTGCTGTCATCTGGTGCAGCAGTTAAGAGCTGTGTGGATTTGAGTCCAGATTCCACCACTTAGTAACTATGATCTTAAGTAAGTTCTTTTACTTCTCTGAGCCTCAGTGTCTTCTTCTGTAATATGGCAATAATGATGATAATCCCTACCTCTTAAATTGGTTGTGTACAATGCCTGACTTGCAATACATGCTCTACTGATCTCAGCTGTCATTATTATAGAAGTTCACTGAAAAGTTGTATATACACAGGTTTTGAGGCAAATATGTTGTTTTGTTTTCTAAGTATTCCACATCCTAGTTACATGATGTCCCTAAGGAGCAAAGGGGAGGAGAGCCTTCCAAAAACCACTCTCTCCATGATATAATAAGAAGAGAGACAGGATAGACACCCTCCTTGCTCACTGAAAGATGATGAAGGCATGCACCAGGATCAACACAAATAACAGGCTTTAGCCTCCCTCCTCCTGCCCAGGTCTCAGCGAGTGGAAAAGTGAAATTCAGGAGAGTCAATTGCCTAATCTTTCAGAGAAAATATTCCTCAGAATTTTAGTATTACAAAATGCTTGAGTTGGAAGGACTTTTTATCCCTCTTCCAATCCCATTACTCTGTAGGTAGGAAAATCAAGGCCCAGAGAGATACAATGGCTTGCTGAAGGCACAACAGTTGAGGTTGAGCCCTGGCTCTGTGATTCCCTAGCCCATGACTCTGAGGCAAGTCACATCAATTCCCCCCACCATATGAAGGCTCTAATTTCTTCCCTGCCTTCTACCTCAGGGTAGAATTTGTTTGGAGGATCCCAGGAAATAATGTATTGAATGTGAAAAAGCTTTTTCTTAAAAAAAATTGCATATCAGATCAGAAAGGGCAAAAGCCTTTACAGAGGGGCAGACTCTTTAGGGCACTGCTTGTGCCCAGCAATGCTTGCCAGTTGATGACACTCAGTGAGCCTTCTCCAGGAGTTCCAGGAGGAACAGGCCTTCATGGTGTTGTAGATGCGTGCTGGGAAAAAGTCTTTGGCATTTTTATTAAGAGAAATGTCTGGAAGGCAGGGAACTGGGAGGAAGGGTTTATTTTGGGGGGTATTGTAGAGATAATACTGGAAAGAACTCTTGTAAATAAAACTTCCTTAAAAATCCAGACACAAGGGCTGCAGAAAAGAGGCAATTAGCAAGCAATTTCAGCTGGCAATGACTAAATGGTTTGGTACAATGGAGGCTAACGCTAGCTAAATGGAGCAGAAGAGAAGTTTAGCATGCCAGAGCATACCTTCCTGGCTATGTAAGTTTCTTTTCCCAGCTCCTTTCCAATTCCTGGCCAACAATACTTCTGAAACGCTGGTTTCCTGGTTTGCCTTGAGCCTTATGGCCTTCTTGTGACTTTAACAGTGTCACAGTAACAAGAGTCACTCTGAAGTTCTCTTGGTAGTAGCCTAGCTCAGTGGTTAAGAGCAGGGACTCTGAAGTCTGATTGCTTGGGCCTGAATTCCAGCTCTGCAACATCAGGCAAATTACTAACTCTCTCTGTGCCTCAGTCTTCTCATCTGCCAAATGTGAATAACAATAGGAAATGCCTCATTGTATTGGTATGAAGATTAAGTGAGTCAATATCATAGGAAAACACTTAGAATAGTGCCTGGTATATGGAAATATATGTTGGGTAAATAAATTGTAAGAGAAGCAATAAGCAGCTTTTGCACATCTCTCTGAGCCTGAGGGATAGATCCACTTGCGAAACACACTGCAACAAAGCATAAACCAGAAAATGGAGTTGTTGGCCGTGGAATTTACTGTATGAATAATAAGATTGGTTACCATATAATAAATAGATTGGACAGATTGGCATCTAAAAGGCTTTGATGGAATTTTCCTCTAGAATGCTAGGAAGGAGCACTATCCTCACAAGGAAGGCTCCTAGCTTCCTTGACTGTGCTGAGGCATTGGGAGGTCTAAACAGAGTGTTTTTGCCAGGAGATAAGAGGATCCATCTTCTATGCCTCTTGAAGGGGGAACTTGCAATGCAGCCTCTGTCTGAATCCGAGGACCTGAACACCCAGGGCCAGTGGGCAGGCCTGCTGGTAAAAGATATGGTGCATGTTAAGTGACTGACATTGGGTGAAACAAGGGGAAGGTCTCTGATCGGTGAGTTAGAAACAGTCCTGGGCAAGTGGCCACATGAGACTTGGGTTGGCATCAGTCCCACTTTCCAGACCCATCTGTCTTTGCTCTCTCAAGTTAAACCCAAAGCAGTGTCCATCATCTGCCCTTTGATAACTTTTGTTTTCCTTTCCTTCCAGGAAGCCTTCTTCTCCTGCCAAGCCCACTCTGATGGAATAGAAAAGTCTAATGCCTTGATACCAGGCAAATATTTTATCTTGCCTTTTAATGCACTAGTTCTTTGTTCATTATTAAAGCATCCATATCCTCTGCATATCTAGAGGACATGGATTCTGTTTGCTGGATTTGGCCAGAAGGTACATCGCTCAGCACAATTACTTATTAAAAGGCATTTGATAATTAACAATGTCGAAAGGAAATTTCCAGACAAGTGCCTTATCTGTTGATAAGGTTGCATTCAGTTTTTGTTTTTGTTTTGTTTTTTTTTTAATTTCTGCAAGCTCCTTTTAGATACAGATTGGGGAAAAAATATACCCTCAATTAAAACATAATTGATACTGAGAAGTCTTCCTGACCACCCACCCCTAAAATGTTCTGAATTCCCTTAGTGGAGTGGTTAAGAGTGTGAGCTCCTAAGTCAATATTTCATCTCCAAAACTTTGGTAGCTGTGCAACATTGGGCAAGTTCCATAACCTCTCTGAAAAACATAAACCACATAGGGCACTTGTGAGTATTAAATAAAATAATGCCGGTAAAGCGTTTATCACAGTCCTTAATAAATCACCCATAACAGCTGCATTTTTTCTTTGGAATTCATTTGCTGACTTGCATTACTTTTCCAAGAGCGTATGACTAACCTGCCTACCCACACTGTAAGCTGTGAAATGCAAAAATGCATTTATCATAGTTTTTAATCACTCTAGGGCCATTACAATTTTTTTGCTGACTTATACAAACCGATGAGTCTCAAAAACTTTTAGGATATTGGACATTTCTATTAAAAAAATTCCAAATAGGATAGTAAATTTACAATTTCTGTTTACTTCTGCAGAAATCACCAGAATTAAACATATTCCAAGAAAATAATTCAAGAGAAAAAAGATTATATTTATACATATAAATTTTTATAGCAACATTACACATAGTTAAAAATGGAAAAATATAAAATTGTAAGAGAATAAATTAAATATGAAATAAACTGAAATTTTTGCAGTCATTAAAATTAAATTTGACTATTAAAGATGTAGGAAAGTATTTTTCCAAAGTAATTGAAAAAATAGAATATAAAATCATCTACACAACTACAACTATGTAAAAACTAAGTATGATATATGCAATTTTATAACTTTTACCCTTTATTTGGCAATTTTGAATTTTTACAAGCATAAACTGATTATTAACTGAGTAATTAAGAACTAATGGATAAGCACATGAAAAGATGCTCAACATCACTAGCCATTAGGGAAACACAAATCAAACCACAATGAGATACCACTTCACACCCACTAGGATGGCTATTAATTAAAAAAAAAAGAAACAGAAAATAACAAGTGTTGGAGAGGATCCTGCCTACACTAATGGTAGGAATGTAAAATGGTGCAGCAAAGAAAAGCTAAATGCACTGTCAAAGGTTGCCTGGCTGGATTGTGAGACAAGACCTTTCCTCAGTCCAGTCCAATAGAGTTGAATCTCCACACCTTTGAAAAAGGTGCTAATCCAGTCTGGTGTCTTTCTACAGATAAATTCTAAGGAAAAGAAAGGGATGAAGGAGAACCTGTAGATTCACAGTCTTAAAAGACATATCAGTTGCTAATGCTAGAAGGTTTCTTTTGGGGGCTGATAAAAATGTTCTAAAAGAAGATTTTGGTGATGGTTGCACAACTGTAAATAAACTAAAAAAAAACTGATTTTTCTACTTCAAATGGGTGAATTTTATGATATGCAAATTATGTATCAACAAAGCTGTTAAAAAAAGACATCAATTTTTTAAAAAATACGCAAGACCAAACTATCCTGGCTAGGGATGCATATGGGTGATAAAACTCTAAAGAAAGGCAAGGAAGTGATTACTGTAAATGTCAGTGTGGCGATTTCTTTTGGGCAGAGGGAGGGTTTTGTGAAAGGGGTGAGACTCATGAAGGAGTTCTTGGGATGGGTAGCAATGTTTTATTTCCTAATCTGAATAGTAGTTAAACAGGTGTTTATCCTATAGTAATTTATTAAGCTCTACACTTATTTTGTGTAGCTTTCTGTATCTGTTTTGTTATATAATAAACTTATTTTTAAAATAAGAGGACACACAACAGGAGAAAATATTTGCAAATTGTATATCTTATAAGGGACTAGTATCCACAATATATAAAGAACTCCTACACCTAAATAACAGAAAGACAAACAACTCAAAAATGAGCAAAGACTACTTCACACTGACTAGGATGTCTATTATTTAAAAAACACAAAATTACAAGTGTTGGCAAGGATGCAAAGAAATAGGAACCCTCATAAATTGATGGTGGGAGGACAGTTTAGCAGTTCCTCGAGAAGTTAAACATAGACTTACCATATGATCCAGTAATTTCACTTCTAGGTATATCCCCAAAAGAACTGAAAACTGGGACTCAAACAGAATTTGTACATGAGTGTTCAATGCAGCATCATTCACAATAGCCAAAAAGTGGAAAGAACCCAAATATCCATCAACAGATGAGTAGATAAATAAAACGTGGTATAACTATACAATGAGATATTATTCAGCCATAAAAAGGAGTGACATTCTAATATATGCTGCAAATTATTATCCAGCCATAAAAAGAAATGACATTGTAATATATGCTGTAACATGGATGAACCTTGAAGACATTATGTAAAGTGAAATAAGCCAAGACGGGGCAAGATGGTGGCATAGAGAGGTGTGGAATTCAGTTAATCCTCTAGAGCAACTAGTAAATAGTCAGGAACAACTAGTAAACAGTCTGGAACAACTGTTGGGGGACATCCATGACTGGACACACATCGTACACCAGCCTGGAATGGGTGGAATGGCTGAGATCGCAACATAGAACTGTAAGTAAAGCTCCCCAAACTGTGGAGCTGGTGCCCCTCCCCCATCAGCATGGCAGGCTGAGTTGGAAAACTTCACTGTGGGAAAAAGAAGCAGGCTACCTGGAGCAAGAGAAAGTAACTCAACCAAGCTCCAGTTGTGGTTTTAATTAACAAATTTGAACTATTGAATACAAGCTACAAGCACAGATGAACTCAGAGCAAGCAGGAAAGTACCCTGAGGTCACTCCCAGCAGAGAGGAGGTGGAGCTGATGGAAATAAATAAATAAATAAATAAATAAATAAATAAAAATAGAGGCTTTTGGAGACAGCTGAGCTCAGAATACTGTAAAAAAGCTGTGTCCCAAGAAAAGGGGCACAGGGAACCAGGTACCAACAGAAGTCAACCAGAAAAACTGGGGGGCTGGGGACTGGCTCTGAAAAGGGGCTTTCTCTCTTTTTCCTTTGTTTTTCTTTCATTCCAAGTAGCTCATTAGGGAAAGCCTCAGGCATTTTCAGTTGTCAGCAATGACCCATGCAAGGGTGGAATTAAGAGAGTCAGGGAGACAAAGGAGGAATTCAAGTGTATGGGATAACTTCATGAAGGGTGTATATTCCCTAGGAAAAGGGGGGCTGTACCCAGCTCAAGTGGCAGCCCTCCCGCAGTGAATTCAGACCCAAGGTCCTGGGGGAGGGGTGAAACAGAAACAATTTAAGCTTCGATTCTGACACCTTTAGCCCCTTTCCAGGACAGGGTCTGCTGAGAATTAAAGGGGCTGCCCTCTTTACACTAGTGGGGAGCTGCGGGCTGACAAGCTCCAATTGCTGGGCAGGATAGGAAAACATAGAGTCTAGAGGCCTCTCAGGAAAGTCTGACAACCTTCTGGGTCTCACCCCCAGGGAAACCTGATACTGAATACAGACTCCTCTTGAAACCTGAGCCCCTCTGGTCTGGGAAAATCTGATTGGGGTAATCAAGAAAACCAGATGCCTAGAAAACAAAAAATTGTGAGTCACATTAGGAAAAATGAAGTTATGGCACAGTTGAAGGAACAAACTTACACTTCAGCTGAGATACAGGAACAACTAATAATTGAACAAATCTCCTAAATCAACTCAAAAATCATATCAGTGAGTTCAGGGAAGATATGGCAAAAGAGATGAAGGATATAAAGAAGACATTGGGCAAACATAAGGAAGAATCTGAAAGTTTGAAAAACTTATGGGAACTTATGGGAATGAAAGGCACAATAGAAGAGATGAAAAACACAGTAGAGACATACAACAGGAGATTGGAGAGGCAGAAGAAAGGATTCATGAACTGGAGGACAGGGCAGCTGAAATGCTGCACACAAAAGAACAGATAGGGAAAAGAATGGAAAAATATGAGCTAGGTCTCAGAGAACTGAATGACAACATGAAGCACATGAATATATGTGTCATGGGTGTTCCAGAAGAAAAGAGGGAAAAGGGACAGAAAGAATAATGGAGGAAATAATCACTGAAAATTTCCCATCTCTTATGAAAAACAAAGTTATAGATCCAAGAAGCATAGTGTACCCCAAAGAGAATAGATCCAAGTTGACCAACTCCAAGACACTTAATAATCAGATTATCAAATGTCAAAGACAAAGAGAGAATTCTGAAAGCAGCAAGAGAAAAGCGATCCATCGCATGTAAAGGAAGCTCAATAAGACTCTGTGCAGATTTCTCAATAGAAACCATGGAGGAGAGAAGGCAGTGGTATGATATATTTAAGATACTGAAAGAGAAAAATTGCCAACCAAGAATTCTATATCTGGCAGAACTGTCCTTTAAAAATGAGGGAGAGTTTAAAATATTTTCAAACAGACGCTGAGAGAATTTGTGAACAAGATACCTGCTCTACAAGAAATACTAAAGGGAGCAGTACAGGCAGATAGGAAAAGACAGGAGAGAGAGGTTTAGAGATGATTGTAGAAATGAAGACTATCATTAAGGGTAAAAAGAGAGAAAGAGGAAAAAATAAAAATAAAATAAGATATGACATAAAATCCAAAAGAAAAAATGGTAGATAGTGGGCATTGCGTTGAGTGAAATTATCCATTAGGATGGATACTGTGTAGTCTCACTAATATGGACTAACATTGATGAGTGAAATTGAAAGTTGAGAACAGAGGTTATCAGGGGAAAGAAAGAGGTTAGAGATTGGGTATTTGATGTTGAAAGAGTACAGAAGGTTCAACAGGATTGATTGCATAGATCCAGAAATGCAATGGATAGCATAATAGTGTGTGATGGTAACACAATATTGTAAGCACTTTGAACAAAGATGAGTGTGAGTATGGTTGAAAGAGGAAGGCTAAGGGCAGATATGACACCAGACAGAAAGAAAGAAGATAAAGACAGGGATTATGTAACTTAGCAAAACCTAGAGTGGTCAATGGTGGTGATTAAAGGTACAAATATAAGATTGTTTCTAAATGAGGGAGCATGAATGTCGACATTGCAAGGTGTTGAACATTGGATGGTATAGGGGAAAAATACAATCAATGCAAACTAGAATCTATAGTTAACAGTGACATTGTAAGGTGTTTCCATGAATTGTAACAAAGGCAATATACCAAGGCTAAATGTCTATAAGAGGGGGATATAAGGGAGTGATATGGGATTCTTGGTGGTGGTGATGTTGCCTGACCTTTTCATTGTATTTTATTTTTATTTTTCTTTGATCTTTTGTATTTTTGTTCATTTTTGTTTCTCCTTTTCCTCTTTCTTTGGGGAAGAGATGGAAATGTCCTCATATAGATTGTGGTGGTGAATGCATAATTATGTTTATACTGGGAATCACTGATTGTTTACTTAGGGTGGATTATACGGTGTGTGAATAAAAATAAACAGAGGGAAACAAGTGCTTGAGAAAATGTGGAGAGGGAAGTACCTATTCCCTGTTGGTAGGGAAGTAGAATGGCGCAGCCCAGCTGGAGGGCAGTGTGGTGGTTCTACAGGAAGCTAACTATGGGGTTGCCATACGGTCCTGCTACCCCATTATTGGGTACATTCTTGGAAGAACTGAGAGCAGGGACATGAATGGACATTGTATACTGGTGTCTATGGCAGCCACATTCACGATTCGCAATGGATGGAGGTGGCCTAAGGCAACATCAACTGATGAACAAAATGGTAAACTGTGGTGTATACATACAATGGAATACTGAGTGGTGTCAAGAAGAAATGAAGTCATGAGGTATGCACTTAGGTGAATGGGCCTTGAGGACAGTATGTAGAGTGAAATAAGCCAGAATAAAAAAGACAATCATTATAATGCCTCACTAATACAGACTAACTATAATGTGAGAATTGAGAATTGAATCTGACAGCATAGGTTATCAGGGGAAGGCTTATGGTAAATGTTCCTAGATTGTAAGCATGAGTTGTAATGGTTATCTCTAAATTCTGAGATGCTGAGCTGGTTGGTCTCTGTAACTTCGGGTATCTGTGTGACACCTGAGACTCAGAGCCAGAGTTCGGGAGATATGAATGTCAGCATTACCCCATAAAGCAAATGTTAAAAAAGCTGAAAAAGAGATTAGACTTCAATTAGACATATGAACGAAATGGACTTGATTAGAACTAAGGTAAACCAGACTAAAGGGAAAAGGATGATATTGACTGTGTTTTTAAAATCCCAACTTCTGTGTGAGACCAAAGGAAGAGATGTTTATTTGGTGCAAAATCTATACTTTCCATAGCATGCTAAATATTTTAACTTATATGGTCAGTTTATTCAAACATCATAATTACATGGAACCTTGAATAGGGGGTAAGATCTAGTTGGTTTATACAGGCTAGCACAAAGCCCCAATACATCCAAGAGCAATTTGGGCAGAGAATAAAAAGTTTTTGCAAAGTCCCCTTGAGGGACTGGAGAAAAATGTGGAAACATTAAACTTCCCTACCTGAGGAATTCCTAATATTTTTGCAAGCATTGGGGACTACCATTAAAGTAGGCCGAGTTCTCGATCTTGGGGCTTGCCCTTATGAAGTCTATTACTGCAAAGGAGAGGCTAAGCCTACTTGCATGGTGCCTAAGAGTCACCCCCAGAGAACCTTTTTTGTTGCTCAGATGTGGCCCATCGCCCTCTAAGCCAACTCAACAGGTAAACTCAACTGCCCTCCCCCTCTACATGGGACATGCCTCCCAGGGGTGTAAATCTCCCTGGCAACATGGGACTTGGCTCCCAGGATGAGCCTGGATCCAGCATCGTGGGATTGAGAAAACGTTCCTCACCAAAAGGGGAAGAGAAACAAAATATCATTTCAGTGGCTGAGAGAGCTCAAATGGAGTCAAGAGGTCATTCTGGAAGTTATTCTTACGCATTACAGATATCCCTTTTTATTTTTTGTGTACTAGAACAGCTAGAAGGAAATACCTGGAACTGTTGAACTGCAATCCAGTATCCTTGGTTCTTGAAGATGATTGTTAAACTATGTAGCTTACAGGTGTGACTGTGTGTGAAAACCTTGTGGCTCACACTCCCTTTATCCAGTGTATGGATAAATAAATAGCAAAAAGGGGGACAAAAAGTGAATGAATAAAAGGGGGTAAACGAAGTATGAGATGTTTTGGGTGTTTTTTTACTTTTATTTTTATTTCCATTCTTATTTTTTTTTTTGGAGTAATGAAAATGTTCAAAATTTATTGTGGTGATGAATGCATAACTATGTGATGATACTGTGAACAACTGATTATATACTTTGGATGATTTTATGGTATGTGAATATATCTGAATAAAAAAAGTGAAATAAGCCAGACACAAAA